>NW_022195117.1:0-357467 GCF_008641045.1 Pistacia vera
AAAATATTAGGTCGGTTAGCACTAAGAGTTACTTTGGTCTCATGTCTTATTTTTTTTCTAGGTGTTTGTTTGGAATATGTTTAAATTTTGCTTTAACTATTATTTTAAAAAAAAAAAAAAAAAAAGGAAAAGAAAAGAAGTGAGTAATTTTATTCTGAAATACATGTAGGTTAGAATGGCAACAACAAGAAACCTAAAAATCAAGACAAGTACATGTAAGCGCATTGTGAAGGAACTTCATTCGTATGAGAAAGAGGTTGAGAGAGAAGCTGCTAAAACTGCAGATATGAAGGAGAAAGGAGCAGACCCTTATGACCTCAAGCAACAAGAAAATGTTCTTGCTGAATCAAGGATGATGATACCCGATTGTCGTAAGCGCCTTGAGGCTGCTTTAGCTGATCTCAAAGCTACTCTGGTATTTCATCAATCCTTTAATGTTACCCGTATTTTGCTCAAAGTTAGAGATTTCCATTGAGATTGTTGTAACATCTAACTTTACAAACCTGCACAACTCTTTTCCTTTAGTGGGGATAAATGACCTACTTAACTCTGTGTGATTGAGGCTAATTTTTCCCGGAAAAATATGTGTTAGAGGCTTACTGTTCTTTCTAGGCATAGATTCTTATATAGAGAGATGCAGCATTAGAAGGAATGAGTGGCAACTACAGATGTGGGCTTAACCTAGAAATGTGAACTAAAAGAGAAAATCTTTTTCTTGTAAAATTAAGTCACTTAAAGTTGTTTTTGATTGGAAATTATAGAATTTATACTAATAGTGAAAATGTTGTGAAGTTAAGCCACAGTTTGTGTCACGCTTTTTCATGTGGATGAGGGGGGTAGTTTATTGATATACTTTAAGATGGAATAAATAAGTTAATAGCTCAAGTTGCAATTCTTTAGGACTTTTAGCATAATTTAATCTTAGTGTAATTTCTCTTGAGCATCCTATTAAATCCACAGACATACATCTGGGTGTTGACTATATTTCAAGGTGATGCGAGAGGCAATTAAAAGTGTGAAATTCAAATTAGTTTAAAACTATGGTATTTCGTACATGAATAGCAAGTTTGTATTGGATTGTTAAAATAGTTGGACTCTTCTTAATGATGATTATAGTATAGGATGCCCTTTTATATATTTAATCTTGCTCAAAAAATGTTTTGCAAGCGTGATACATTTCCTTTTAATTTTGTGTTGACAATATCAATTTTTAAAAAGAAACGGAAAAAGTGGTACAGTAAAATACCATGTTCTTCATTATTGAAATTAATTTTTTTTTTTTTTTTTTTTTTTTCAGGCCGAGTTGGAGGAAGTGAACCAGGAAGGTGGAGAAATTGATGATGCTCAAAGCACAATAGCAGATGTGGAACAGTTGTTCGTAACAACAGATGCATAGTTTTCAAGCTCATATAAACTGTTGTTATTGATGTGTGTTGTTTTTGATCTCCAATCCCTATCACAATCAGTGTGGACTTAAGAGTGATGGCTTTTCTGTATTAAGAAAGTGGTTTCATTCTGTTACCAAAATATTTGCGTGAACTTAGTTTTGTTTTTGTACCACCTGTCTATTGTTTCTAATTGAAATTTGCACTTTTCTTCTTTCCTTGTTAGAACTATTTGTTCAGTTGGAAACCAAAATCTGGTACCATTTGATGAGGATAACAAATGTATATAAGAGGCTATGTTTCTGAGCATCTAAAGAATGTCGGGAAAATCTATTACAGTATTCTGTATTTTGAATTTAGAATGCCAACTTTTGTAAAGTCAGTTCTTTTTAGAATTTAGAGACGCCTACACATTTTATCTCAAGGAAATACTTGGGAATTCAGGAAATGAGTATTTAGTAAGATTATAAATTTAAAATTCTCTTGGATTTGTCTGTTTCTACAAATTTTATCTACTATTTGAAGAAAACAAGCTCAGATGAAGGCTGAATTGGACTGTTGAGTGAAACTCTAATTGAAGAAATCTATCATGTATGGAAGTTTTTGTGTCAATTAACTGTACTGATATCATTAATGAGTCGACCAAATTTGGGAAGAAGAGAGATAATCCATCCAGAATCAGAAAAGAAAAAAAATCCTGTACACAATGCCAAATGTTACAACAATCATCATTTAGGATAAAATAGAGCCATTCGTTGTTCATGGAAATTAAACATTTCATTTCCTACTTTCATAAGGAATGGTGAGACCGTCTCCTCACCTTTCTCCGGAAAGGCCTGCATGCTTCAATGCTGAGATCAACTGCTGCTGCAAGTGCCATAAAGATGGCAGCATCCTCCACACATGTCACATGTCGCATCGCTAGTTGTACCGTTGGCTTGCTGCTCTTACCTTCTCCTTGCACTCTACAGCTCATCACAAACCCACCAACAACTGGACCCAATCCAGAAAAATCTCCACTGCTTTGCGGACTTGGAATTGGAGTAGCAGCTGTCCGCATCTGTTTGTCAGTGTCGATAAAAAACTCTCCACCCTTCTCGGCACTTAAAAATATCTCAGACATGAGAACATCGCCAGCTTCCTGGACTTCCGAAAGGAGATGAAATCGGCAGCAAATGGAGTCTCTGATGCCACGCTCACGCCACGCTTCAAGCTTTCCCCATGGCTGCCAGCTCTCAGGCCTGCATGAATCAGGGCGAACAATCAACCAAGCTCCTGGGTTGGACCTAGCAACCCAATCACAACCTGTTGATGGAACAAAGGGAGTTGTTATGAATGCTGCCGCAACAGCTGAGCCAGAGAGGTCGTGTATCTTCACCTTCCATCCCCTTCTTTCCCTTCTTTCAGTCTCTATATCAGCACTGTCAGCAGAACCTGACCAGTAAATGCTCAACGGGTCCACCTGTGGCACCCTGCCATTCATTGCAACTACCAAAAGTTTCATTAACAAGGAACTAATGCCTGGAAAAATAGCAGGTCATTCTATTTAAGTTCCATGACCAACAAAAAATATTTATCAAGAAATATTCCAAAACCACTTCTAACACATATACTCAGTCAAAGGAAAATATACTTTCAAAGATCTTGAAAGGATTGAATACCGTTAAAATCTGACAATCAAATGATTCTTAATACTATTTATTCTTCAAACCAAAAAAAAAGAAACTTAGAGCTGGCTGAATATTTGAAGAACTTAAAAAAAATAAATTATTTTATATTCAATAATATACTTTCATTTTTATTTTTAATAGTGCTTCTCATAAAATTCTAGGACTTCTCTTTTACTATTCTTATTTTTGACATGCGAACAAGAAAGTTTAATAATATTTAGAGGAGGGAGCTAGTTTGGAGCTTTTTCAAGAATAAAATTTTGGGTACAAAAAAGACACATCACCTGTCTCGACTAAACTTGCAACTAAAAATTGGTTGCTTGATGGAACCTTGAAGCTGGACTATCTGAGGGCTCAACATTGTCACATCTTCAAACTGGAAGACATATCTTGGATCAGGATCCAGTTTCACTCTTAAATGAAGCTCTGCTCCTGGTTTTCCNAATAATTATTGTAATTTCTTATTTTATTTTTTAATAAATGAATAAATTTAATTATTCTTATATTACAATTTTAATGTATTAAAATTAAATTAATATTTGGAATGTTAACAAAAAAAAAATTAATTTAATTTAATTATTGATATTTGAAAAGAAATTAACAATTAACTAAAAACAATTACATTTATTCATTTATAAATTGTTAATTATTCATTTGAAAAGAAATTAACAATTAACTAAAAACAATTACATTTATAAATTGTTAATTATTCATTTGAAAAGTTAATTAAAATTTAAACTTAAACAAAATAAAACAAAACAAAATAAAAAAAAAAAAAATCAAAAAGCGGGTTAACTCGGCCCAACCCGCGGCCTAACCCACGCCTAACCCGGCGGGTTAGGGTTGGCGGTTCAGGTTGGGCCAGCCAATTCCCTAATATTGGCGGGCCGTCATTGGACGGGTCAGGACCGACCCGCCATTAACAGTAACCCGCCGCGGGTTGGGTCAGGTCGGGTCGGGCGGGTTGCTTTTCCACCTCTATCTACGGCCGTTGATAGTCATCAACGACGACCAAGATAGGGTTGTCGTTGACCATCAACAACGGCCGTATCTTTGGCCATCGTTGACGACTAAATGCGGCCAGATCTGGCTGTCAATGATCAGATCTAGCTGTAGATATGACTTTTTTCGGTCAGATCCACGCTGTCAATGGCCAGATCTACGGCCGTTGACAGTCGTCAACGACGACCAAGATAGGGTTGTCGTTGACCATCAACAATAGCCGTATCTTTGGCCGTTGTTGACGACCAAATGCGGCCAGATCTGGTTGTCAATGACTAGATCTAGTCGTAGATCTAGCATTTTCCGGCCAGATCCACGGTGGACCTGACCGAAAAAGGTCATATCGACGCATGACTGGCAAGATCCAGCCGGTTATGCATCGATACAGCTACTCTGGCCACCCTCCGGCGGTCGTGGCCGGCTGTCCGTATTTAATGAGTAGGTTGGGGGTGTTTTTGTTAACTTTGAATATTTTATTATAGGGGTGTTTAGTAAATAAATAAACATAGGGGTATTTTTGTTAATTTTTAAAATTTTACATCGTAATACCTACCTAATATAACTTTTTTCAAAATATTACTCTAAAAACTACCCAATAATGAGTCAAACGGAGCCTAAGTATCTCTAAAATTGAAATTACCAAAAGCTTCTATAAATGTAGTAAAACACTAAAAAAAAAAAAAAATCTTAAAAATATATAAAAAGAACCCAAGAGTGTATTTAATACGAAATATTTAAACACATCAAAGATTACAGGCGAAATCCAGTGACACGTGTGAGTCAGTGGTTTGATATGGCTTCTATAACAAGAAGGAACGGATGCAGAGAAGTGCTGCCATTTGNTGACCACCAAATTGACATGAATGATCCATTTGAGAATCAACCTGAAAATCTTATCTAACAAGAGAACCTCCAAAACACCCTAAAAACAAATAGGGCATAAAACGACCACCCAAATATCACTCATGAATATAAGCAAGGCACTCCTAAAAATAACAAATTAGAAACACCCCCTCAAATAAACCCTACACCAATTGGTGAGAAAACCATTTTGATGACGAGGTATTTGATGGTAGATGGGATCATGAAGAATGGGATTGGTTTGAGGAAATGCCTAAAATTGATGAGGATGGTGATAAGGATAATGATGATGCACTTGAGGAAGACTTGGGAGATATTGGTAACAACATAGTTGTTGAGGATAGTATTACCAAGGAAGAAGCAAATGGTAATGACGAAAGCAGCAAAGCTTTAGTTTCATATGATAAAATTTATACTTCGCAAGGTTGTTAGAGCGGTGGAGGAAATTGAATTTAGGTTAATTAGACTAAGGAATAAAACTTGTTGAGCCCTCATGTGTTTTGATGTGCCAAAACTAATAAAAAAACTGGTTGGACTCTAACAAAAATGCAAAGATATGACTTATGTCATAACCCAGACAAAAATGCAGATTTCTTCTAAAAGGAATGCCCGTTCAATTCAATAGAACGCATGTTCGATCCAGTAGAATGCATGTTCCTCCCCTAATAGCATTTCCAAAAGCCATTCAAAATGGAATGACATTGTTCCTCATGCTCGTTCATGGCTCTGCCAAATTTGTGCTAAAGATGTTCAAGTCGTTCCAAACTGAACGACCAAATCGCACACTCGTTCCAAGCATATATGAAGACTCAAGCAAAAGGCTAAAGCACAAATCTAGAGAAAGAACGACCAGAATGAACGACTATCCATCAAGCCCATTCCATAATAAATGACACCATTCCAATCATTGTTCACGCTTCTAGAATTTTGACTCAAGTTTGTGATCAGAGAATAAATGCCCATTCCACGTGGTGGAATACCCATTTTAGTCAAAGTCAAAATTTAAGGTTAGAAGTTGTGAGCTCAAATCAAGTTTTGGAATACAAGTGTCAGACTCGAACAACCATGACGAACGCTTGTCCCAAAACTTATTGATGATCGTTCCTTAAAGGAACGACATTGTTCCATGAAGTCGTTCATGCTTCTGGAAATTCTGGACTTTGAAGAATCAAAGTTGAACGACTGTTCACAATGGTGGAACGCCCGTTCATGATAGGGAAATGCCATTGTTAATAAAGAGAATGACAATTCCAAGACCTCAAAGTCAAAGAAAAAGTGTATGTTGGTGTTAAGAACGACCGTTCGTGATGGTGGAATGTCTATTCCTCTAACTTCTGCAGCCTTGTAGGAGTGCATTAAATGCAATAACAGCTATATTTTTTTTCAAAAGGTTTAGTGAGATATAAATTCAACGATTTATTGCTCAGAGAAGAAGAGACAAGAGAGATAGAAGTGACAATACATCAAGAACATTCTCAAATAATACCTTGAGCTAAAAAATCCAAATCATAACTCTCATTTGTACTCATTCTTGAATATCCTTAGAGAGTACCTTAAAACTTTATTGTGTGTATAAGTCTAGCTTAGAGGCAATCATTCATAAACACTTTGCTATTAATCTTTGGGTGAAATCTTATAGATCTAGCGGCGGAATCCTGTCAAATTACTGTTAGAGTATGTGTCATAGAGCCAATCAATGTATTGTAATTTACTATATCATGTTTATAAATTAATAAAGGCATTAATTATATTATGTAATTAATATCTCGTGTATATTATAATATATATCCTTAGGATGGTAAAACCGTGACGGGTAATCAAACATTTTAAGTCTTGATTGTGAGATCCCTATGAGCACATATGATGGCCATTCTAGAAACATTAATAGCCTCAATATTATTCTGACCTAGGAGCACAAATAATACAGTAAGGATATCATAGAGTTGAATGACCATACTGAAAGGTAGTGACATGTTTCACATGTGAAGGTTTTTGGGTGACAACTAATGCGTTGTAACTACAACATGCAATGTATAGCAAGTACACTAGTAACAAAAAGTAATAAAATGATAAGTAAAGTATTGTTCCCACAAGGATTGTTGTTAAGCACTGATTTTCCTAATTGTTGACAAGTTGGAGAGAACGAAAATTGTTTGGATTGGTGGGAGAATTAAAGCTAAAATGAAAACAAAATTTACTACGTCCTTAAAAGGCTAATTAATGATAGTAAAACTAATTCGAGAGAAAATATCAATTAAAGCAAACGGTTAGGGTTTTGACTTCACTAGGATTCTATGAATTAATATAAGAACTATGCTACCTCTACACTCACTTGCACGGATTATAAATCGAACTTCCTAATGTGTAAAACATACCTTCTCAGGCTATGTTTTCCTACTTTCCTTATTAAGCTTCCGCACCCAACAATTTGAAGATTAATAGATTCAAGTTCATTAAGCTAATGGAATCCTGAATTGATTTCATTGATTCTCAAACCTATCTCTAGCGTTCAATACAACAATGGTGATTACCCTAAGAAGCTCATACATGATTCATTTCTCAGTCTCATCATGTTCAACAAATAAATTCAATAAAAACAAGAATAATCACATAATCCATGCAATAGAATGTAAAAGCAACAATAATCTATTGATTAACCATAACCCTAGCCCAAAGTGAGTTAGTTCATAATGAAATTAAAAGAAATCGAATTAAAAACAGTAAACATAGCATTTAACATGTTGGAATAAAGAAAGAGAACAAAAATCTTCCCTATTTGATGAATCCCAAAGAGTTCAATCTCAAATCCACCTCAAATCTTCTCTCTTTTCTCCCAAAATGTCGAACTCTCAATAAAAAGATTAAGTTTTCTTTATATAGTTGGTCCAAAAACCTAAAACTTACACCTAAAACAATACTGTACGTTTTAATAAAAACTGGACTTTGCAGACTTCGCCGCAGTGAAGAATAAACTTCACCGCGGCAACAAATTCCCGAGAGATTATCGCTGCGGCTAAATGTTCTGAGCCATTCTTGAAATTACGAAATTGCCCTCTGCTTGCTTCCTTACGTGAATCTTCAATCTTTGGTTATCTCCAATAGGACCAAGCTTCATAGTGCTTCAAATCTGCGTCAGAATTTCCCCAAATCCTGAGTTCGCTTGCTTCCGGGTCCAGAAACTCAATTCCTCTCTTTATTTGCTCAAAGTGCACGTTTTGGTCTGAAACATAAAACATATGAAATTATGTTGCAATTCAGGCAAAAACGACATAAGAAGTATCCAAAATCCGGCCAAAAAGCCTCAACCAAACAATATAATCCTTGGATTATCAACAACCTGGTGTAATGCATAGGTGCTTGTTGGATGCAAGTTCACTAGACTAACCTACCAAAGGATTCCATGCAGATGGTACACCCAATGTCTATGGAACAAATCCTCTTACAAATGATGGTGCAAGTAATCCTAAGACTTGAGATCATAGGAGTGTCATGTGTATGTAGTGGTGTGGTTTGACACTAGCCTAATGTAATCCTTTTTAGGTTTATTAGTATGGTGGTGATTGGCTACATCATGAAATATATCATGGCTATGGTAGATCAACAAAGGATTCATCACTCTTAGTTAGGAGAGAAGTTATCTCACTACACAGTTTGCTTATATGGCAACAACCACAAATATGTGGCCACAGTGGAATTGAGTTGTCGCTCAAATCCGATTTGATTCTAGTCATTAGTTTGATAACCAAACACCAAATACATCAAGGGTATGATCTCAAGATGACACTATTTATGTATCTCAACCTTGATGAGATAACGTATGATGAAAGGATGGGATTGCGCAGCTACCATACCATTGACATGTATCAGTTCTTCACTGATCTCTACTTGTTGGGTGACCATGACGCCTTGCTAGAGGCTAATCTTGATCTATGAGTGATGAAACAATTAATTGCTGATTAATTGCGATATTACTCACTGCAACATGATAGGGAGCCTACGGGTCATACATATAAGGAGAGTTCATTGCAAATTGTATATTTAATCAAAAAATGGTTAAAGGGTATTTTGGTCGTTTCATAAAGACAAGGGTGATTTGGTAATTTAATATAGGTTGGGGCCTATGTCTATTTATTATAGAATAAATAAATTAGCTAATTGATATTTAGTATATTTGTCAAATATATTAGTATTAATTGTATTAATTAAATTACCCTTAATATTAAATGTATCTATTTAATATTAATTGAAACTAAAATTCCTAATTAGTTGGTTAATATATTTAATATATTAATGCTATTAGGCAACCTAATTAATGCTATTCTTATTTGGTTTAGGATTAAAACCAAACAAGGAAAAGAATAGTATCATATTCCAAGTTGGAATAGGACTTTAAGTTGTCTATATAAGACAACTTAAATTAGGTTTTAAGTGAACTAATTCATTCACTCAAATTGAGAGAACTTTTTTGAGAGAGAAAACCCTAGCTGCCATTTACACCCTCTCTAGCAAGTGGGTTTTTCTTTGATTAATTTGCAAGCTCTCTGTGTAGATAGTGAAGCACGATTCTACCCTTGAATTGACTTGCCAAGATTAAAGAGCAGGAACCTCCAAACGAAAGTAAGTAATTTGCAACCTTCTTTGTCAATCTAACATGAAAATAATTAAATCAATACCTGGATCATGGGATTAAGGTTTAATAAAAATTTTAAAATTAATATTTTGTTGCGTATTAAGCTTATATTAAACCTTACAACTACTATAAAGGCGAAATCCGATTCTAGTGAAACTTCAAGAAGGTTGCCATGAAGAAGTATACGTAGAAGGCTTGTAGATATAGCTTCGAAGCACTATAAATCACCGAGCATTTCTCTTCCCTATCTCTCATATTTATTGCTTATTGAATGTGTATACTTGTCACATGCATATACATCATATTTATTGTTTATAGCATATTTGTTCCTTAAGAAACTTCATTTATTGCTCATTCATTATTGCCTCTAGTGTTGATTTAGTGCTTATATCATTTGGGTAGTTGGAGTTTTGTTTATTCGGTATTAAATTTTTTTAACTCCTACTCACCCCCCTCTAGAGTGTTTGTCATATTAAAGTTTTACAATTGGTATCAAAGCTTCAGCTCTTGTGCATAAAACCAAACTATTTTAAGAGTCAATTGATCTAGTTATGGCAAACTCATCATCACCCCTCTTTAATGAAGGTCATTGTGGTGTAAACTACACACAATGGAATATTAGGATGAGACTTTATATTAGATCCATTGATTACAACTCATGGAAAATAGTAGAACAAGGGAACTTTGTTCCCATTGACCCTAATGCAGTCTTCCTAAAAAGGAAGATACCTATATGACTGATGATGAAAAGAAATTGAGTTTAAATGATAAAGCTCTAAAAATTTTGTTTTGTTTTCATGATGCTACAGAGTTTGGAAGAGTTTCGGCACGCAAAATGGCCAAAGATGCTTGGGAAATCCTTCAAACAACCCATGAAGGAACAAGTCAAGTGAGAGAACAAAAAATAAAGATGCTTTTTTGAGACTATAATTGTTTGAGATGAATGTTGGAGAGAACATCACTGACATGTACAAAAGATTCTCAAATTTGGTGAATGATCTCAAGGGCTTTGAAAGAAGTTTGAGACTCTTGAATTGGTGAAGAAGATCCTACTTTCCTTGCTAGAAAGTTCGATAGTGAAAGTTGCCACCATTGAAGAATCCAAGGATCTTTCCAAAATGAAAATGGATAAGCTTATTGGTAGATTATTGACATTTGAGACGAAGAGAAAACCAAAAGAAGATGAGAGCAAACTAAGGAGGGAAATTCGTCAAGATGATAAATGAAGAAGAGGACGGTGATTCCTCCATGGAAGAAGATGAGGTCAACTTCTTGGCAAAAAGGTTCACAAAATTCCTCGGAAGGAACAAAAGATTCAAGGGAAGAAATTTCCAAAGGTTTAAACCAAGAAATAAAGATGAAAAGGGCAAATCAGACATCATTTTCCATGAATGTAAGAAATTGGGCCATATTCGACAACATTGTCTTCAACTCAAATGGAAAAAGAAGGACAAGAAATTCAAGAAAAAGGTTTAGTCTGTTATTTGTTGACAACAGGAGGGCCTTTGTGTCTAAAAATTTTATTAAGTGATGATAATATTGGAACAAAAATAGGATTATCTGGTAATCTTAAAATACCACCTCCTGAATCAGTAATCATATAACCCCTATATAATCTCTCAAATTACTTGAGGAAAGAAAGATTACCATAATCTTTTATTATCATTTGAACCAAACACGGGAATGACTGGATTAAAAGATAGATTACCGAAGTAATTCCCTTACACCCCTAACCAAACGCAACCTAAAAGGAATATATATTTATTGCCAAACTTTTGTATTTCTAGTTGCCTTATGTGGCTTAGGCTTTTCAAGCTATAAATATTCATTGTATGGTAAAGCCTCCACAAATGATATTTAGGCTATCATCAATTAGTTTGCCCCCTTCCTTCCCTTCATCTTGTCTCCAAATAGTTAAGGGGAGAAAAAAAAAAAAAAGAATTGAGAAAAAAAGTGGTAGTGGATGATACAATGGTGGGCATGGACATCTTGGTGAAATCATTATGGCTATACAATCAATTAGATTTGACCACCGTGATTCGGTCTAGTGGACGACCAAATTTGGTCGTTGTGATTTGGCCATTATTTAGCTAGATCGTGACAACCATGAGCCTCTTGGCCATCAAGTAAAGAAAAGCGGAGGATTAGAAAGAGACAAGAGGAAGAGAAAGGATAAGAGAAGGAAAGAGAGAGAGGAGGAAAAAAATATTTTAGGTTTTAATGAGTTTGAAAAAGCTAATAATACCCCTTATAAAATTAAACAAGGCCAAAGAAGCTTTTGGAATTCTAGCAAACAAAAACTACTGCAGTGCGATTGCGAACAAGAAATTTAATGAGATGTCTACTTGGATTGGGACTCCTTGGGGACTAGGGTTTCGTGTCTAACATACAAGGGGACTATAAATTGAAGACAAAAAGGATTTTTTTAGGGGTTCATAACTTCTTGGAGACGGCTAGAAGTTCTTGGAGTTGAAGATCAAGCAACTTGGGAGATTCTTATTTCGGTTTTCTTCTTCATGATGTTTATGGATACAATTGTTTTTATTGCTTTTTACATTATAAACTAATTTTATCTTGCTAGGGCTAATATGTAGCCTAGTTACAAATATGCAACTTTCTTGATTTGATTAAATTTATATCCTATTTTTCTTTAACTGAGTGTTTATTATTGTTCTTAATGTTGTTAGATGCTTGATCACCATTCAATTAGATTTGTTGTTTATAATGAGACTGAGAAGTGATTTATAATGTTAGTTTCTAATGATAAATACCATAGATTGAGTAAAAATTAGAGATAAATAAACACAATTTGTGTGACTTGGGATATAATTCCATAGAACTTAAGGAACCCAAAATTATTCAACTTCAATAATTAGTTTGGAAGGTTAATAGGAAATGGTGGGACAATATCGCATGAGAAGGAGTGTTGAACAATTTAGGGAATTTGATCATCAATTAGGAAGATAGGATTAGATTGATAGGATTTATGAGTTGTATTGAGTTAATTAGGTGAAATCGAATGCTCTAGTGTTTTCTTCTTATTGAACCAATTCAAATTTTTAGGTTTTAGTTATAATTGATTTTCTATTCTTATTGTTTGTTAGTTTTTTAATTTGTAGTGTTCAACCATTCGAATTTGGGTTCTTCAATTAGGGTTTAAACTAGTAATTTTATAGAACAAATGATTAAGGGAGAAGCTACCATGACTCAAACTCACTATACCATGTAATAAAGTGTTGCTGAAAAAAAAAAAAAAAATTATTTTTAACAAAAATATAATTCCTTTTATATAAATATATAAAACAGAGGAATCGAAATTCGGAATCCAATCCCTGCTTAAGAAATCGTAAAGGGAAAGCAAGAGAATCTACTTTAATTTATGAGAAAAGACTTTTGTCTTTTACTATGAAAAAGAAACAAAGCACCCCACTTTCTCTACCTCTAATTTTGTATTGGTTGGAGAAATGCATAATTTATTATTTAAAAATTTAATTGCCGCAATTAAAGCCCTTCTCTCTTTTAGTATATCTAAAAGTTGACTTTTCCATTTTATAAGCCCCTCTTTTTCTTTGTTTGAACCCAAAATTAAACCAATATTCCTTATCTAAAAATTGAACTATTTTTTTGAATGGTTTGGTCCAATCCAACTGCAGAATAAGCTTGACTTAGAAAACAAGATAAAGACCAGAGTTTGATAGTTGACTTCTATTGCCATTAGAGGAAATGGTTTATTTAATAATTATTTCTTTATTTTACATTATTTTTACTGTTGAGTTGTTGTTCCAACCAAGTCCCGATTCAAAGGATTTAGGAGGTTAGGATTGATTTCTATGTTATTTTATTTTAAGAAAAAGATTTGTAATGAAAAGTGGGGAAAGTGATGAAATTGCATGTGCAAATGGGGCCCTGCCCCTCTTATTAAACCATTCGGCTCATCAGAACATGCACTACATATTAATACTAAGGAAATATTATACTTATAATCTCTTTTTACAAACTTCAGAACTTGATATAATAGTTAATAATTTATCAGCTTATAAAGACTCTTATCTAAATCATATCTAATAAATTATGACTGACTAATTAAGAGCTACTATATCAGGATTGTGAGAGAAAGTTTGTAAGAAAAGATTGTGGATATAGTATTACTCTAATACTAATACTAATATTCGTTCTCAATTTTATTCAACAACATTTTTCTTTCTTTCTTTTATTATTATTAATAATAATTACTTAAAATAACCCCTATTAAATTTATTCTACAATTAAAACATACATACATTTTTTACACTTTATATTCATTTATTGATTTTAAAATAGGGGTTTATTTTATTCTCCCCCTATTAGATCACTTAGTAAACCTCATTAGTTTTGTTTAAAAAAAAAAATACTAAAACCCCCTTAAAAATATTAAACATTAACCACTCACTTGTGGTTAGATGGATAGAAGAGCACATGGTTGAAACTTGAAAACACCACCGTTATCTTGTATTTGTATTCGACTTCTACTAAGGATGGTCAATTACCATATCTAAAAAATAAACAAAATATTAAACATTCCTTACAAAATGATTAAAATCTCCCTATACTTATGAACTATTATTTACAAAATTGTTAAAATCCCCTTTTAGGGGTATTTGATTAAGTTTATAGTAAACAATCAAAGATGTGAGAAAATAAAATAAATCCATAAAACAATGTGTGGATAATGTGTATCAAGTCAATTTTAATACTATATGACAAGTTGAAAAGAAAAGGGAAAAAAAATGAAAATCCTGAATATAATAATGAGTCAAAATCTTGTTCAAATCAAATCTGGGCTGTCACCTTTGTCTGTAGTCTGTACTTGCTTTGTTTGCTTAACTACTAAGAAAACTAATATTGCAGTTGCTAGAGTAAAATAAAATACAAAATTAGAATGAATACCATTACTTTGATTTTAGCATTGTTTTGGAATTCAGATACCAATAAACTCACTAATGGGCCCGACCCAAACCCAGCCCATTTTCATGTATGGTTAATTGTCTAACGCAGAAGATGAGGACAAGAAATTCGCATAGGATGTCAAGGTAGGCAGAAGAAGCAAGAAAATGACAGTTGTATAGTCACGCTAATTCTGTGAAAGGGGAAATCTATTTTCCATCGATGGAAGAGACAATGTAATTCAAAGCCCAAGTTAAAACAACCTTTGGAGGTTGAAAAACGGATTAATATAAACCCCAAATTTAGCTCATAGCATATGACTGAGTAAAGTTAGTTTACTGTTGGTAATATATGGAGTAATCAGATAACCTTCCAGAGGCTGTTATTAAAAGATTATTAGGTAATATGATTTTTATACCTATTTTATCCTTAATTAAATGCTATTTCAAATACAATTATCCTCAAATATCTACCAAATAACCATTAACCAAACTCCTTACATTTGAGAATTTAGCAAAAATACCTCAATCACAAAAAAGTTTAAAAGTTAACAAAAAACCCTAAGCCACCCAAGACCACCCGTTGGTCGCAGCTACCGTAATGCCGCACAACCTGCGGATTTGGTCGATTGTACACTAGTAAAGCCGTTTCTATGGTTGTTTCACGGGCAGATCTTTGTTGTTTCATGACCTAAATCTGGCCATTCCCGACCATGGATTTGAAACGGCCTTATCGGCGCACAACCTCCGACATGACAATCTATCATTGGTTAGCTCGCAAATAGGTAAGCGAAACCCATACAAACAAACTAGATACATTTTGCGAGCTGACCAATGATGAACTACCACGTTGGAGGTTGTAAGAGAAGATTATAAAATTGGGTTGTAAACCTAACATTACTCAAATGGTCAAATAAATGATGATAACATAAGAGTCTAAATAAGGTTGGCTTAGGGTTTGAAAGATGATTATTTTGTTTACCCTTCCAAAATTTGGTCTATTTAATTAAATAATCCACACATGACTCCCTTTTATAAGTGTTACCTAAATAACCAAGGCCTCACGGAGAGACATTCTGAGAATTAATACCAAAGAGGGAAGGGAAATATTATATATTAACTAGTTATTTTTTTCAATTTACTTTCATTCTTGTTAAATTGGAAATGGGTGGACGGCAACCTAATTTTAAATATGAATTCTAAACCTACACCCATAAATATAATTGGAACCAGCAGTACATGATTCAATCAGTCATCAATAACACCCACATCATGTAAATTGGCCAGTCTGAAATATGCTTGTAGACAGAATATTATGAGTCGTAATGGAGGCTAATAGACTCGGACAAAAGAAAAAAAAAAAAAAAAAGGAACCGAATACAGTCAAACTTGCTTTCATATACTAAAAAAAAATGTCTCACTTTCTTACAAGTTAATGGAGTTCTATACAGGGGACTACTTTCCTCCTGCAACAATACCAAGTTCATTAACAAAGAGGTAAAAAACACCACCCTTTTACACAAGAGATCCAATCAATTCATATTTAACATATGGAAATCATATTAAAAAGCAATATGTGTTTATGAATGAGTAGACACCTTGAATCCAATCTAAATTAGTTAGGACAGATATGTAACAAAGCCAATACTAGTAAAATCAGATAGAAAAGTTTAACATGCTGGAATAATTACTTCCATCTCTTGAACCCAAAGCCTTTGTGCTTCCCAAACATGCCATGCTTCCACCGCTTTCCAAACTTCCCATGCTTAAACTTGCCATGCTTGAATTTGCCATAACCATGGCCAAAGAAGGGCCTGTGCCCAAAATGATGAGCACCATGGGTCAAATGGTGAGCCCCATAAGCGGCAGCTGCTGCAGCAGCGCCACCAGCTAGCAATGCTCCCATACCAGATCCATGTCCTGTAATTATTGTTAGTCGACCAAAATTATGATGAACAAACTGCAAGTATTAAACTAACAGCATTTTAACTCTTCTTACGAGTTAAGAGAGAAGCAAAACAATTTATTTTATTTTTTTGTTCAATTCTTCCTGCAAAAAAAGTTTCCAATACAATAAGTTTTTAGATTTATATAATTCAAAATGGAAAGGTGTTTTGATTATGGTTTATATAGAACATAAAAGACAAGATAAAAGGTAAAAGCAGGGGGAATATTGCCTCTTTTTGTCTTTTACCTTTATCAACCAAGAAATCAAGGACCACAAAGACCAGTTATTACTTAGATTCATGACAATCAATTCATACTAACATATATCAAAGTTGTTCTTTTTCAAATTTATCAATTTACCAGGATAATGTGGAGCTGATGGACCAGGATAATAAGGAGCTGATGGCCCGGGATAACCAGCTGGAGGGTACCCGGCTGGAGGATATCCACCTGGGGGAGGATAACCAGCTGGTGGGTATCCGGCCGGAGGAGGATAACCAGCTGGTGGGTATCCACTGGGAGGAGGATAACCAGCCGGCGGGTATCCACTGGGAGGAGGATAACCAGCCGGCGGGTATCCACCAGGAGGAGGATAACCAGCCGGTGGGTACCCTTGCGCAGGATATCCATGTGGGGGATATCCCTGAGGAGGATATCCTTGTGCTGGATATTGCTGCGGCGGATATGATCCATGTGGAGGGTAGTGTCCAACAGCATACCCAGAAAGATGTGAAAACAGCCCTTTGTCAGTGGTCTCACTCTCATTCTTGTCCTTTCCACCTCCCATTTTTTTTCGAGTTAATGCTACAAAAATTACAAACCTTGCATAATTAGCACAAATGGAAAATAGGAATTCATCCAACAAACATCTCAAAGAAAATATTATCAAATTGAAACGAGTAATGGATGTTTCCCCAGCTCCTCAAATGCTTTAACCATCCATCGGGTTTATCATAGCCTATGTCATCACAATTATACTTCCCCATCTCTCATTCTCAAATAAGCATGGCAGGTAAGACTTCCCCCAAGATTAGACCATCATTTTTCTGGAAAGCGCAAGAATGCCCATCTTACATATTGTCTAATGGACACCTCATTCATGACACTAAACAAACATAAACAAGAGTGAGGTACATCCTAAAACAATTACAAAAAGAATATGACAATAATGAAGGAACAAGGAAAGGGCATCTTCTTAAATCATAAGTTAATTTCAACAACATAGATAGTCTAGCTGCAACACAATAATTATGCACATAATAGTGTTCTCTGCAAGTCCTAACATGAAAAACAAAAACCAAAAAAACAAAAACCAAAAAACCTGGAAACTTTAGAAATTTAAAATTCAAATTAGCTAGTGGAATTTTCTACTCCAAAAAAGGCAATAACAAACCACATATATGTTAAAAGGGGTAAACTTGGAAGGTAATTTTCTATTGATTCATGTTCATCCCAGTTTCTGGGTTTGTTCAGAAACTGACGAAATAAGAATTCTAAATACAATGAAAAGGTTAACATCATAAAAGAAGGATAATTACAGCATTCAAACAATAAGAGTAAGATAATTTATAAACATCAATCAATCGTATTCTTGAAACTAAAGATGAATATTTGAAGGATAATTAAAAGAAAAGGAGACAGGAATTGGTTACCGTAGAAAAATAATAAAGCAGCTGAGAATGGGGAATTGCGTTTTGTTTGGTTAGATTAAATATATAAAGGCTTAAGGATTGACATTATTTCTATGCGTAGTCTGTCGAACGCATCTGCTTCATTCAGGCGTGATGTGATACGCTTTCTTTTTTTGTACTTTATTTGTTTCCCCTCTTTTGCTCCCGTTGGAGATGAAACCGAAGTTTAATATAGATTTTAAGGGAAATATTATATATTATCATAATAAAATTTTATATTAAATTTGTTCTGTTTTATTAGAATAAATTGATGGTAAATGTGTTAGATTGCATTAAAATAAATTAGTTGGTATGTTATATTGATATGTTTGATAAGCAAGAATAAATTGGTGAGTATGATATATAAATTACTAAATTTTTCTTACATTTTTAATATTATTACTATTATTATTAATAATTAAACTTTTTTAGCTCTTTACATTTGAAATTTTGCTAAAACACCCAGTCATAATAAAAGTTTAAATTTTAACAAAATCACCTCTACCCACCTAAGCCATTGTCGACTGCCGGCCATCACTGTCAGCAGTCACCAGAATAACGCACTACTAGCCAAATCCAAGCCGATTGTGCGAATTTACAGCCAGTTGGCCGTTTTCGGTCATTGATCTGATTGAAAACAGCCAGATCGGCGCACTGTTGGCCAGGTCCAACTTGTTGTACACCATTCTGGCGACTGTCAGATGTGGCCGACAATGGTGGTCGGCAGTGGTGGCTAGATCTGGCTGCGGTCTTGGGTAATTTGGTTGAAGTACAAGGACAATAATATCTTAAAAATCTTGTATATAAGGTTAAAATTGTCCATGAAATTTCTTGTAAATTGTTTAGATAACAAGGGCAATATTGTCCTAAAAATTTATTAATAAGGGGTAAAATTATAACAAAAATAAGATTACCAAGTAATCTCTAAAATACCAAAGAAAATATGGTACTCAGATTACTACCTATATAACTAGCAGTGATTATTATTGGTATTGAAAGATTATCAGAATCTTATATTACTTAACAATCAAACATGATAATGTAAGTAATATAAAACCAAACATGATAATATAAGTAATATAAAACCAAACACGATAATGTAATTAATATAAAACCTCAAGGAGTTGGCCTGGTGGTCAAGGAGGTATGCTCTCTTCCTTGGCTTCCTAGGTTCAAACCTTGGGGCCACATATCTCAATACGTAATTGTGTCTTACCCGATTCATTGGGTTTGTAGGGTATTCAATGGACTCCGGGGATTAGTTGAAGTTTACATAAGTTGGCCCGGACACCCCAATTACCGAAAAAAAAAAAAGAATAATGTCAAATACCTCCCAACTAAACACACCCTTAATATTAATACAATATCATGTTTGTATATTTATTTATAAAAATATAGAAAAATAATCAAATTCTTAAAATGTACTTATTGAAGGGTTGAAGAAGATCGGTCATATAATCCAATCCTCTCACATAGACCATTAGTATGTGTCATCGTTATACCGGATCTACAGACAAAATCGTCTCTTTCTCCCAATAGCACTCAAGATCAGGTTTCTAGGCTTTATACCAAAATCTAAGTGATTAGACTAGAGACAATGGCGGAATCTTTTTAATCCTCAATGTTTGTTCAGTTTTCCTTCTATAAGATCTCTACGATTTGTAGATCAGTTAACTGGAACTCGTATAGCTAAGAAATTTGGACCACTAACATAGAGATCTCTAAATCAAAAGGATAATGGAATATTGGAAAGAGTAAACGACATATTCCCACCCAAGGTTTGACGAAATCCCTGTTGGTACCCCACGTTACATTTATTCCAGATTCTCACCCTTAAAATAATACTGATAGCAATTTTTAGGGTATAGAGGGTGCAATTACCATAATGCACTTAACCCTAAATTAGTAAATTACGTTTTAACCCCTAAATTAGTAGAATTATAAAACTTACCATTTTATTTTCAAATTATCTCAATAACACCCTCGGTCACTGCACACCCTCTCGATTTTTGCCCGATCTAGGCCATTGTTGATGATGTCGAACCCCCTGGTCACCTCCATCACCTTCCTCGCAGTTTTTCGTCCAAAACCCCTTTGGTTCCTAACTAATTGGCCCCTCCAATCACTGGCGCCGTTAGGCTTAGGGATTCTCCATTCTTCATTGGATTCCGGTGGTGAAAATCCAATTGGACACCACCACTACAACCAACGTCTCCAACTCTATAAAACCTCTACAGCCCCAACAACCGCTTAGTCGCCGTTCGCGAACTGAGAGTTCGTGTTCATCGATCATTTTTGGTCAAGTGGTGGACGACAAACGGTGAGTTGTCGTGGCTGGGAAGGTTAAGGGTTTTGTAGGGGAGGATGCGAGGAGTCAAATGGTAGTGGTGGTTGGGGTTGCCGCAGTTCTCTTCGGAATGTTCTAATCAGATGACTACAGAACCTAGACTTACACCATTTGCTAAACCTTGATAAATATATAAAGCAATGCACACATGTGTTTTGATATTAAAATATATTAAATAAATCTTTGTTCTCATATAAATTGTTTTTTTGTTTTGTTAAACAATAGGTTCACAATATGGTAATACCAGTATTCCAATATTTGCTGATACAATCCAAATTAATGTTCTTAAGAGTGTACCAGTCATTAACCAAGTATAGCAGTTACAATAGCTCCACACACAGTTTAGTAATAATATATCAGGGAATATTTTTACAAATACAAACATATGTAATATATAAACATTCACAATAAAAAATAATCAAAATTAGTCTATACTAGTCTTATTAGATGTGATGCATCAGAGATGAGGAATATCATACGAAAGACCAGTACTAATAGGGTCTGTCTCTTCGTCTTGTAGAATCAAATTATCTAAGAAACTGAAATCTTCATTAGGAAATCTAGACTTAAATGCATCACAACAGACTTCTTGAGTGTTCAAGAACACGTGTGAGACAACATCAGAAGCTCTATCTATTTCCTTTTCAAATGCAATAAGGGTAGATTTCAGCTTGCTGTTGCAATCCAACAATTCTTTCTCCTTTCTTTCAAGAACATCATTTTCTAACTTTGCATTTGAACATGATTATTCAATAACTGATAATTTCTTCTTATTAAACTCCAATTCTTTCATAGCTTTTGCCATCTTTTTCTCTAAATCCGTTATTTCTTGTGTGATTTTGGCCCTGTGAACAACAAATCTTTTTTTGTTTGTTTCCAAATTTGCAATGACCTTATCGGAGACCAGCCATTGCCTCCTGATTTCCAAATAAGCTATAAATCCCTGTCCCACAAACATGTCAACAACAACAACAATAATATAAAAAATTTTAATCAACTAAAAGTAAACGAAATTCATCAATTTTAAATCACAGAATCCACCTCTTCTGATGTAAGTTCTTCAAGATCTTTTTTAGACATTGTCTTTAACCTATTGGGAGGAATTGAAACTTGAGCTTCCTCATCGGACACCTTTTTACGCTTGCTTCGCTCGATCAGTGGCAGCTCTTCTATATCTTCATCTTTATTTTTGATGTCAAATGTAGATGGTCCCATAGAAATAGGGCCCATCAAATTGGGCGTAGAAGTTGATACTGAAGCTATTGAATTTGGGGAAGCTTTTTCGATATCTATTATAACCTGGGGAAAAAAAAAGCTACATGAGAAACTGTTAATAAATAAATGAAAACTGAACATATAAAAAATTACAATACCTCTTTTGAATTGAAGAATCGAGTATTTCTCCAACATATCAAAAACATCAAATGTTTGTTGATTACAAATAAAATTGTCCAATGTCTTGATGCCAGGTTCGTTCACATCTATTTTACTGAGATTGTAGTGGGGTATTGTAGCTTTTGTCCATTCAGTGGGTAATCCACCCCAACCTTTTTTGCAACCCAATATAAAGTATCTATCATTCCTCACACTTTACTGCATAATCTAGTTAACAATCCTCGCCCTTTCTACCCTCAATAAAATAAAACAGACTATTCGGCCTCTTTTTCAATGCATAAAAGTTGTTAAAAATATAAAACATGGGTAGAATATCATGCATCAAACACATAGCTTCAAAACTTAAAACTATTTTCCAGGCATTGGGATGGAGCTGACTAGGTGTAACATTATAAGAAATCATAACTTCTTTGACAAATGAAGAGAAAGGAGGAGCTAGACCACACAGGAGAAAAAATTCAAAAAACGTGAAAAACCCAGGTGGGGGCTGCAAATTTATAAAAAATTTAAAACCATCACATGGTAACAAATCAAAATCGTCGGTGATATTGTAATGTTTTTGGAATTACAAAAGATCAGCATAGGTAACTACGCTAGGAATTTCTATAATCGACATGGTCAGACAGAAAAATGAGATATAAATAAAACCCAGTAGGAAAAACTGAACTTACCCACAAATTGTTGGTTAATGCAAGTAAAAATAGAGTTGAACAATGATGTGAGTCGATAAAAACAATCAATTTAGTCAACAAAGTAATGTAATGTAGTTTGTTGATACATACGAAAGCTTTTGAAGTGCCACTTTGATTACAAAGTCAACGGAAAAAATGCCCTTAATCCCTAATTTGCTTTTAAAGATAATGAACATGTTAAACGGCAATGTTTCAACCAAGCAGAAGATGTCCAACTCCGAATATAATTACACCTGATAAAAAACTTATTGTAGTAATTTAAAACAGAAACAAAATATTTAATAATTTAACAACTATAATTAATTATGAACTTCATGGTTTCATTATTGTTTAAAAAAATATATAAAGATTTCAAAATTGAACTATTAATTTCCTAATGACTTATTTTGTAAAATTTAATTTGCTCATTAATGTATTGCTCGTAATAAACTGCAAGTGAGATGAATCTGATCCTATAAATAAATGGTGAGGTATAATTCATGGCATTTATTGATATATGTATAAATAGTTATGTGAATTTCAACGGACTCATACATTGTATATGTTATAGAATATTGTGTTTGACTGGTTATTGGAATTAATAACATTGCTATATATATATATATATATATATATATATATATATATATTATAGAGAGAGAGAGAGAGAGAGAGAGAGAGAAGAAGAGAGAAGAGAGAGAGAGAGAGAGAGAGAGAGAGAGAGAGAGAGAGAGATTTATCTAAACGTTAGACTGTTGTTATCTTGTGTATGGTGTGTTTGATCTACTTTAAGGTTTAGATTTTCGTTTTTCTTTATATCATACTGCTTTTGTTTCTTAAATAATTTATGCATAATAATATTTATATGCTTCTTACTGGTGTATTTCTCTTACATCTTTACTTTATTGTTCGTTAATGTAGATATATATAGTTGGATGGAACGATTGCTCCTTATAGTTACAATGTAGTTCCTATTAAAGGTAACGATATATTCTTTCTATGGACTATTTTTGTACAATTGTTAAATTGAATATTGATTGTGATATCAAATTCAAATTGCTTAAGTTTTTTAATACAAGTGAATTTGACGATCCTAATTTTTGAAAATATTTATATAAATAAAGGACAAATTGAAAACTTCATGGTTCATCATAATTTTGCATCAAAATTGTCATCAATTAAGATTTCCATGAGATCAAAATTTAATTGATGAACCATTTATTTATATATAATGGGCATGTAGAATTGTGACAAGTTAATTAGATGGGCATGTAGAATTGTGACAAGTTAATTAGAAAACCATAATATAAGTATAATTGTAATTGATGTAGGTATCTTTTTGGTTATAATGTCAGAGTCGAACTTATTCTCAGTTGTCAAACCAACAAATGGATGATATACTTTTGATAGATCGTTGCCGAACCAATGATTTATTCATAGTTATAATAATAAATGTCTTTTTTTTTCAAAATCTCTTTGTTACCGAACCATTTTTAATTGTAGTAAATCATTTGTTATCAATTTGCATACAATTATAATAATCTGGACTCGGCAAAGGTCCAAAAAAGAATGCAATTAACATAATATATTTTTTGTTTTGGTCAGGTACAAGATTGTAAGATGGTTCTTACGGATCAAGATGCAACAGCTATATAGTTATATATTCGGGAATTATATTTGCAAGTGATTGAAAACTAAATATTGGAATATGATTCTGGAAAAATAAGTATCGTTAATTTGAGAACAAAAGTATGCAAGGAGAATAGAAAATTGAGAATGTTTATATGGAACAAAAAAAGACCTAAATTTCCAAAGTCAATCAGAAAGTCAACCTCCAAAAGGAAAAAAGGTATTTAATATTAGAACTTCATATAATTATTATCTAGAGAGTAAACAAGTTCAGTGTATATCTTTGTTGTTTTAGTTATTTGTCAACTATAAATTGGTGTTTTGACGTATGAACTTCAGAGCAAACTGATCCATAATAAAATTCCAAACAAAGTAACTAGCTTATTTATTTTGGTATAGTCATACAATTATTTTGTATATTACATGGTTGTCAATACTTTTTTGATAGATATGAAATAATTGTTGAGCTAATTAATTACTGTTTCTTTAATCATATAATTTGTTGTGTAATATAGTCTCAATCATATTATTATTATTTTGAATTCCAGGTAAGACATTTGAAAAGCAAAAACAATGTGTATCGAAGACAAAGAAAGATCCAATAATTTCTTTAAATACTTCTATAAATATAAATGAGATATTTAATTACTGTTTTTGCCTTTTGGTTAAGCTTTTCTATTATATAATTTGTTGCATGGTATAGTATTAATTCTATTATTATTATTTTGAAATCCATATGAGAGGTCTAAAAAAAGAAACAATGCGTATCAAACATAGAGAAGGGTTCAACAAGTTCTTCCAATGCTTCTGTAAATGTAAATGAGATACATGAGGAAAATAGAATAGAGAGAATGTCAAAATTAAAAAGGAAGAGAGGTAAAAAATATCATATTAGTGGTTACCTATGTTTTTTAGATTATCGTAAGTTAAATTGGTTGACTAAATCTATGTTTTTTAGGTGCTTCTCCATGTGTAGAGCTTGATTCTAATATTCCAATTACTAATTCAAAACAATACAATAGTGAGTTTTGAATCTGACAACAGACATTTAAACATTTAGTTTGTTATATTTTAAAAACATAATGTTATTTCATAGCATTGTAAAAATAAAAGTGTGGAACTTTGCTGAACCATTTTTAACATTGCAAATGTTATTGAATATTGTGATGAACTTTTTATTATTATTTTCATTCCCAGGTCAGACATTGAAAAAACAAAAGAAATCTTTGTCAAAGACAAATAGAGGTTCAAAATCTCGCTCAACAGAAAGAGGTAACAAATGTCATATTGTTAGTTAGATATATTTAAACGTTAACTCAACTATTAAAGTTACTTGGAAAAAAAAATGTCATTGTGAGTTTCCAAATTAATAGAACACATCTAAGTATTAACTTTATTACTTTCTAAAAATATCATGTCATTTCTTTGCATGGTGGAAAAAGAGTCCTAGAACTTTGGTGACCCATCCTACAAGTGCATTCATTGTGGATTAGTCATGTGGTACGAAGAGCGAACTATTAAGAACCAAGAGCCAACCATCCCTTTGTTTTCATTATGTTGTATGGATGATAAAGTACAGTTACCGTTATTGAAAGAATCGCCAGAACCATTAAAAGGTTTATTGGATGTGGACAGTGGTAACAAAGAGATTAGTTTCAGAAGCAAAATAAGAATATACAATTCATTGTTGTCATTTACATCGATGGGAGGGCATGTTGACCATGAGATTAACCAAGGGGGTGGTCCATACGTTTTCAAACTTCGCGAATAGAATTACCAGCGAATAGGATCATTACTTCCACCTAAAGGAAGGAAACCTCAGTTTGCGTAGCTTTATATTTATGACACAGAGTATGAAACCAGTCATAGATTAAATTCTATATGAGGTAATACAACTGATGGTACTGTTGACATGGAATTAATGCAAGAATTGCAATTGATGTTTGATGCAAACAATGAATTGGTTAAAAGTTTTCATGTTGTCAGGAACCTTATGCATTGGAATGATATTAAAGATATGCATTTGTGGTTAAAAGTGAAAAGGGAAAAAGATGGAAGACAATATAATCTGCCAACTGCATATGAAATTGCAGGTTTAATTGTCAGTGATATTGGAATTTCAGAAACCGGAAAAGAAGCAATTGTTCATCATTAAAAAAAGGGTCTTCAAAGAATTTCTGACTTGCATCCAAGCTTTATGGCATTAAGTTATCCAATATTATTCCCATATGGAGAAGATGGATATAGAATTGACATAAACCATAAAGAGTTACCTGAAAAAAAAGTCTTCAAAGAGAAACAAGCTAAGCATGAGAGAATATTATGCATTTCGATTGCAGTATAGATTATATGAAGGGCATACTCTGATGAGATCAGGTAGATTATTGAAGCAATATATTGTGGATGCATATATGGCTGTTGAAGAGGAAAGATTTCATTGGATTAGAAATAATCCGAAAAAAATTGAGAAGTGATTTGTATAGCAGATTGATGGATGCCATTTCAAAAGATGATGTTAATGCATAGCATCTACGGAAATCTACGTTGCTCCCTTCATCTCACACTGGTAGTCCCTGATATCATGTTTAGAATTATCAAGATGTAATGGTGATTTGCAGATGTTTTGGATATCCAGATATTTTTCTAACGTTCACTTGTAATCCCAAGTGGCTAGAGATACAATATCTATAGAATTGTATTGGACAATGTGATCAAGAAGGTAGAGTAACTGTAGTTTGCAGAGTTTTTGAGATCAAATTGCTTGAGCTAATGCGAGAGATAAAAAAAGAAGAATATTTTGGTGAAACAGTGGTAAGTAAGTAATCCAATGAATAATATTTCTACTTTCTTTAAAAATTGTGGTTCATTGATAATTTATTATATGAAATTATATTATACCAATTATTGCTAAACATGTTATAATTTTTTTGTCAGTTATCTACACTATCGAGTTCCAAAAGAGAGGCCTCCCACATGCTCATATATTGGTTTTTCTATATCCCGAATATAAGAATCCTTTGGTATCCAAAATAGATGAAATAGTTTCTGCTCAAATACCGAATAAGGAAACTGATCATGTTGCCTTTGCAATTGTCGAGAATCACATGATCCATGGTCTGTGCGGTGATGTTAATAAGAATTCACCACGTATCGAGAGAGGAAAATGTAAAAAAAAAAAAAAAAAATTCCAAAGAAATTTGTCAATCAAACATCTGTGGATGACGACGGATACCCAATGTATAGAAGACAGAATAATGAAGCATTTATTGAGAAAAAGGGTACCAAACTGGATGACCGTTTTGTTGTTCCTTATAATAGGAATCTTTTGGTTAAGTTTGATGCTCACATAAATATTGAAATATGTAATCAACATAGATCAATCAAGTATCTATTCAAGTATGTCAACAAAGGGTCGGACAGAACGAGAGTTTCTATGGAAATTGAAAACAATGGTCAATAGAACAATCAATGCAACATTTTACAGGAGAAAGATGAAATAAAGGCACATCTTGACTGCAGCTATGTACAAAATACATCAAATATAATGTTTTTATATTGTTTGTTGATGTTCGTTATAAATATAATATTAATTAATTAATTCAATCAAAAACATTACATATATATCTCTTTTATGGAAGCTTGCTAGAAGATATTTTAGTTTGACATGTATTACAGAGAACCGGCTGTTGAAAGATTGCCATTCCACTTAGAGAATGAACTAACAAATAGTTATTTTCGATCCAAATAAGTGTTTGGTTAAACTTTTGGAAAGCAAGGTTGTTACGCAAATGAAATTGACTGAATGGATGAAGTGTAATCAATAATACCATTCTGCAAGATCATCGACTTATCCTGATTTTCCAAGCAATGGGTTTGGAAGGATACAGAAAGACAATGGTCCCCACGACAAAAATCAAGGTGTATTGGCAGGGTGTATTTTGCATTTCCAGGTAGTGGTGAGAAATATTATTTGCGAATGCTTCTAAACTTAGTAAGAGGAGCAACATCATTTGAAGATATTCAAACTGTTAATGGAGAAACATTCAGTACATTCAAAGATGCATGTTATGCATTAGGATTGCTGGATGATGATAAAGAGTGGAATGATTGCTTGGATGAAGCATCAATATGGGCTACCAAAAGACAGTTAAGACAACTCTTTGTAACTATTCTTATATATAATGAAGTGGTGAGTCCAAGAGACTTGTGGCGAGCAAATGCAGAACGCCAATCTGAAGATATTCCCTACATTCTTAAATAGAAAATATGGATGACAGAATTGAAATGCACTGAGGAACAAATTCAGAATAATGCTTTGTTTGAGATTGAAAACCTGATGAAAAATGGAGGAAAATCCTTGGCTAATTTCCCTGAAATGCCAATTCCAAACTGTTCCGTTTTTGAGAATTCACATAATAGATTAATTGCTGAGGAATTAGATTATGATATCGACAACATCAAAACAATGCACAATGATTTATACAAGGGTCTCAATAATGGCCAAAGATGCATATACGATTCAATCCTTGATTCGGTCAACAATTAAAGTGGAACACCATTTTTTGTTTACGGACATGGTGGAACAGGAAAAGCCTTCCTATGGTCAACAATCATGGCCAAATTAAGTTACGAGGGTAAAATGGTAAAATTATACTAGTTATAGCTACATCAGGAATTGCTGCATTGCTACTATCCGGTGGAAGAATAACACATTCATGTTTGCGAATTCCTTTAGATATCACTGAGGAAAGTACACGTGACATAAAAAAGGGGACACAATTGGCAAAACTACTTGAGCAAACAGCTTTGATCATTTGGGATGAAGCACGCATGGCAAATAGGTATTGCTTTAAAGCTCTTGACAGAAATCTAAAAGATATTTTGTCTGAAAAAGATCAATCAAATGTAGATAGAATATTTGGAGGCCTCACTGTTGCCCTGGGTGGTGATTTCAGACAGATTCTACTAGTTATACCAAAAGGGAAAAAAACATAACATAATACAGTCCTATTTATCATCATCTTTCTTTTGGAAACATGTAACAGTGTTGAGACTTACAGAGAACATGAGGTTGAAGACAAACTTGGTAAACCTAACATAATTAGATAACTTGAAGACTTTTGACAAATGGAGAAGGAAAGGACATTGCAAAAGATGAGAGTTATATCCAAATACCTAAAGACTTGAAAATCGATCAACATACCAGTCATGAAGAAACAATTATGAATGCTGTTTTTCTAGACTTATCTGCTCAGATAAATAATATTGACTATATGAGAGAAAGCGAGAGCGAGAGAGAGAGAGAGAGAACAATACTGACACCAAAAAATGAGACAACATAGATTGAATGACTATATCACCCACAGTCTACCAAGAGATGGAAAGATATATTTCAGCTCAGACAACACTTGCATAGCAGCAGGTATATCAAACGATGATGACATTCTCTATCCGACCGAATTTCTTAATTCTTTGATGTGCTTCGGCATGCCCAAACATGAATTACATCTGAAAATTGGCATTCCAATTATGTTGCTATGTAATTTGAATCAATCTGATGGTTTTTGTAATGGAACCAGATTGATTATAACCCATTTAGGAAAGTAGTCCATACAAGCAGTGATTATTATTGGGTCAAATATTGGTGACATTGTTACAATTCCCAGAATAATAATGTCAAATGCAGATATAAAGTGGCCTTTCAGGTTGAAGAGAAGACAGTTACCTATGACAGTTAGCTTCTGTATGACAATAAACAAAAGTCAGGATCAATCACTCAAAACAGTAGGATTGTATATGAAACATTAGGTCTTTACACATGGTTAATTATACATCGCACTATCAAGAGTAACTTCAAGACAAGGTATCAAGATTCTGCTAGCCTTGGAACAAGATGAACCAGCGGAGACATTGACAAATATTGTTTTCAAAGAAGTGTTTAACTAAAAGGATTGATATGTTGTATATAATATAAATAATTGTTTATAATAGAAAGGATTGATACATTGTATATAATATAAGACATTGTTTATGAGAGATTAATGTGAAAATTAAAGATATTTATATGAATATGAAAAGGTCACATCAAATGTTTAAATATATACAGAAACATAAATTCCTTGATACAAAGATATTTATACGTTTTATATTATTATTGTCAGATACAATGAATGCTACATTATATGTATTATGTGTTATAAATACATATTTTTTACATATGTAACTCAACCACAAACTTTTGCATGACAAACATCGTCAAGATATTTAACATTAATATTACAATTAAATAGTTTAAATATTTACAGAAGTAACATTACATAGGCTAGAGTTTTTTTTTCACATACACAAAAATTAGCATCAACTAAATACATCCACGACCGTAATAATAACACAACTATAAACACTTGTGTGACAAATATTGTCAAAATATTTAACGTTAGTATTACAGACAAACAGTTTAAATATTTACAGAAGTGGCATTAAGTGGACCAGAGAAACGTACAATAGCATTGCAGTCAATATATTCTCTATTAGGCGGCATCTTCTCATTTTTCAACACAATTGTCTCTAAAAAAACTGGAATCTTCATTTGGGAATTTGTCCTTAAATTCTATGACACAAGCTTTTCTAGTGGCCAAAAACATTTCTGACACCAAATCATAAGCCTCTTCTTTATCTTTCTCAGCTTGTGCAATTAGAGATTTGATGTTATTATTTTCTTTTTAAAGACTTCCTTTTGCCGTTGCTCATTTGCAAACGCCTTTTCAACATTTCTAAATGATTCTTGACAATGTTTCAATTCTGTTTCAAACTTTTTAAATGCCTCCTTTGATATCTTCAATAGTTCTTCCAATCTGCAAACCTCGGAAATCACGTCTTCATTTTCTTTTTTCAAATTTGAGATCACATCTTTTGAAACAAGTCAATGTTTTCTGATTTCTAACAAACCATCAGAAGCCTATTTCAAAAACAATGAAACCACGTTAATGTCGTCGTGCCAAATAAAGTATATATTCACATGATAAAGGGAAAAAACATTACCTCTTTCCTAGGCTGAATGTTTTGCTGTCTAGATCTTCTTTAGAAAGATTTTTTCATTTTTCGTTCAGAAATCGTATTTGAATCCTCTTGCTGACAAGTTTTATGTCGTTTCACCAATTTATGTAATGAATTTCTTCTGACTGATTATCTTCCTCTTCAATCAATTTAACATGGCAGGAACCAGAATCAGGTTACATAGAATTAGAGAATGATGCAGGTAAAACAGGAGTCTTTAAAGGCATTAACAATTTTGACTTGGAATCATTGCTTGATCCTCCTTTATACAATACTTCATAATCAAGTCTTCGAATAAATTTCATCAAGTTTTTTGGAGCCATTACTACAATAAAAAAAAATATCATCAAATAAAAAAGATAGAGAAAATAGACAGTCAGTGAACTTAATAGAAATTGTAAGACTTTGTTATTACTTGGGAAACATTTATTCTTCGTAATACGTGATAGAGACACAAAATTACAACTAGTGATTGTGATTTGAAAATAGAATAACATGCAAGCACTGTACCAAATTGCTATTAATATACTCACCATATATGACTCCAACTGCTACAATTCTTATTAAAACAACAATATCTCAGACGTACTACAAAGAACACCTAAACCTTGGCAAGTGTTCTGAAAGATAAATAGATAATTAGATGATAACAATGATGGTAACTTTTGAAGCATTTATACTAGTGGCATTTCATAACATCAATTCATAAAACAACGACAGTATTACAATATAAACTAAATAAAAACAAGATAATAAACAAAATCATAATGAGAAAAACACCCATTTTAGTAGTAGATTTACTGAGAAACTAATCTACAACACGACTACCAGAACAACAAATAAACAACCTGAGCAGAACAAACAAAATCGTAATAAGAGAGACACCAATTTCGGGAGTAAATTTATCAAGAAAATAATCTGCAACATGACTACTAGAGAAACGAATAAACAACCTAAGCACAACAAATTATCAGCACAACTATCTAACAACAACTTCTTATAACTATAATAACAAGTCTCAGACCTCCGTAAGAATAACGTGTACTTTAATCAAAGTTAAAATTCATGACAAATTAATTAGACCAATGTAAAATAAAAAACAACATTGTCACTATAACTAAAGAAAATTTACTTTACTTATCTCAACTTCAGTCAACGAGAAAAGACGGATGTGGAAAACGTGACAAACAGACTGTGACAAATAGCCTTAATGCCAAAACTGATAGAGAAAACCCTAAATCCCAAAATTTACTAAAAGTAAAATACTGAACATTAAATCCGCATATTTGCTTTGAATATCAACAACGTTTTAAATGACAACGTTTTTCATCACTTACGAATTTTACAAAGCCAAAACAACAGCGCGCCATAAAAATTTAATATTACTGTTTCAGTCGAACAATGTCACTATAATATTGCCGTTTCAACATATACAAACTTAACATAAAAGTATAAAAGAAGGAAAAATTAAAGATTCGTTCAAAATCTCACTATCAAATACTTAATCTGATGATAGAAATGAATTTTAAGACTAACAATTACAAAATCAATTGAATTTCAAATTCAATAATATAAGCAATAATAATTCCATACATAAAATAACATGAATTGGAAATAGTATTTGCAATTCAAGGTGGAAAAAATGTAAATATATAAGTATAATATATTGAAAATAGAAAAATCATTACAATTTAATTGTAACGATGTAAATGACAGATAAAATTCTCAATTGCGTATTACTTTGAAACCATTTCATTTTGAAATAACATTAATTGACAACAAAAGATCAGCTTGAAGCAACAGAAAGTAAAACTTTACCATATGTACATAATCATGTAGATAAATAATACTTTTCACATGGATGAAGATCATTATGCAAGTGTTACAGTGTTGACGACCTAAAATGAAAGCGTTAGGAGGATGACAACCTAAAACACAATGGACCGATTCTATATATGCTTATTCAACAACATATTATGTAGATATTACATACAAGCAAAACAAAATGTAAAGAAGAGGTACATAGACTGTAGTTTTTGACCACTAAGTTACAGTCTCTATAGTGTTCTAATCAAAGAGCAAGAGACCTCGCCTCATCAATTTTCCATAGGCCTTCCTCATACTTGTACCACCTCAGAAAGCCTTCATCACTTCGGGTACGCTGGCACATGATGCACGAATGCTTAGTACATGTTAAGAACTCACGTAATTGAGCAGCCTTCTGCAAGATAATTTTATCTAGCTTCCTAATAATTTTTTCGGGCATCGATGAAGGAAGTAGTGGAGCTTCTATAAGAAGGCAATGTGATATGTTGAGGACTTCTAGGTTTGGTAGGTCATCTAATATTAGCATTAGGGCATCCTTAACTATCATTGAGCATCTCAAGCTCAAAGCCTTCAAATTTGGAAGAAATTTGGCTATCATAGAAGCAAAGAGAACGTCAAAAGGACCCATGACCTTGAGTTCATTGAAGTTCTTGCAATTTAGGGCTCTTTCCTCTATAAGATAAGGGGGATCTACTATACTAGGCATTGTCAAGGATTCAAGACATCTCCATGTACGAATGGCCTCGCAAATTACATCATTCTTTATTCTGTTCCAAGCTGGCATAACAAGTCGCCTCAGCTGGGGGCACCTATAGACAACAATATATGGTGGGTTACTTCCCAATTCACTGTTTGAAAAAAAAAAATAAAGATGATAATCACTAGTATCAAAGGCCATGCCAAAGACTCAGTCAATAAACAGCAAGAATAAAAAAATTTACCTTTCAGCAAGGTTTTAAATAGAAACATTAAAAAAAATTACCTTTTAGCAATATAAGTAAATTGTTCATCCCCTACATACAAATTGAAGTGAAAAATCAAGGTTCTTATGTATCTCTGGCTAAGACTCAATGAAATCTTCAACAAATGAGTCAATGTCTTTTAGAACACTCATCCACGTAAACATCTGGCTCTAATGGGATTTTGATGAAATTTGACCTCAACATTGACAAATCAAGAGTTTTCCAAAGCAGATGATCACAGCAAGCTAAACACCATGAATTACAAACGTGAGCAATCCCTGAAGTCAACTGCAAGACATCATGTCCAGGTTCTCCTATCTTCTTACAACAGAGGCACCCTCTTCCATTTCACCAGTTGCCCAATTATCTCATAGAAATTTCAAAGCATTAGCACACTTGCATAAGATATCCACATAATCCATGTAGAATGCATAAAATATCATTCAATACATTAATTTATATGAATTTAAAAAGATTCGTACTAATCGAATGTATCAAATACTTAATATACCTACGTAGAGATATAGATGAATGCAAACCGTTTACATTTAAGATAAATAAATACTTAACATTAAATAATTAAGACCAAAAAAGTTTATATTCTTTGAATACAATAATCAATTTTTCTCAGTAGAAACAACAATGAAACAACGATAACTGATATATATAACAAAATCAAATAATTAATGTTCAACAAAATAAAAATACCATCATTAATTTACAAAAATACTAAAAATGAGATTCAAATAACAATACTGACTCTCATTAATAATTAACACGATATTATCTACCAAACCAAAACACACAGAAAACTGTTCGCTATCCAATATCCACACAAAAATTATATAAACCACTAAGACCATAATAACATCATAATATCCATATACTTACACACACACACACACACACACACACACACACACACACACACACAAACACAAAAATACAATGCCACGAAAACATCATGATTCCTTACAAAACAACGAAGACACAACCCACAAATCTATTACAATTACAGTCACAAATTGTGCAATGAATCATTGCAAAAGCAACTCAGAATAACAACACCACTCTTCAAGTAATACGGTTGATGTAAGTTTTACTAATATCATCATATTTCGTTAATCTGTTGATTTCATTGTTTTGTTAATCATATAGAAAACCGTATTTCAACTCCCAACAATTGAAATGGATTATGCCAAATCACTCGTGTCTTTAGTTCTTAACAGTTTTCTAATACATAAAAACCAAAATACATGTTAGAATCAATATTTAACTGAACCATATTTTTCACACTTTTTTATTGTTAATTTCTTGATCATACAGGTAATGATATTATGATTACCAACTGTTGAAACCAGTATTTACACCTTTTTTTTTATTGTTGTGGATCTTGTGTTTGAAAAACACTTTTTTTTTTTTTTTTAATTGTTGTGGTCTTGTGTTTGAAAACCATTATTTACCTTACAATTTACGAGTGCATATCTCTAAACGAACAAAAAAATGTAAAGGAAGTCTTACATAGAAGAAACATCTTCAAACAACGACACAAACTACTAGCATTAACAACGGTAGGGCTTTCAATTCTAAAGATCCTTACAGAAGCAGAAAATAAACATGCTTCGCTACTGCTTGGAACACATTTGTTCTTCGTGGAACATGATAGAAATATAGGATTACAACTACTCATTACAGCTTGCAAACAAAATGGAGCAAGCAATGTATCAAACTGCCATTGCTCTAATCACTATGCACGACAGTAGAGGTATAATTTTTTTGATGAAATTAGTGAAACTAACCAATCAATTCCACAAACTGAAAAATTGTAGGCAAGTATTCAAGTCCATGACTCCAACTGCGATAATTCTCATTAAAAGGAGAATATTTCGGACTTGCGACAAATAGAATCAAAATCGTATACATTGGGATAGATCAACGTTGCCAGAAAATATCAGGCGTCGAAGCTGTAACGTAGATTACCAGATAGTATGTATGAAATATAATTTTTAGTAAGTTCCTTATATGATTTATTACACATGTAAAAATTTAAATTCTTTTTAATTTATTCTAAAAATAGAAGTTAAAACTCATTGGATTGTCTACACATGTTTGACAAACATCAATCTAAATATATTATAATATAAATTAACAAAATCTATAAATAAGCATTCCTATCCACATCGAAAAAAACTTCCATTCTATTACCAACCAAATTAAATCCCATGCCGAATGATAACATTCATTTGGAGCACGGTTGCCGAACCATTTTTCACTATCCAACCAATATATTATAATATCATCATGACGTTTTTTACTTGAGTAATTAACAAAATATTTATTACACTTTTTTTGGATGTTGTGCAAACGGTTTGCTACCGTTTAGTCTCCTCTTATCCAAAAATTTATTAACATTTTTTCAATCGATGTGTTTACTTATTACGAGACATCTATTCGTTTTCCCAAAGCACCTTTTGTATTCTCAAAAAACAAACAAATAATTTTAAATTTTAAATAATATTAAAGTGATACCAAGACAAATTCAAAAAAATCATTGACCAGATGTTAAGATAAAATTAATAATTATATCTCTATAATTACTAATATCAATTGTAGATAGATGTTATTAAATCACTCATGCTAGTTAAGAAGATTACCTGAATATTATATGGTCTAATCGTACAATCGATATTCGATGTCATTTTTTCCTGCATATACATTTTTACCACCTTTTCTAATCTATTCTTATCATCCTTTCTATTAAACTTGTGCCAGTAAGATTTTATTCTTCTTAAACAACCATGTTTATTTATTATAACATCTTTATTCATATTCCATCTGTTTCTTTTGTATTCATAATTAAACAAAACAAATCTAAATATGTTCTGATGTGAATCAACAAATTTTTAATTAAAAAACTAAGATACTCAATAAAACATAAACAATTAAACAAGACCAATATTGAACTGTATAAATATTTTATATTAATTAATATATTATCACATCATCACAACATCTCTGACTTGAATATTTAACAAAATATTTATTACTGTTTCCTTTAAAATTGTGCCATAAGATATCATTATTATTAAATCACCATGTTTATTTATTGTTGATCTGTGCATTGTACTATTATGTGATATTTTTAATGTGACATTACTATTAAAAATCAGGATATTAGAATTTGGGTTTAATTATGGGTTAATGTACTTACTTTTTGATTGATGTGTTTGATATTTTGATGATATTTGGTATTGTGATATTTAATGTCATTCTTAATGTACTGATTTTGTTAAAGTGTTGATCAAATAAATGATATTGTTTATGCAAATATTTATACGATATTAATGGAATTCATTAAAGCAGATATTTATTTTGATGAAACATGATCCTTTTCCCACTAGTTTAAAAAAATTCATACTAATCAAATGTATCAAATACTTAATATACCTATGTAGAAATTTAGATGAATGTAGACCATTTACATTTAAATTTAATTAATACTTAACATTATATGATTAATACAACCATCATTAATTTACAAAACTATTAAAAACTAGATTCAGATAACAACACTGACTCTCATTAATAATTAATAGAACATGATCTAAGAAGTTGAAATACAAAAAAAAAAAAAATAAATAAATAAACCGTTCGCTACCCACCCGCGAACTATATAAACCACAAATACCATATCAACAACATAATTTCCATATACTTGCACCCAAAAAACAGCACCAAAACATCACGATTCCTTACAAAAGAACAAAAAAACAACCCACAGGGTTGTTACAGTTACCATTAGAAATTCTACAACGAATCATTGTAAAAGCAACATACAAAGATGACATCGCTTTACAAGTAATATGGTTAACGCAAGTTTTACTAAACCATCGTATTTCATTAATATATTAATTTCATTATTTTCTTAGTAATAAAGAAAATAATATTATACAAAATGGTTAAACATACAACTAATAACAATAGGATAGTGGTTTGTTTCGCAGGAGTCTTATAACGATAATGGTTAACCAAACAAATGATTGTGCCAAACCATGTGCATCTTTAGTTGTTCATAGTTTTTTAATACAAAAAGACCAAAATGCATTTTAGAATCCATATTTAACTGAATCATATTTGATACACTTATTTATTCTTAATTGCTTAATCATACAAGTAATCGTATTGTGATTCCTAACTATAAATTTTTTTTTTTTAATTATTACGAATCTTGTGCTTCAAAACCATTATTTATCATACAATTTACAGGTGCAAATCTCTAAACAAACAACCAAACATAAAACAAATATTACAGAGAAGGGACATTTCGAAACAACAACACAAACTGCAAAAAGTAACAACAGTGGGACTTTCAATTCTGAAGATACTTGTAGAAGCTGAAAATAAACAAGCTTTACTACAGCTTGGAACACATTTGTTCTTCATTGAACATGATACACATATGGGATTACAACTATAGATTGCAATTTGCCAAAGATATAACATGCAATGAATATATCACACCGTAATTGCTCTGCTTACTTTACATGACAACAGAGGTATACAAATTCTAATGAAATTAGTCAAACTACCTAATCATTTCTACAAACTAAAATATTGTAAGGAAGAATTCAAGTCCCTGACTTCAATTGCCACAATTCTCATTAAAAGATGAATATTTGAGACTTGCAACAAGGAGAATCAAAATCGTATACACTAGGACAGATCGACAGCACCATAAAATATCACATGTGAAAGATGTAATTGTTAGTGTATGCCCTAGGAACCAATCGTGTCGTTGGTTCCAAGGTGTTTTGTTTTGTATATATATAATATATGTTAATGTATATATTTTTTATATACATTTTTATCTTATCAATAGAAGAAAGTGTTCTTATTTCACATGTGGTTTATTGCTTCATTTTTATATATGTATTATATGTGAAATGTCCAGATGATACAAATCCTTAGAAGATCAAAATCATCAAAGTATTCCCTACATAGGTAATATTAATTGGGCAAAAATATTACATAGTAGGCATGTTGAATGCCTCCGTAGAATATCATGTGATGGTATTAGTATGGGTTATTATAAAAGTTATATCACAAGGGCATTAGCATGGATAAGTGGTTAGTGAACTGTTTATCAAAAATGACAATTTATGATGAATCACATGGACATTTAAAATGTAGTCAATAATGCATCATAAGATCGTACTAGTGTATTATTAATCCTTAGACCTGAGATATCACGGTTGGATTCTACATAAAAGCATATGGTTCATATGGTGTATAAACACGAGGCTAATCATGCCATGTGTTAATAAGCCGATTTGACCATGTGTTGTTTATGTGTGAGGACAAGTGATAGTCAAGATGGGATCCGTTGACTTGGTATAGATTGATATCAAGTTCCTAGACAAATGTCAAGATACATTGGAAAAGGGAAATCTCCGACCGGGTATATAAAATGTTACTAAAAGGTTGTTTCATGGTGACACGTTCCATATGTGATTGTCAATTTGATATAAAATTAAGATAAAGATTTTGACATACCATGAATCCATTCTTAATTGGGATTAGACAACAGAAAGATTTGATTATACAGCATGTATGATTATAAAAGGGTTCATTGGAGTATATTTTCATTGTGACTTAGGGGTTATGGAGCATTGCTAGATGCCCACCATAATCGGTGAGAGTTTTGTTCATAAAGAGTTATGACAAAACATATCAGAATAGACTATGATATTGGACTCATGGCTAGGCTACAGTGAACCTAAGAGGTCACATATAAAAACTAAGGAGAATGGAGAAATAGCCAAAGAGAGTTGATTATCCAAGGTTGGCTAGCATCTACCAAGGGCAATAAAGTTATTTATATTATTATCATTGAATTAGATTCAATGGAGGGTTATATTAGTTATTTATGAATAATTTAAGAGTTAAATTGCTAATTAGAATAAAATGGAATTCCAATTCATAATTAATCATTTTCTTTGTATTAAATTGAATTTAACAATGGGTTGTAATTGTAAACATATGAACAATTTAAGGTTTAAATGTTATGTAAACAATTTAAGAGTTAAATTGTTTAATTGTGATTAAATGTTAATCCAATGTTATTATTTAAAGAAGTTTAACAACTTCATAATAATTATGGAATTATTTACAACTCCAAAAAAATTATGGAATTGTTTAAGGAAGTCCAAAACAATTATTGAATTGTTTACAAGGCTACATATATAAAGAAAATGATATATCAATTTTGAGATAGAGATCAAAATTTCTAAGAACCCTAAATGTCTCTCTTGGCCTAATTCTTCTTTTACCATAGTGTAGATACTCTTTTGTTAAATTTCTCTTGAAATTAAAAGTGTCCAAGGTTGCTAAGGACTTAAGGTAACAAGTTATACCTTACTTGTTTTCAATTTAATTAAATTTTTTTGCAAAATATGAATATACATGTTATAGTATCACATGCATCATTCGCTATGCATTCCATCTTTCAAATGGTATCAGAGCCAAGGATTTGATCCTTATTTATCTAAAATTGGACGAAAAGTTGATGTTCATATGTTGAATAATGTTGTGTAATTTTACAAATTTTGATTTATGAAGTTACATATTAACTTGCTTTGTAAGAGTTGTAGATCCATGCATGTGTATCCTTTATATGCCATAAAAATTTGTTTTTGACCATGTTGGTTGACTTGCAAAATTCGGCCATGGCTTAAGTTTTTAAATTTTTTTATTGCATTGTATGTTCATATGATTTTTGTTTGAAAAACGTGATGGTTATGGCACAAACGTAAAGATTTAATTGAAATTTTAGTGTTTGATTGAAGTTGGCCAAATGAGTTTTGGGTTAAAATGTTGCTTGTTCAATATTACGGCTTGAAGAATAAGATTCTTGGTGATTAGGACATTGTATGGATGCTAATATGTCAATTTTGATGAAAATTGATGTTGTTCAAATAATTTTGATTATGTGAAATTTTGGCCATGAGAAGTTTGTAAATTAATTGTTGATTAATTAGCATACTTGTTTAGACAATTTAAAAGTTTTAATGTTTTAATAGTGATTAAAATGTTCATGGATGCATGGAGATGAATTTTGTTTATGTGAGAGATTATTGTATGTTTTTAATTAGGTGCAAAAAGGGTTGTTTGATCTTCTTTGGCGTAATTTTTCATACTACATTATGTTTGTTAAATATGTGATTTAATGGACATTAAAGGGTATTAAGATAATTTGCCTTAAAGAGTTAAGGGTAAAATATTCTTTGTGCCAAAAACATGGAAAGGTAGTGTGAACACAATTTAATTGTTCATTATTTCTTTGATAAGATTAATTGAATCAATTGTTAATGTATATTGATATTCCATGTGATAAAATAAGCATAAATTTACTCCACCAACTTTTCATTGTCAAATGTTGGTTGTATAATTGCTTATTTAATGTAAGTGTTACATTATCCCCTAAAGTTTTATTAATAATTATTAATGGGCAATTTATTAGATATAATTGATATATGAGGTATATATGTATTATATTAATACAATGCATATTTGTTATGTTTGATAACATGTGATGCCGTACTTAAGCATGTAATATGCTTGTATAATTTATGCATATTAATTATGTCATTGTTTATAGTTAAGTTTTAATATTTATATGAAGTGTTGAAACTTAATTTTATGGCGTGACATTTAGTTTTAGGTTTGTAGTTTGGGGTTTATGTTTTATATTTAGTTGATACATATGGTGGATATGTATAGGGTGGATATTAAACCATTAACCTAAAACAAAACCTAATCTTTAAATATTCCCTAATTAAAATATTAAGTCTACGCCTTCCATTATGAGTCAATTAATTCTTTGCCATAGAATTGGAGATCCCAAGATTTCTATTATGTGAGGGATGCTAATTTATGACATAGAATTGATTGTCTTAGTTCTTAGATAGAAATTCTCATTGTATCCAAGATTTCTATTATGTGACGGTATAATAGGAATTCTATTTTGAGAAAGCATAATGGGTTAGATTTAACTAGTCTATAGGGTACCAAAATTTCTATTATGTGAGGTATCCGAAACTAGAGGCAAGGAAATGAATCATAGCTTATATGGTGATATAAAAGGAAATTGTTTCCTACTTATTGAATTTAATGGACCAAGATTTCTATTGTGTGAGGTTTATTAAATTTGATAAGAATTTGATTCCCCACTAGAAATTTATTCCAATAAAATTTTTGAATCGTCATTTAGGGTAGTATGGGATTTGAATAAAATAGTGGGAGCTAATTAGATTAGTATTAAAAGGTTTAAATTTGCAAGACACTGATAAAATGTTTTAATTTCTTACAACCTTTTTACAATAGTTGTTGTGTGATATTTAGTTGAAAATGAGCAGTAATCTTCTTTGGAGGATTTTAGATGACAACAAGTTGACCGGACCAAATTTCAAAGATTGGTTGAGGAACCTGAGAATTGTTCTCAACTTTGAAAAGGCGACATATGTTACGGAAGCACCCCTTCCACTCTCTATAGTCCTGGATGCCACACCGGAAGAGAGATAAAGGATAGGGCTTCCAATGTAAGAAAGATGGACATTCGAAGAGGGTTCTTCCTCTATATCTTGAGAGCTTGAAGAAAGCTCGAGTAGGTATGTTCCATTCTTATGTTATAGAATTTGAATTAAGTGTTAATTTAAATGATCATTCTTGGATATTAGATTTAATTGCTGCATCTCGCATTTGTGTTTGATTACAGGCACTGCAGAATAGTTCTGCTTTGTCAAGAGATGAAATCATTCTAAAGATGGCAAATGGAGCAAAAGTTGTGGCCGAGACCATAAGGACTTGCCAGCTGACATTGCCATCAGAACACATTTTGTGTTTGTACATAATTTTTTTTTGTTTTGTTTTGTTGCTAAAGCAATCAGAAATATCATTTCTATTTTTGTTTTATGTAAATCTGGTTACAAAATACAATTTAATAGAAATGAGTATCTAATTTATTTTGGAAATAAATTAATTAGCAAAGCTATTAATACAAATAGTTTGTATGTTGAAGAATAGAATGATCATAACATAATTAATACCATTACTAATGAAAGAACTCGAAATGAAATAAATCTTAAATCACTTTGGCATCATCGATTAGGTCATATAGGAGATAAAAGGATAATCAGCTTAGAAGTAAATGGGCTTTTAAGCCCATTGGGTTCAGAACCCTATCTGACCTGTGAATTTTGTCTTCAAGGAAAAATGACCAAATCTCCTTTTAAGAGTAAAGGGGAAAAATCCAAAGAATTGTTGGATTTAATACATTTAGATGTATGCAGACCATTTAGTGAAATGGCTTGAGAAGGTTTTCAATATCTACTTCATTACCTTTATCGACGACTATTCTAGGTACGGGTACATGTATTTGATGAAATACAAATTTGAATCATTTGAAAGGTTTTGAGAGTTCAAGAATGAAGTAGAGAAACAAACAAAAAAAAAGTATTAAAATTCTACGATCAAATCATGGTGGTGAATACTTGAGTACGAAATTTCGAGATTTTTTTAAAAAGATAATGGTATAATATCTTAGTTGACTCCTTTGAATACACTACAACATAACGGTGTGTCATAAAGGAGAAGCCGTACTTTATTAGATACGGTACGGTCGATGGTGAGTTTCACGGACTTGCCAACGTCACTGTAAGGATTTTTCCTTGTTACCACTGTACACATTCTGAATAGGAAACCATCTAAATCTATCAAGAAGACACCATATGAGATTTGGTATGGTAAACCTCATAGTCTCAAATGTATGAGAATTTGGGGGTGTCCAGCTTATGTCCAAATTTTCGAGATAGATAAGTTGGATGTTAGATCTAAGAAAGGTTGTTTTATTGGATATCCGAAAGACAATTTGGGATATTATTTTTTCTTTCGTTCTGATCAAAGAGTTTCGATCAGTAATAAAAAAAAAATTCACATTTCCTTGAGAAAGAGTTCATAGAGGAAGGTGGTGCGGGAAGAAAAATTGTGCTCTAGGAAGAGTCCAGTGAGCCTCAGACAAAAAATACTCAGATAAATGGTCCCTCTCAAGAAATCCCAATGCCTAAAATATCAGTCCCTATTTATCAATCCTCTAGAGTATCTCGACCTTCGAAAAAATATGGATATCTTCATGGGGAGATTTTTTGAATCTATCATGATTGGAGAAGTCAGTCACGGGGATGATCCTAGAACCTATGAAGAAGCGATATTAGATATCAATTCTGGTAAATGACTAGAAGCTATGAATTCTGAGATAAATCCATGCATGCTAATCAAGTATGGACTCTCGTTGATCCTCTAAAAGGAATAGTTTCTATTGGATGTAAGTGGGTCTTTAAGAGAAAGATTGGCAAAGATGGAAAGGTATAGACCTACAACGTTGGTTGGTTACAAAAGGTTATACTCAGAAACAAGGGTTGGATTATGATGAAACTTTCTCACCAATCACTATGCTTAAATCAATCAGAATTGTGCTAACCATGGCTGCACACTATAATTATGAGATATGACAAGTGGATGTCAAAATAGCGTTTCTCAATGGATTCATTAAGGAAAATATCTACATGCAACAACTATAGGTTTTGTATCCAATTCTAAATGAAATAAGGTGTGCAAGCTGCATAGGTCCATTTATGGGTTAAAACAAGATTTAAGAAGCTGTAACATATGGTTTGATGAAACAATCAAATCGTTTGGTTTCAAAAAGAATCCTGATGAACCTTATGTTTATAAATGGACGAAAGATCATACCATAATATTTCCCATGTTGTATGTAGATGACATACTACTGATGGGAAATGACATTGGAATGATGACTGAAATTAAGTCATGGTTATCCAGAACTTTCTCCATGAAAGACTTAGGAAAAGCGACCTATATCCTTGAACATCATATCTATAGAGATAGAGCGAAATGATTAATAGGCTTATCCCAAAGAATGTATATAGAAAAGATGTTGAAACGGTTCGACATGTAACACTTAAAAAAAAAAAAAAAAAAAAAAAAAAAAAGGTTTTTTGCCTACAGTCACGAAATTCATCTTTCTAAAGATATGAGTCCCAAGACTAATCAGGAGTGTGAGTAGATGCGTGGGATACCTTATGCTTTAGTCGTAGGTAGTCTTATGTATGTTATGTTATGTACTAGGCCTGATATAACATATGTTGTAAGTGTTATGAGCATATATCAGTCCGACCTAAGGGAGAAGCACTAGTATGTTGTTAAAACAATCCTTAAGTACTTAAGAAGAACCAAGGATTTAATCCTGAGTTATGGAGATTTAGAATTAAAAATCCAGGGATACTCAGATTTTGATTTTCAATTAGATGTGGATGATAGAAAGTCTATATCTGGATTCATATTTACATGTAATGGAGGAACAATTAGTTGGAAAAGTTCCAAGCAGTCGACCACTACCAACTCCACTACAGAAGCTGAATATATTGCCGCTTCAGAAGCAGCAAAAGAAGGTGTGTGGATACGCAAATTTGTAGCTGAACTTGACGTGGTTCCGAACATGAGTTATCCGATAACCTTGTTCTACAACAATAATGGTGCTATTGCACAAGTAAAGGAACCCAAGAGCACACTAGAAATCAAAACATATTTAGCATAAATATCATATTTTGAGAGAGCTTGTTGAAGCTGGAGAAATTTTGATGCAGAAAAGACCTTCAGCAGATAATGTAGCTGACCCACTTACTAAAGCAATGAAACAGAAGCAATTAGACCATCATCTTGAGAAAATTGGTATTAGATACCACAACGATTGGCTCTAGTGCAAGTGGAAGTTTTGTTAGTGTATGCCCTAGGAACCAATCATGTCATTGGTTCCAAGGTATTATGTTATATATGTGTGTGTGTGTGTGTGTGTGTGTGTGTGTGTGTGTTAATGTATATATTTTGTATATACATTTTTATCTTATCAATAGAAGAAAGTGTTCTTATTTCACATGTAGTTTATTGCTTCATTTATATATATGTATTATATGTGAAATGTCTGGATGATACAAATCTTTAAAAGATCAAAATCATCAAAGTATTCCCTACATAGGTAATATTAATTGGGTAGAAAAATTATTACACAGTAGGCATGTTGAATGCTTCCGTAGAATATCATGTGATGGTATTAGTGTGGGTGATTATACAAGTTATATCACGAGGGCATTAGCATGGATAAGCGGTTAGTGAACTATTGATCAAATATGGACATTTATGATGAATCACATGGACATTTAAAATGTAGTCAATGATGCATCATAAGATCGTACTAGTGTATTATTAATCCTTAGACCTGAGATATCACGGTTGGATTCTACATAAACACATATGGTTCATATGGTGTATAAACATAAGGCTAATCATGTCAAGTGTTAATAAGCCGATTTGGCCATGTGTTGTTTATGTGTGAGGACAAGTGATAGTCAAGATGGGATCCGTTGACTTAGTATAGATTGATATCAAGTTCCTAGACAAATGTCAAGATACATTGGAAAAGGGAAATCCCGAGGTATATAAAATGTTACCTGAAAGGTTGTTTCATGGTGACACGTTCCATATGTATTGATTGTCAATTTGATATAAAATTAAGATAAGGATTTTGACATACCATGAATCCATTCTTAACTGGGATTAGACAACGAAATGATTTGATTATACAACGCATATGATTATTGTAATACTTTCTTTCCAGCTAGTATACTCGTAAAATAATCAATAAAACTCATTAAAAAATATATATAAGAAAATACACATATAAACAAGTAATAAAGTATGGGCCCATATTTAATTTTCTTTATATACAAATATACTCAAAATGGCATCTTGACAGTGTAGCCCAAACCTTTCCATTGCGTGACATTCCGAGTGACTGCAACTCACCTATTACCTGCAAAAACATTGAAAACAACGAAGTGAACACTAATTGTTCAGTAATTAAACCCCTATGCTACCCTTCTCTCTCCATTGCTTAAATCCTGAATTTTCTTTCCTTACATCATACTTCCCGATTATTCTCTATTCTTTCCCTGTGCTTCTCTCTATTCTTTCTCTGTTCTTTCTCTATTCTTTCTCAGTCTTTCTCTGTTTTGCTCACTATTTTTCTCTCAATTTTCTAATTTTTCACTACTCACGATAATGAGCATGGTATTATGCATATTCATGATGCAAATGCACAAATGCATAGATTATGAATTTTGTTTTCTGTTTTTCTTATTCTTATTCTGTTTCTTTATTTCTTTATTTCTGTCTATTCTTTCTTTTCTTGCCGATCGGACTCAGTTGAGGCATGGATTTGGAGCCTTGGCCGTGTGAGTGAATTCTCTAATTTTAGGTACATTCCTCATCCACACACACTTCTAACGAACTGTACAATTCTTCTTTCTGAATTCTGAGGCCATTCAGTAAAGGCGGCGTGCATGTGGGACTATGTCACTCACGGACTCCCCATCGCAACAACCTTCTCTTCTTTTTATCTTTTTACACTTCTTTAACTAAAATTTCAGTTTGAATCTCTTTAATATTCTTATTTCTTTCTATTTTCTCTTTAACATATTTTAGTGCTTTTTCATGCTCTTATGAATATGTATGCATGTAGATGGTTTTATGCTTATAATTCTTTCTAAATGCAAATGTTTAAATGCAATGATGCCATGTAGCATAAAAATAAGTTTCTCTCTACCATCTACAAACTCATATCAATTCATAAATGAATAAAACTCATGCATACACTTCTCTTGGACATTTCATCAAACATATTGCATGCATAATCAAACTCTAATTTGACTACAATTCTATCTCTTTTTGAAGCTACCAATATTTGGAGTAAAACTCCCTTAAACAATTACCAAACTTGTCCAAAACAATACACTTCCAAAAATTCTACTCAACTCTTTCTAACTTCAACCAAACTTCAATTAATCATCATACAATCAAAACCACTTCTCATGGCTAAATTCTATTCATCAATAATCATCAAACTCATCAATAATTCATCAATTTCATCAAAAATTCTCAAAATCATAAGCATATACATGTATGTAAAATCTCTACACACTTGATTTCTCAAATCATAACTTGGGTGAGATTTACTTACATTTGATATGAGCAATCCAACCCCTTTTAGAATCTTCTTTGATCAAACTCTCTTCTTCTTAAATCCTATGAGCACAAACCATTAAAATTCAACACTTTAAAAATGAAAAATTACTTCTTAGTGCAAGGATCTTACCTAAAGTTGCTTGGGATTGAAAATCCACTCAAAAATACTCAAAACCTATGAATTTCCTTTGAAGAAGAATTGAAGAATTTGAGAGAATATGGAGGTGAAAGTGGCGTGAAAATGGGTAAGAGTGGCTAGGGTTTCACTCTTCAATTTGATATAACATAAAAAAAAAATATATTAGTTTCCCATTTTGCCCTTGCACTTTCTTTAAAATTCCATCTATATCCCTTAGTCAATTACCATAATGCCCTCATTTTAATTGCATTCTCCATGAAATTCTATCCCTTTTCATTCCCCACTTTTTCAACTAATTTTGAGTGAAAAGACCATTTTAACCTTAATACAAGTTTAAGGCATTTTCTTCACATTTCTCAAAATAACTTTAGCAAAAATCAACTAAAGGTATAAGAGCATAAATTAAATTACGTACTTCCATGTGGGTGTTACAATTCTCCCCCTCTTATAAGAATTTCGTCCCCGAAATTCAAACAAACAACTCCGGGTAACGGTTTTGCATATCTTGCTCCACCTCCCATGTAGCTTCTTCAACTTTAAGATTTCTCCAGAGGACTTTCACTAAAGGGATACTCTTGTTTCGGAGCTCTTTAATCTTTCTATCCAATATCTGAACTGGACACTCCTCATACACAAGATTTTCTTCTAAGTCCACATCCTGTACACTTAATATATGGGAGGGATCACTTACATATTTCCAAAGCATCGAGACATGAAATACATTGTGTACTCTGTCCATGCTGGGTGGTAGAGCCAAGCTATAGGCTACCTTTCCCACTTGTTGTAATACTTCAAATGGACCAATGTATCTCAATGCTAACTTTCCCTTGCTACCGAAACGCATCACCCGTTTGTAAGGGGCAACTCTTAGAAACACTTTATCACCCACTTGGAATCCAACATCTTTTTATCTTCAAGTCTACATAGATTTTCTGCCTGTCTTGGGCTTGTTTCATTCTACTTCTGATTAACTTGACATCTTCTATCATTTTCTGAGTTAGTTCTGGCCCAAGAGTTGTATTCAACTTATCTTTCTCGCCTATCTCATCCCAATGTAGTGGAGATCTACTACATCTACCATACAAGGCCTCGTTAGGAGCCATCTTAATTGTAGACTGATAGCTATTATTATAAGCAAACTCCACCAAGGGTAACATCTCATGCCAGGACATTATGTAATCCATGCAACAAGCCCTCAACATATCCTCAATTATCTGATTTGTTCTCTCTGTCTGGTCATCTGTTTGAGGATGGTAGGCAGTACTAAAAGCCAATCTGGTACCCAAGTTCCTCTGTAAACTAGTCCAAAAAGATGAGACAAATCTAGAATCTCTATCTGATACTATTGTCTTGGGTACTCCATCCAGTCTCACTATCTCTTTAATGTAAATCTGGGCCAATTGATCCGAAGTAGTGCTCTCATTTACTAGAAGAAAATGGGCTGACTTGGTCAATCTGTCTACTATCACCCATATAGCATTAAACCCTGTCTGCACTCTAAGGAGGCCTGTAATAAAATCCATCAAAATACTCTCCCATTTCCATTCAGGAATACTAAGCAACTGAAGCAACCCAGATGGCCTTTGGTGTTCTGCTTTCACTTGTTGACAAACCGGGCACTTAGCTACAAAATCTCCAATACCCTTCTTCATACCTAGCCACCAATAGCTTTTCTTTAAGTCTTGATACATCTTGGTTGCTCCAGGATGAGTAGTGTATGGTGTGTCATGAGCCTCCGTAAGAATTCTCTTCTTTAACTCATCATCTTGAGGAATGCACAAATGACTCCTGAAATGGAGGACACCATCTAACAGATGGAACTCTGGTATCTTACCCTCAAGCACTTGTTGACTTATTTTCTGACACCACTCATCGGCAGCTTGTTTTTCTTTGATCTCTTCCAGCAAAGTGGGCTGAATGTCTAACCTGGCAAGCCTTCCCGATATGACCTCAATATGTTCTTTGCACAATTCTTCTATTAATTCTTTCTGCCTTGTGAGTCGGGACAAGTACGCTTTTCTACTCAAGGCGTCGGCTACTACATTGGCTTTTCCTTGTTGATACTTAATTTCATAGTCATAATCTTTAACCAGCTCTAACCATCTCCTCTGTCTCATATTCAGCTCTCTTTGGGTGAAGAAATACTTCAAGCTTTTATGATCTTTATAAATGTTACTCTTTGCTCCATACAAATAATGCCTCCATATTTTCAGTGCAAAGACTACAGCAGCCAACTCTAGATCATGTGTAGGGTATCTTGTCCCATACTCTTTTAACTAACGAGAAGCATAGGCTATTATTCTACCCAACTGCATCAATACTGCACCAAGTCCCTGAAATGAGGCATCTGTATAAATGTCATAATCTACACCCTCTTGTGGTAACACAAGAATAGGAGTTGTGGTCAAACTTCTTTTTAACTCTTGAAAACTTTCTTCACAGGCATTCGACCAAATGAAATGAGTTATCTGTTTAGTGAGAGTTGTAAGCGGTTTAGCCAACTGAGCAAACCCTGCTACAAACCGCCTATAATAGCTTGCTAGCCCCAAGAAACTTTTAACTTCCTTTACTGTCTTCGGCTGTTTCCATTCCAGAATTGCTTTTACCTTACTTGGATCCACTGATACACCTTCCTTTGAGACGGTATGACCGAGAAAGATAATTTGATCTAGCCAAAACTCACACTTAGAAAATTTGGTAAACAGCTTCTTATCTCGCAATCGTTGTAGCACAAATCTTAGGTGTTCTTCATGTTCCTTTTCTGTCTTAGAATATACCAGAATATCATCAATAAACACCACTATGAATCGATTAAGACAATCCTGAAACACCTTGTTCATTAAGTCCATAAAGATTGTTGGGGCATTAGTTAATCCAAAAGGCATCACCACAAACTCATAATGCCCATATCTGGTCTGAAAAGCAGTCTTGGCAATATCTTGCTCTGCAACCCTTACTTGGTGATAACCCGGCCTCAAATCAATCTTTGAAAACACTGTTGCTCCTTTTTTTGATCAAACAAATTATCTATGCGAGGTAACGGGTATTTATTCTTCACTGTCACTTTATTTAATTCTCTATAATCTATACACATCTGTAGAGATCCATCTTTCTTTTTCACAAAAAAAATTGGAGCACCCCAGGGAGAATGGCTAGGTCGAATAAAACCCTTGTCTAAGAGTTCCTGAAGCTGCTTTTTCAATTCCTAAAGCTCAACTGGGGCCATCCGGTAAGGGGCTTTAGAAATTAGTGCGGTCCCTAATGCCAGTTCAATACTGAATTCTACTTCTCTTTCCGGAGATAAACCCGACAAATCTTTTGGAAATACATCTAAAAACTCTCGAACTATTGGTACCTTCTTAATCTCTAGTTGTGGGACATCACTACTGTGCACTACATGAGCAATATACCCTAAGCACCATTTTCTTAACATCTTTCTGGCTTTTACACTGCTGATTAACATACTAAGCTGGTGACCCTCGCCAAAATTAAACTTACCTCCATCATCAAGATTAAATCTTGCTTTCTTTCTCTGACAATCAATCTCTACTCCAAATCTCCCCAGAAAATCCATGCCTAAAATAACATCAAAATCAGGCATGCAAACACTATCAAATCCATTGGCAACTCCCTACCATGGATCACTACGGACTCCCCTAGAAGCATCTCTTGAGTTACTACACTAACACTATCTGGTAACTATATCTTAATGGGACAATCCACTCTAATAGGTTTTAAACCTAATCTCGTTCAAATCCCATGTGTAATAAATGAAAGTGGCGCTCCAGAATCAATTAGTGCATAAAGGGGAACTGAATGAAATAATAACTGACCAGTAACTGCAGATGGGCTAGCTTCAGCTTCACTATGGGCTACTGTAAACACTCGAGCATTGGTACTTCTAGGTGTCTACGCTGCGGGTGTAGGAGGGGCTTTACAATCTTTCATCATATGCCCTGGCTGCCGGTATCTATAGCATACATTTCAGCCCAAATCTCTAAGACACTCCCCAGAATGATTTCTTCCACACTTCTGGCACTGGGGAACTTCATTGGTTCTCGACTTTTTATTCTGCCAATCCCTCCTGTTCTTCTTGGGTTTAAACTTTTTCTTATTTCTCACCCCTTTATTAGTGGGGGCATTAACTTTATCTCTCTATGGAGCAGGAGGTGGAACAGTGGGGGCTACTGCCGATGGAGTTGTCGGCATCAGCTTATTCATAAATATTTCTACCCGTGAAGCTCATTCCAAAGCTTCACTGTATGTCTGAGGGGGCTGGGCACCGGCCATCACATCTCGGGCTATTTCTGGTTTCAGCCCATGCGCGAACTTATCTCTCCTCAATTCTGGTGTACTCACTACACTTGGGGCAACCTTGCCAGGGAATTGAATTTCACTGAATATTCTTTCACTGAATTAGCCCCCTGTTGCAAACTAATAAACTCCTAAATCTTTTCATGGACTCGATCAACTGTTCTATATTCTGCCTCAAACAATCTTCTGAAATCTCCCCAGGTCATCAAAGTTGTATCATGAGTATCCTCCATCAATTCCCACCATATACAGGCATCATCCCTAAATAAAAAACTGGCATACTGAATCTTCTCCCGGTCTGTCATAGGGAAAAGTGTCGTCGTACGCTCCACTGATTTGAACCACTCATCTGCCACTAGTGGGTCCACAGTACCTCTAAATTCTGATGGTTGGTGTTGACTAGGCAACCCATAAATTGGCTCAATACGATTCTGCACTACTGGGGATACTGACCTCTCTCTCTCTCTTCTCTAGGGGTCGGTACAATAACCGGGGTCTTAACTCTCTCCGGTACGGAGCCTCCCCGATTTTCTGCCAAAACTTGCTGTATAATATTACGAATCCTCGCTTCATCAAGGACAGGAGGAGTAGATTCTGGAGGGTTAGAAGGTTAACCCGTGTTCATTTCCTTCCTACTGCTTCCTCAGGTTCTACGTCTCATCTTCATAAACCAACACTTTTAGTCAACTCAATCAACTCATCTACTACAAGTAAGGAAAGAAATAACTTACAGCGGTCGGCTATGGAACATCAACGTGGCAGGAGAGGCACACTGTCAAATCCCAAAACTTTTGCTCTGATACCAAAAATGTAATACTTTCTTTCTAGCTAGTATACTCATAAAATAATCAATAAAACTCATTAAAAAATATATATAAGAAAATACACGTATAAACGAGAAATAAAGTATGGGCCCATATTTAATTTTCTTTATATACAAATATACTCAAAATGGCATCTTGACAGTGTAGCCCAAACCCTTCCATTGCGTGACATTCCGAGTGATCGCAACTCACCTATTACCTGCAAGAACATTGAAAACAACGGAGTGAACACTAATTGCTTAGTAAGTAAACCCGTTATGCTACCTTTTTCTCTCCATTGCTTAAATCCTGAATTTTCTTTCCTTACATCACACTTCCCGATTATTCTCTATTCTTTCTCTATTCTTTCTATGTTTTGCTCACTGTTTTTCTCTCAATTTTCTAATTTTTCACTACTCACGATAATGAGCATGGTATTATGCATATTCATGATGCAAATGCACAAATGCATAGATTATGCATTTTCTTTTCTATTTTTCTTATTCTTATTCTGTTTCTTTTTCTTTCTTTATTTATTTCTTTTCTAGTATTTCTTTCTATTCTTTCTTTCTTTTCTTAGATAGATGGCTAGATAAAAAGAACAAATCAGGTGCTTGAGGATATGTTGAGAGTATGCTGTATGGATTATAGAGTATCCTGGCATGAGATGTTACCTTTGGTGGAGTTTGCTTATAATAATATCTACCAGTCTACAATTAAGATGGCTCCTTACGAGGCCTTGTATGGTAGACAGTGTAAATCTCCACTGCATTGGGATGAGATCGGCAAGAAAGATGAGTTGAATACAACTCTTGGGCCAGAAGTGACTCAGAAAATGATAGAAGATGTAAAGCTTATCAGAAGTAGAATGAAGCAAGCCCAAGACAGGCAGAAAAGCTATGCTGATTTGAAAAGGAAAGATGTTGAGTTCGAAGTGGGTGATAAAGTTTTTCTGAAAGTTTAACCCTCCAAACGGGTGATGCGTTTTGGTAGTAAAGGAAAGTTAGCACCGAGATATATTGGTCCATTTGAAGTGTTACAGTAAGTAGGGAAGGTAGCCTATAGGTTGGCACTACCACCCAGTATGGACAAAGTACACAATGTATTTCATGTCTCAATGCTTCGAAAGTATGTCAGTGATCCTTCCCATATACTGAGCATAGAGGATGTGAACGTAGAAGAGAATCTTGTGTTTGAGGAGCGTCCAGTTCAAATATTGGACAGAAAAATTAAAGAGCTCCGAAACAAGAGTATCCCTTTAGTGAAAATCCTCTGGAGAAATCATAAAGTTGAAGAAGCTACATGGGAGACAAAGCAAGACATGCAGAACCGTTACCCAGAGTTGTTCGTTTGAATTTTGGGGACGAAATTCTTTTAAGGAGGGAGAATTGTAACGCCCATTTTGAGACGTCTTTGATTTATGTTTATTTTTCCCTTAATGTGGTAAATTGGTGCTTGGCTAAGTTTGTATGTTGATATGGTTGTGTGAATGCCCTAAATTTGAAGAAGTCTTGGCGAATTTTGGAAATGTAGACTTCGCTGTGGCGATATATGCTCTGGAATGTTTCTCCGAGGCGAAGAAAAACCTTCACCGGGGCGACGAGCTAGATAATGTTTCTGGTGAACTTTCTAGTGAATTTTCCTTATGGGTGAAGTGACCATTCTACCCCAAATTAGCAGAAAAAGTGAGGGGTGAAATGCAAGGAAATTTCAAGGAGAATGCATTGGAGTGGGGTTGGATGTGTAAAGAAAAGGGTAGAGATGGAATTCCCTAAGAAGAGCAAGGGCAAAATGGGAAAGAATGCTTATTTATATGAGCTAAAATGGGTTTAGCCTTAGAAACCCTCCCATTCTCTACACCTCATACACTTCTACTACTCTTCATTTCTCTCAATTCTTCATCCTTTTTGCTAAGGAAATTGAGGGCTTTTGGTTGGATTTTTATAAGGATTTGATCCTAAGCATCAAGAGGTAAGAATTCTTGCTCTAAACATGGGATTAATTTGTATACATGTTGAATTCTTATTAAGTTTATGCTTAGGGTTTAAGAGGAAGAACAAGTCCAACAAGGATAGAGAACTTTTGTGCAAGTCTTCAAGCATACGATAAGTGAATCCAACCCAAGTTACGGTTTAAGCAATCAAATGATTGATATGCATGCTCATGTTTATGAGCTTATGATTGATTATTGAGAATGATATTATTGATGAGTTAATGGCTTTTGATGAGAAGATTTGAGCCATTAGAAGTAGAAATGAAGTTGTGGTAACCAAGTGAAATTTGGTTACATTTAGAAAGCATTTAAGTAGACTATTTGAAGTGTTTTTCTTGGCCATGTTTAGATTTATTGTGGGGGAGTTTTGCTCCATGAATGGATGGTTAAAGAAAGAAGTAGAGATGTATCAAAAATAGAATTAAAGTATGCATGCATGATGTTTGATGAAATGCCTAAGAGAAGCTTGTGCATAAGTAGAGAAACTTATTTTTGTGCAACATAGCATATTTGCATTGCATAATTGCGCTTAAGAAAGAAACATAAGCATGAGCCATCCATATACACATATTTACATATGTATGAGAACTTAAAGAAAGAATAAAGAATTTATAGAATAAAGAAAAAGAAACAAAAGCACTAAAGACTTAAAGAAAGAAAAAGTGTTAAAGAAGAGAAAAGAATATGTTGTTGTGATGGGGAACCCGTGAGTGCTAAGAAGAAGAAATTCCTACATACACGCCACCTTAATTGAGTGGCATAAGAAGAAGAAGAATTTGTACGACCCATAAGAGTGTATGTGGATGAGTGTTGTACCAAGAAGAATTTCCTACATGCACGCCACCTTAATTGAGTGGCAGAAGAAGAAGAAAGAATTTGTACGGTCCGCAAGAGTGCATGTAGATGAGGACTGTACTCACTCACACAGCTAGGGTTCCGAATCCATGCATCAACCGAGTGCGATCGAAAAAAAATAAAAAATAAAGAATAAGAATAAGAATAAGAAAGAAAAGAAGAGTTTGAACAAGCAAGAAAAGAAAGAAAAGACAAGAATAGAAAGAAACAGAAATGGAAATAGAAAGAAGAAAGAAAATGCATTTCTATGCATTATTGCATATGCATTTCATTCATGCACAATACCATGAATTCCATCATGGTTAGAAAGAATAGAGAGAATACGAAGAATAGACAGAAAGAATAGTGAGAATTAGAAACAGAGAAAGAAAAGAGAAAGAACTAAGAAAGAAAGAAGAAGAGAATTAAGTAAGGATAGAACCAAAGAAGGAGTTGCGGGGACAGAAGAGATAAAGGATTTACTTACTGAGCATTTTTGTGCTCACCCCGTTGTTTTTCCATGTTTTGCAAGTATTAGGTGAGCAGCAGTCGGAAGGACGTCGACAAGCGGAGAGGAATGGCATTACTGTCCACCGTTGTAAAAGCTTGTTTATATGTTATTTTGGCTATGTACAGAACAATATATGTTCAGTAAAGAAAAGTTTTTGGGCCTATTTATTTTTCATTTGCTACAAATATACTTTTATCATAGTATATTTTTCTAAGTATACTAGTAGAAAGTAGCTATTACAGTCACCCACGGGCTCCCTATCGCAACAACCTTCTCTTTTTTTTTATCTTTTTACACTTCTTTAACTAAAATTTCAGATTTGAATCTCTTTAATATTCTCATTTCTTTCATTCCGCTATGCATTCCATCTTTCAAATGGATCAGAGCCAGGATTTGATCCTTATTTATCTAAAATTGGACAAAAGTTGATGTTCATATGTTTGAATAATGTTGTGTAATTTTACAAATTTTGATTTATGAAGTTACATATTAACTTCTTTGTAAGTTTGTATCCATGCATGTGTATCCTTTATATGCCATAAATTTGTTTTGACCATTGGTTGTTACTTGCAAAATTCGGCCGGGCTTAAGTTTTTAAATTTTTTTATTGCATTGTATGTTCATGATATTTTTTTTTGAAAACGTGAGGTTATGGCACAACGTAAAGATTTAATTGAATTAGTGTTTGATTGAAGTTGGCCAATGAGTTTTGGGTTAAAATGTTGTGTGTCAATATTACGGCTTGAAGAATAATTCTTGGTGATAGGACATTGTATGGATGCTAATATGTCATTTTGATGAAAATTTGTGTTCACATAATTTTGATTATGAAATTTTGGCCATGAGAAGTTTGTAAATTAATTGTTGATTAATTAGCATACTTGTTTAGACAATTTAAAGTTTTAATGTTTAATAGTGATTAAAATGTTCATGGATGCATGGAGATGAATTTTGTGTATGGGAGAGATTATTGCATGTTTTAATTAGGTGCAAAAAGGGTTGTTTGATCTTCTTTGGCGTAATTTTTCATACTACATATGTTTGTTAATATGTGATTTAATGGACATTAAAGGGTATTAAGATAATTGCCTTAAGAGTTAAGGGTAAAATTCTTTGTGCCAAAAACATGGAAAGGTAGTGTGAACACAATTTAATGTTCATATTTCTTTGATAAGATTAATTGAATCATTTTAATGTATATTGATATTCCATGTGATAAAATAAGCATAAATTTACTCCACCAACTTTTCATTGTCAAATGTTGGTTGTATAATTGCTTATTTAATGTAAGTGTTACTATCCCCTAAAGTTTTATTAATAATTATTAATGGGCAATTTATTAGATATAATTGATATATAGAGGTATATATGTATATTAATCAATGCATATTTGTTTGTTTGATAACATGTTTGCCGTACTAAGCATGTAATTGCTTGTAATATTTATGCATATTAATTATGTCATTGTTATGTTAAGTTTTAATATTATATGAAGTGTGCATTAATTTATGGCGTGACATTTAGTTTTAGGTTTGTAGTTTGGGGTTTATTTTTTATATTAGTTGATACATATGGTGGATATGTATAGGGTGTATTAAACCATACCTAAAACAAAACCTATCTTTAAATATTCCCTAAATAAATATTAAGTCTACGCCTTCCATTAGTGATCAAAATTCTTTGCCATAGAATTGGAGATCCCAAGATTTCTATTATGTGAGGATGCTAATTTATGACATAAATTGATTGTCTTAGTTCTTAGTAGAAATTCTCATGTATCCAAGATTCATTATGTGACGGTATAATAATTCTATTTTGAGAAAGCATAATGGGTTAGATTACTAGTCTATAGGGTACCAAAATTTCTATTATGTGAGGTATCCGAAACTAGAGGCAAGGAAATGAATCATAGCTTATATGGTGATAAAAGGATTGTTTCCTACTTATTGAATTTAATGGACCAAGATTTCTATTGTGTGAGGTTTATTAAATTGATAAGAATTTGATTCCCACTAGAAATTTATTCAATAAAATTTTGAATCGTCATTTAGGGTAGTATGGGTTTGAATAAATAGTGGAGCTAATTAGATTAGTATTAAAAGGTTTAAATTGGCAAGACACTGATAAATGTTTTAATTTCTTACACCTTTTTACAATAGTTGTTGTGTGATATTTAGTTAAATGAGCATAATCTTCTTTGAGGATTTTAGATGACAACAAGTTGACCGGACCAAATTTCAAAGATTGGTTGAGGACCTGAGAATGTTTTCTCAACTTTGAAAAGGCGACTATGTTACGGAAGCACCCCTTCCACTCTCTATATTCCTGGATGCCACACCGGAAGAGAGATAAAATGATGGGCTTCCAATGTAAGAAAGATGGACATTCGAAAGGTTCTCCTCTATATCTTGAGAGCTTGAAGAAAGCTCGAGTAGGTATGTTCCATTCTTATGTTATAGATTTGAATTAAGTGTAATTTAAATGATCATTCTTGGATATTAGATTTAATTGCTATCTCGCATTTGTGTTTGATTACAGGCACTGCAGAATATTTCTGCTTTGTCAAGAGATGAAATCATTCTAAAGATGGCAAATGGAGCAAAAGTTGTGGCCGAGACCAAAGGCTTGCCAGCTGCATTGCCATCAGAACACATTTTGTGTTTGTACATAATTTTTTTTTGTTTTGTTTGTTGCTAAGCAATCAGAAATATCATTTCTATTTTTGTTTTATGTAAATCTGGTTACAAAACAATTTAATAGAAATGAGTATCTAATTATTTTGGAAATAAATTAATTAGCAAAGCTATTAACAAATAGTTTGTATGTGAAGAATAGAATGATCATAACATAATTAATACCATTACTAATGAAAGAACTCGAAATGAAATAAATCTTAATCACTTTGGCATCATCGATTAGGTCATATAGGAATAAAAGGATAATCAGCTTAAAGTAAATGGGCTTTTAAGCCCTTGGGTTCAGAACCCTATCTGACCTGTGAATTTGTCTTCAAGGAAAAATGACCAAATCTCCTTTTAAGAGTAAAGGGGAAAATCCAAAGATTGTTGGATTTAATACATTTGATGTATGCAGACCATTTGGTGAAATGGCTTGGAAAGGTTCTTCATACTACTTCATTACCTTTATCGACGACTATTCTAGGTACGGGTACATGTATTTGATGAAAACAAATTTGAATCATTTGAAAGGTTTTGAGAGTTCAAGAATGAAGTAGAGAAACAAACAAAAAAAAGTATTAAATTCTACATCAAATCATGGTGGTGAATACTTGAGTACGAAATTTCGAGATTTTTTTAAAAAGATATGGTATAATTCTTAGTTGACTCCTTTGAATACACTACAACATAACGGTGTGTCATAAAGAGAAGCCGTACTTTATTAGATACGGTACGGTCGATGGTGGAGTTTCACGGACTTGCCAACGTCACTGTAGATTTTTCCTTGTACCACTGTACACATTCTGAATAGGAAACCATCTAAACTATCAGAAGACACCATTGAGATTTGGTATGGTAAACCTCATAGTCTCATGTATGAAATTTGGGTGTCCAGCTTATGTCCATTTTCGAGATGATAAGTTGGATGTTAGATCTAAGAAAGGTGTTTTTATTGGATATCCGAAAGACAATTTGGGATATTATTTTTTCTTTCGTTCGATCAAAGAGTTTCGATCAGTAATAAAAAAAAAATTCACATTTCCTTGAAAAGAGTTCATAGAGGAAGGTGGTGCGAAGAAATTGTGCTCTAGGAAGAGTCCAGTGAGCCTGCAACAAATACTCAGATAATGGTCCCCTTCAAGAAATCCCAATGCCTAAAATATCAGTCCCTATTTATCAATCCTCTAGAGTATCTCGACCTTCGAAAAATATGGATATCTTCATGGGGAGATTTTTTGAATCTATCATGATTGGAGAAGTCAGTCACGGGATGATCCTAGAACCTATGAAGAACGATATTAGATATCAATTCTGGTAAATGACTAGAAGCTATGAATTCTGAGATAAATCCATGCATGCTAATCAAGTATGGACTCTCGTTGATCTCTATAAGGAATAGTTTCTATTGGATGTAAGTGGGTCTTAAGAGAAAGATTGGCAAGAATGGAAGGTATAGACTACAACGTTGGTTTGTCAAAAGGTTATACTCAGAAACAAGGGTTGGATTATGATGAAACTTCTCACCACATCACTATGCTTAAATCAATCAGAATTGTGCTAACCATGGCTGCCACACTATAATTATGAGATATGACAAGTGGAGGTCAAAATAGCGTTTCTCAATGGATTCATTAAGGAAAATATCTACATGCAACAACTATAGGTTTTGTATCCATTCTAAATGAAATAAGGTGTGCAACTGCATAGCATTTATGGGTTAAAACAGATTTAAGAAGCGGTAACAATGTTTGATGAAACAATCAAATCGTTTGGTTTCAAAAAGAATCCTGATGAACCTTATGTTTATAATGGACGAAGATCATACCATATATTCCCCATGTTGTATGTAGATGACATACTACTGATGGGAAATGACATTGAATGATGACTAAATTAGTCATGGTTATCCAGAACTTTCTCCATGAAAGACTTAGAAAGCGACCTATATCCTGTGACATCATATCTATAGATAGAGCGAAATGATTAATAGGCTTATCCCAAGAATGTATATAGAAAAGATGTTGAAACGGTTCGACATGTAACACTTAAAAAAAAAAAAAAAAAAAAAAAAAAAAAGGTTTTTTGCCTACAGTCACGAAATTCATCTTTCAAAGATGATCCCAGACTAATCAGGAGTGTGAGTAGATGCGTGGGATACCTTATGCTTTAGTCGTAGTAGCTTATGTATGTATGTTATGTACTAGCCTGATATAACATATGTTGTAAGTGTTATGAGCATATATCAGTCCGACCTAAGGGAGAAGCACTAGTATGTTGTTAAAAACATCCTTAAGTACTTAAGAAGAACCAAGGATTTAATCCTGAGTTATGGAGATTAGAATTAAAAATCCAGGGATACTCATTTTGATTTTCAATTAGATTGGATGATAGAAAGTCTATATCTATTCATATACTGTAATGGAGGAACAATTAGTTGGAAAGTTCCAAGCAGTCGACCACTACCAACTCCACTACAGAAGCTGAATATTTGCCGCTTCAAAGCAGCAAAAGAAGGTGTGTGGATACGCAAATTTGTAGCTGACTTGACGTGGTTCCGAACATGAGTTATCCGATAACCTTGTTCTACAACAATAATGGTGCTATTGCACAAGTAAAGGAACCCAAGAGCACACTAGAAATCAAAACATATTACATAAATATCATATTTTGAGAGAGCTTGTTGAAGCTGGAGAAATTTTGATCAGAAAAGACCTTCACATAATGTAGCTGACCCACTTACTAAAGCAATGAAACAGAAGCAATTAGACCTCATCTTGAGAAAATTGGTATTAGAACCACACGATTGGCTCTAGTGCAATGGGAAGTTTTGTTAGTGTATGCCCTAGAACCAATCATGTCTTGTTTCCAAGGTATATGTTATATATGTGTTGTGTGTGTGTGGTGTGTGTGTGGTGTGGTGTTAATGTTATTTTTGTATATACATTTTATCTTATCAATAGAAGAAAGTTTTCTATTTCACATGTAGTTTATTGCTTCATTTAATATATGTATTATATGTGAAATTGCTGGATGATACAATCTTTAAAATCAAAATCATCAAAGTATTCCCTACATAGGTAATATTAATTGGGTAGAAAAATTATTACACGTAGGCATGTTGAATGCTTCCGTAGAATATCATGTGATGGTATTAGTGTGGGTGATTATACAAGTTATATCACGAGGGCATTAGCATGGATAAGCGGTTAGTGGAACTATTGATCAAATATGGACATTTATGATGAATCACATGGACATTTAAAATGTAGTCAATGATGCACATAAGATCGTACTAGTTATTTTAATCCTTAGACCTGAGATATCACGTTGGATTCTACATAAACACTATGGTTCATATGGTGTATAAACATAAGGCTAATCATGTCAAGTGTTAATAAGCCGATTTGGCCATGTGTTGTTTATGTGTAGGACAAGTGATAGTCAAGATGGGATCCGTTGACTTAGTATAGATTGATATCAAGTTCCTAGAAATGTCAAGATACATTGGAAAAGGGAAATCCCGAGTATATAAAATGTTACCTGAAAGGTTGTTTCATGGTGACACGTTCCATATGTATTATTTGCAATTTGATATAAATTAAGATAGGATTTTGACATACCATGAATCCATTCTTAACTGGGATTAGACAACGAAATGATTTGATATACAACCATATGATTATTGTAATACTTCTTTCCAGCTAGTATACTCGTAAAATATCAATAAAACTCATTAAAAATATAATATAGAAAATACACTATAAACAAGTAATAAAGTATGGGCCCATTTTAATTTTCTTTATATACAAATATACTCAAAATGGCATCTTGACAGTGTAGCCCAAACCTTTCATGCGTGACATCCGAGTGACTGCAACTCACCTATTACCTGCAAAACATTGAAAACAACGAAGTGAACACTAATTGTTCAGTAATTAAACCCCTATGCTACCCTTCTCTCTCCATTGCTTAAATCCTGAATTTTCTTTCCTTAACTCATACTTCCCGATTATTCCCTATTCTTTCCCTGTGTCTCTCTATTCTTCTCTGTTTCTTCTCTATCTTCTCATTCTTCTCTGTTTGCTCCCTATTTTTCTCTCAATTTTCTAATTTTTCACACTCACGATAATGAGCATGGTATTTATGCATATTCATGATGCAAATGCACAAATGCTAGATTATGAATTTTGTTTTCTGTTTTTCTTATTCTTTTCTTTCTTTATTCTTTATTCTGTCTATTCTTTCTTTTCTTGCCGACGACTCAGTTGAGGCATGGATTTGGAGCCTTGGCCGTGTGAGTGAATTCTCTATTTTTAGTTACATCCTCTCACACACACCTTCTAACGAACTGTACAATTCTTCTTTCGAATTCTGAGGCCATCACTAAACGGCGGTGCATGTGGGACTATGTCACTCACGGACTCCCCATCGCAACAACCTTCTCTTCTTTTTATCTTTTTACACTTCTTTAACTAATTCAGTTTGAATCTCTTTAATATCTTATTCTTTCTATTTTCCTCTAACATATTTAGTGCTTTTTCATGCTCTTATGAATATGTATGCATGTAGATGGTTTTATGCTTATAATTCTTTCTAAATGCAAATGTTTAAATGCAATATGCCATGTCTAAAAATAAGTTCTCTCTACCATCTACAAACTCATATCAATTCATAAATGAATAAAACTCAGGCATACACTTCTCTTGGACATTTCATCAAACTAGTCATCTAATCAAACTCTAATTTGACTACAATTCTATCTCTTGAGAAGCCACCAATATTTGGAGTAAAACTCCCTTAAACAATTACTAAACCTGTCCAAAACAATTACTCCCAAAATTCACTCAACTCTTTCTAACTTCAACCAAACTTCAATTAATCAATACAATCAAAACCACTTCTCATGGCTAAATTCTATTCATCAATAATCACAAACTCATCAATAATTCATCAATTTCATCAAAATTCTCAAAATCATAAGCATATATGATGTAAAATCTCTACACACTTGATTTCTCAAATCAACTTGGGTGAGATTACTTACATTTGATATGAGCAATCCAACCCCTTTTAGAATCTTCTTTGATCAACTCTCTCTTCTTCTTAAATCCTATGAGCACAAACCATCAAAATTCAACACTTTAAAAATGAAAAACCTTCTTATTGCAAGGATCTCCTAAAGTTGCTTGGGATTGAAATCCACTCAAAAATACTCAAAACCTATGAATTTCCTTTGAAGAAGAATTGAAGAATTTGAGAGAATATGGAGGTGAAAGTGCGTGAAAATGGTAAGATGGCTAGGGTTTCACTCTTCAATTTGATATACATAAAAAAAATATATTAGTTTCCCATTTTGCCCTTGCACTTTCTTTAAATTCCTATATATCCCTTATTCAATTACCATAATGCCCTCATTTTATTGCATTCTCCATGAAATTCTATCCCTTTTCATTCCCCACTTTTTCAACTAATTTTGAGTGAAAAGACCATTTTAACCTTAATACAAGTTTAAGGCATTTTCTCACATTTCTCAAATAACTTTAGCAAAATCACTAAAGTTATAAGAGCATAAATTAAATTACTTACTTCCAGGGGGGTGTTACATTCTCCCCCTCTTATAAGAATTTCGTCCCGAAATTCAAACAACAACTCCGGGTAACGGTTTTGCATATTGCTCCACCTCCATGTAGCTTCTTCAACTTTAAGATTCTCCAGAGACTTTCACTAAGGGATACCTTGTTTCGGAGCTCTTTAATCTTTCTATCCAATATCTGAACTGGACACTCCTCATACACAAGATTTTCTTCTAAGTCCCATCCTGTACACTTAATATGGGAGGGATCACTTACATATTTCCAAAGCATCGAGACATGAAATACATTGTGTACTCTGTCCATGCTGGTGGTAGAGCCAGCTATAGGCTACCTTTCCCACTTGTTGTAATACTTCAAATGGACCAATGTATCTCAAGTCTAACTTTCCCTTGCTACCGAAACGCATCACCGTTTGTAAGGGGCAACTCTTAGAAACCCTTTATCACCCACTTGGAATCCAACATCTTTTTTATCTTCAAGTCTACATAGATTTTCTGCCTGTCTTGGGCTTGTTTCATTCTACTTCTGATTAACTTGACACTCTCATCATTTTCTGAGTTAGTTTCTGGCCCAAGAGTTGTATTCCTTATCTTTCTCGCCTACTCATCCCAAGGTAGTGGAGATCTACTACATCTACCATACAAGGCCTTCGTAGGAGCCATCTTAATTGTAGCTGATAGCTATTATTATAAGCAAACTCCCACCAAGGGTAACACTCATGCCGGACATTATGTAATCCATGCAACAAGCCCTCAACATATCCTCAATTATCTGATTTGTTCTCTCTGTCTGGTCATCTGTTTGAGGATGGTAGCAGTACTAAAAGCCAATCTGGTACCCAAGTTCCTCTGTAAACTAGTCCAAAAGAGAGACAAATCTAGAATCTCTATCTGATACTATTGTCTTGGTACTCCATCCAGTCTCACTATCTCTTTAATGTAATCTGGGCCAATTGATCCAAGTAGTGCTTTCATTTACTAGAAGAATGGGCTGACTTGGTCAATCTGTCACTATCACCCATATAGCATTAAACCCTGTCTGCACTCTAAGGAGGCCTGTAATAAAATCCATCAAATACTCTCCCATTTCCATTCAGGAATACTAAGCAACTGAAGCACAACCCAGATGGCCTTTGGTGTTCTGCTTTCACTTGTTGACAAACCGGGCACTTAGCTACAAAATCTCCAATACCCTTCTTCATACCTAGCCACCAATGCTTTTCTTTAAGTCTTGATACATCTTGTTGCTCCAATGATAGTGTATGGTGTGTCATGAGCCTCCGTAAATTCTCTTCTTTAACTCATCATCTGAGAGAATGCACAAATGACTCCTGAAATGGAGGACACCATCTAACAGATGGAACTCTGGTATCTTACCCTCAAGCACTTGTTGACTTATTTTCTGACACCACTCATCGGCAGCTTTTTTTTTTTCTTGATCTCTTCCCACAAGTGGGCGTAAGTCTAACCTGGCAAGCCTTCCCGATATGACCTCAATATGTTCTTTGCCACATTCTTCTATTAATTCTTTCTGCCTTGTGGTCGGGACAAGTACGCTTTTCTACTCAAGGCGTCGGCTACTACATTGGCTTTCCCCAGCTGATACTTAATTTCAGTCTACTTTAACCAGCTCTAACCATCTCCTCTGTCTCATATTCAGCTCTCTTTGGGTGAGAAATACTTCAAGCTTTTATGATCTTTATAAATGTTACTCTTTGCTCCATACAATAATGCCTCCATATTTTCAGTGCAAAGACTACAGCAGCCAACTCTAGATCATGTGTAGGGTATCTTGTCCCATACTCTTTTAACTAACGAGAAGCATAGGCTATTATTCTACCCAACTCATCAATACGCACCAAGTCCCTGAAATGCAATCTGTATAAATGTCATAATCACACCCTCTTGTGGTAACACAAGAATGGAGTTGTGGTCAAACTTCTTTTAACTCTTGAAACTTTCTTCACAGGCATTCGACCAAATGAAATGAGTTATCTGTTTAGTGAGAGTTGTAAGCGGTTAGCCAACTGAGCAAACCCTGACAAACCGCCTATAATAGCTTGCTAGCCCCAAAAACTTTAACTTCCTTTACTTTCTTCGGCTGTTTCCATTCCAGAATTGCTTTTACCTTACTTGGATCCACTGATCACCTTCCTTTAGACGGTATGACCGAGAAGATAATTTGATCTAGCCAAAACTCACACTTAGAAAATTTGGTAAACAGCTTCTTATCTCCAATCGTTGTAGCACATCTTGGTTTTCTTCATGTTCCTTTCTGTCTTAGAATATACCAGAATATCAATCAAAACACCACTAGAATCGATTAAGACAACCTGAAACACCTTGTTCATTAAGTCCATAAAGATGTTGGGGCATTAGTTAATCCAAAGCATCACCACAAACTCATAATGCCCATATCTGGTCTGAAAAGCACGTTGGCATATCTTGCTCGCAACCCTACTTGGTGATAACCCGGCCTCAAATCAATCTTTGAAAACACTGTTGCTCCTTTTTTTGATCAAACAAATATCTATGCGAGGTAACGGGTATATTCTTCACTGTCACTTTATTTATTCTCATATCTTACACATCTGTAGAGACTCATCTTTCTTTTTCACAAAAAAAATTGGAGCACCCCAGGGAGAATGGCTAGGTCGAATAAAACCCTTGTCTAAGAGTTCTGAAGCTGCTTTTTCAATTCCTAAAGCTCAACTGGGGCCATCCGGTAAGGGGCTTTAGAAATAGTGCGGTCCCTAATGCCAGTTCAATACTGAATTCTACTTCTCTTTCCAGATAAACCCGACAAATCTTTTGGAAATACATCTAAAACTCTCGAACTTTGGTACTTCTTAATCTCTAGTTGTGGACTCACTACTGTGCACTACGAGCAATATACCCTAAGCACCATTTTCTTAACATCTTTCTGGCTTACACTGCTGATTAACATACTAGCTGGTGACCCTCGCCAAAATTAAACTTACCTCCATCATCAAGATTATCTTGCTTTCTTCTCTCTGACAATCAATCTCTACTCCAAATCTCCCCAGAAAATCCATGCCTAAAATAACATCAAAATCAGGCATGCAAACACTATCAAATCCATTGGCAACTCCCTACCATGGACACTACGACTCCCCTAGAAGCACTCTTAGTTACTACACTAACACTATCTGGTAACTATATCTTAATGGGACAATCCACTCTAATAGGTTTTAACCATCTCGTTCAAATCCCATGTGTAATAATGAAAGTGGCGCTCCAGAATCAATTAGTGCAATAAGGGGAACTGAATGAAATAATAACTGACCAGTAACTGCAGATGGCTAGCTTCAGCTTCACTATGGGCTACTGTAACACCGAGCATTGGTACTTCTAGGTGTCTACGCTGCGGGTGTAGGAGGCTTTACAATCTTTCATCATTGCCCTGGCTGCCGGTATCTATAGCATACATTTCAGCCCAAATCTCTAAGACACTCCCCAAATGATTTCTCCACACTTCTGGCACTGGGGAACTTCATTGGTTCTCGACTTTTTTTCTGCCAATCCCTCCTGTTCTTCTTGGTTTAAACTTTTTCTTATTTCTCACCCTTTATTAGTGGGGGCATTAACTTTATCTCTCTATGGAGCAGGAGTGGAACAGTGGGGGCTACTGCCGATGGAGTTGTCGGCATCAGCTTATTCATAAATATTTCTACCCGTGAAGCTCATCCAAAGCTCACTGTATGTCTGAGGGGGCTGGGCACCGGCCATCACATCTCGGGCTATTTCTGGTTTCAGCCCATGCGCGAACTTATCTCTCCTCATTCTGGTGTACTCACTACACTTGGGGCAACCTTGCCAGGGAATTGAATTTCCTGAATATTCTTTCACTGAATTAGCCCCCGTTGCAAACTTAAACTCCTAAATCTTTCATGGACTCGATCAATGTTCTATATTCTGCCTCAAACAATCTTCTGAAATCTCCCCAGGTCATCAAAGTTGTATCATGATCTCCATCAATTCCCACCATATACAGGCATCATCCCTAAATAAAAAACTGGCATACTGAATCTTCTCCCGGTCTGTCATAGGGAAAGTGTCGTCGTACGCTCCACTGATTGAACCACTCATCTGCCACTAGTGGGTCCACAGTACCTCTAAATTCTGTGGTTGGTGTTTGACTAGGCAACCCATAAATTGGCTCATACGATTCTGCACTACTGGGGATACTGACCTCTCTCTCTCTCTTCTCTAGGGGTCGGTACAATAACCGGGGTCTTACCTCTCTCCGGTACGGAGCCTCCCCGATTTTCTGCCAAAACTTGCTGATAATATTACGAATCCTCGCTTCATCAAGGACAGGAGGAGTAGATTCTGGAGTGTAGAAGGTTAACCCGTGTTCATTTCCTTCCTACTGCTTCCTCAGGTTCTACGTCTCACTTCTAACCAACACTTAGTCAACTCAATCAACTCATCTACTACAAGTAAGGAAAGAAATAACTTACAGCGGTCGGCTATGGAACATCAACGTGGCAGGAGACACACTGTCAAATCCCAAAACTTTTGCTCTGAACCAAAAATGTAATCTTTCTTTCTAGCTAGTAACTCATAAAATAATCAATAAAACTCATTAAAAAATATATATAAGAAACACGTATAAACAGAAATAAGTTGGGCCCATATTTATTTCTTTATATCATATACTCAAAATGGCATCTTGACAGTGTAGCCCAACCCTTCCATTGCGTGACATTCCGTGATCGCAACTCACCTATTACCTACAGAACATTGAAAACAACGGAGTGAACACTAATTGCTTAGTAAGTAAACCCGTTATGCTACCTTTTTCTCTCCATTGCTTAAATCCTGAATTTTCTTTCCTTACATCACACTTCCCGATTATTCTCTTCTTTCTCTATTCTTTCTATGTTTTGCTCACTGTTTTTCTCTCAATTTTCTAATTTTTCACTACTCACGATAATGAGCATGGTATTATGCATATTCATGATGCAAATGCACAAATGCTAGATTATGCATTTCTTTTCTATTTTTCTTATTCTTATTCTGTTTCTTTTTCTTTCTTTATTTATTCTTTCTAGTATTTCTTTCTATTCTTTCTTTCTTTTCTTAGATAGATGGCTAGATAAAAAGAACAAATCAGGTGCTTGAGGTATTTGTGAGAGTATGCTGTATGGATTATAGAGTATCCTGGCATGAGATGTTACCTTTGGTGGGTTTGCTTATAAAATATCTACCAGTCTCAATTAAGATGGCTCCTTACGAGGCCTTGTAGGGTAGACATGTAAATCTCCACTGCATTGGGATGAGATCGGCAAGAAAAGATGAGTTGAATCAACTCTTGGGCCAAGAGCCTCGAAAATGATAGAAGATGTAAAGCTTATCAAAGTAAATGAAGCAAGCCCAAGACAGGCAGAAAAGCTATGCTGATTTGAAAAGGAAAGATGTTGAGTCGAAGTGGGTGATAAAGTTTTTCTGAAAGTTTAACCCTCCAAACGGGTGATGCGTTTTGTTAGTAAAGGAAAGTTAGCACCGAGATATTTGGTCCATTTGAAGTGTTACAGTAAGTAGGAAGGTAGCCTATAGGTTGGCACTACCACCCAGTATGGACAAAGTACACAATGTATTTCATGTCTCAATGCTTCGAAAGTATGTCAGTGATCCTTCCCATATACTGAGCATAGAGATGTAACGAGAAGAGAATCTTGTGTTTGAGGAGCGTCCAGTCCAATATTTGAGTTGACACGTTCCATATGTATTGATTGTCAATTTGATATAAAATCAAGATAAGGATTTTGACATACTATGAATCCATTCTTAACTGGGATTAGACAACTTAAGGATTTGATTATACAATGCATATGATTATAAAAGGGTTCGTTGGAGTATATCTTCATTGTGATTTAAGGGTTATGGAGCATTGCTGGATGCCTACCATAATCGGTGGGAGTTTTGTTCATAAAGAGTTATGACAAAACATATATGAATAGACTATGATATTAGGCCCACGGCTAGGACATAGTGAGCCTAAGATGTCACACATAAAAACTAAGGAGAATGGAGAAATAGCCAAAGAAAGTTGATTATCCAAGGTTGGCTAGCACCTACCAAGAGTAATAACGTTATTTATATTTTTATCATTGAATTAAATTCAATGGAGGATTATATTAGTTATTATGAATAATTTGAAAGTTAAATTACTAATTGGAATGAAATGGAATTCTAATTCATAATTAATCATTTTCTTTATATTAAATTGAATTTAACAATGGGTTGTAATTGTAAACATATGAACAATTTAAGGGTTAAATGTTATGTAAACAATTTAAGAGTTAAATTATTAATTGTGATTAAATTTTAATCCAATATTATTATTTAAAGAAGTTTAACAACTTCATAATAATTATGGAATTATTTACAACTCCAAAACAATTATGGAATTATTTGAGGAAGTCCAAAACAATTATTGAATTGTTTACAAGGCTACATATATAAAGAAAATGATATATAAATTTTGAGATAGAGATCAAAATTTCTAAGAACCCTAAATGTTTCTCTTAGCCTATTTCTTCTTTTACCTTAGTGTGGATACTCTTTTGTTTAATTTCTCTTGAAATTAAAAATGTCCAAGGTTGCTAAGGACTTAAGACAACAAGTTATACCTTACTTGTTTTCAATTTGATTGAATTTTTTTTGCAAAATATGGATATACATGTTATAGTATCACATGCATCATTCTCCATGCATTCCATTTTCACAGTATGAAAAACCGATGTACTTATTTCTTTTATAATAAAAGTATTATTCTCTATCCTTAACTTTATCTTGATTTTGATGTTACTTATTAATTGATTGAAAATTGCTCCTTTAATTGATCCATTGCATTTACTGTTTAGTGAATCTACTAAAAATTCTCCATCTTGACACGTTGGTTTTGATTTAATTCTTCCATTTTTACATATTGGGTGAGTATTAATAATAATTATATAACTACATGACATAGGCATTCCAAAAATTTAACCATTTTAAATTATAACGTATAATGATGGAAGTTAGTCTCTTCATATTCTGTTTTGTGGTTCTACAATTATTAACCTCGAAATTAATTGAGTTATCATGTTCTCAACTGTAAAACAAACAAAGCCTTTGAATGAACTATGTGAATAGACTTTTGTTTTCAAACCTTGGTTAGGGATTACTGATTTTAAAGAAATATATGAACCTTATATTATGAGAAAAAAATTGACCAGTCAATATAAATTTTAAGTTTAAATAATTGATATTGATAATATTAATTGATATTAATAATTATAAAGGTACAATTATTAATTTTATCTTAACACAACTCTGTACATATATGGAATTTATATTTACTCTAAAATTTTATAATTTAACAATTATCATCTTTTGATTTAATTACTTTATTATGTTAGAATAAATTTATTTACAACCTATTTCAAAAACATTAAATAAATATACCTACGCAATATGCTGACCCATGTCTAGTTATTACAGATTTCAATGAAAGAAGTTTAGTAGATATAGGCTTCGTTTGGTTTAGTTTTAGGAATACTATTATTAGTATTCCAAAAAACGTTAAACAGTAAAATGTCATTATTCCCAAAATATTATTCTATATTTTTCAATTTTTTTTAAATCTCCTAAATTTGTTAATTTAACTAAACACCCCCAAATATTTTTTTTAGAATTTGCAAAAATACTCCGGCCACCTCCGGCAGTGGTGGCCGGCTATCCGTATTTAATGAGTGGGTTGGGGGTGTTTTTGTTAACTTTTAATATTTTATTATAGGGGTGTTTAGTAAATAAACAAACATAAGAGATATTTTTGTTAATTTCCAAATCCTACATCGTAATACCCGCCCAATTTAACTTTTTTTTCAAAAGATTATTCTAAAAACTATCATAATAATGATCCAAACGGAGCCATAGAGATTGTTGTTATAGGCGGCGTATATGATATCTTCAACGCATTTTTTTTTTTTTTTTGAGTTAAAGTGTCTTTAAAGTATAACTTTTATTTTAAAAAGTTATAAATTTACTATGAAAATTACTAATATATATTAAATTTGATATAACGAAACCACAGCCTATTTAGAATCTGAAGTAAATTATTAAAGAAGAAAATTATAAATCAATTTGTAGACTTGTGGTCGTAAAAGTTGAAACAATTATTGCCCTATGGTCCACCTTTGTATAAAATAAAGAGCAAACGACATGTTCCAGCCCAAGGTAAAGCTAGATGGTAAGTTTCCACGTTTCATAAATTCCAAATTCTATCTTTAAATTAACAAAAAATTGTTTAATTAAACTGTCAAAGGGTACAAAGGTTATTTCAATTTTTAGATCTAAACTGAAAATGAGCTGCCACCAGAACGGCCCCATACAACTATCACCATCGACCGGAAAATAAAAAAAATAGAATTATAATCTAAAAGCTTGGGAATTTTTATAGATAGGTGGAGTGCCAAAATTTAGAAAGCTTTGATCAATGATCATCCTCCTCGAATTCAATCAATCCTAGAAAACAAACTCAAAACACTTCTTAATCGATCCCAAACGACCTCCAAACAACACACAAATAGTCTCTTTTCAAAATCTCAACAAACAAAACTCCAATCAACCCCATTTTCGTTGAAAAAGCAAAACACTAGAAGGAGAGTCAGTTGACGAACGGCGGGTAGAGAAAATCAAGTTTGTTGGGAGGTTCCGATGAGTCAATTGGTTGTAGAACGGCTGATTTCCAACGCTGGTGGCAACAAGAAAATTTCAAAAACCGTACGATGATGATGTTTTGGCCAGTGAACGGTGGATGAAATTGAGTGAGGATTTGTGGAAGAAGATGATGAGAAATTGCAGGGTTCATCTTCAACATGAAACTATAGCTGCCGTGTTAATGGGTTGATATTGACGTCTCTGAGCCTATCGTTTCTAAATCTTAGCAAAAACACATCAAGCAACAACAAAAGTCTCAAGCAGATCGAGATATTGTGAAGCGTTTGGTGATGATTATATTGTTGAAAAGGGTGAGAAATCTTAAAATCTCTTCTTGGAGTTTGGCTGACCGGTGAAGAAGAAGAAGATGAGAGGGAATTTGGCTTATTAGGTGAAGAAGAAGAAGATGATTGGAGGGCTGTTTGATAATGGCACCCTCTGCATCCTTAAAGTTATGAACAGTATTAATTAAGGGCAGGAATTTGGAATTTATGAAACTAAGGTGGAAACTGAAGTTTCAGTAAACCTTGGGTGGGAAGATGTCGTTTATAAAAAGTATTGGGAATATGAATATGATTCTTCCTCAATATGAAAACAGATTCGTACACCAATCTCTTTTCTCATTTGAAAACAAAATGAAAAGCAGATATCCTATCCAATCAATTCACACATCACAATTTTCAATCTAATTTTCTTCAATTTAAAACATTTTATTAAGAAGAAATGATGCTGATGAACAGTAGCAACGAAGAAGACAAACAGAACTAAATCAGGCGCGCCGCCCCACTCGGATGATTATAAGGGTGGACACCCAATACAGGTGGTTTCCGTAGATACAAGATCGACACGGTTAACTGGTTTTGGAACGGTTAATTGATTTCCAAATCGATTTTCTAAAATTGGTTTGGACTGGTTTACTTTCTTGCAGCGTATGAGCGTAAAACTTTGAAAACACTTATCTTAAAACTATTCACTACTTTTATAATAAAAATTATGAAATACCCTTCAAATTACTTACTACTAACAAAAATTATATTAGAACGCTGCCCCTTTAATTTGAAAACACAACTATTGATTAATATTTATAATGGTACTGAAACAATTAATTTTATTTTTCAATCTTCACTCATTCAAATATAACAAAAACACGAGTGTTGGATTAATTTTAGCGTAAATGGCAACAGGTTAAAAAACTCCTAAATTATAAAGAATTTAAATTTACATAAATAAAAACTCGAAACAATTACAGATATCCAATCAACTTTGATGATTTATTATGATGTGAGCGTGATTATAAATAATCGTCAAGAAATCGAAATAAAAATAGAAAATAAAGACAAAAAAACAATTTTAAAGTGGTTCAACTTGTTAAGTCTACGTTCAATGTTCTTTATTACTTTTTATCTTAGAAAGTAAATAAGCTCTCTCTCTCTCTCTCTAAATTTGCTAACCTCTTTACGATGAGTTTGAGTGGATTTATATAGTGGTTAGGAATAATGGTTACACAAGGAAAATTAGGGACAAGGCCTGATTTTGGGAATTAATCCCACGATTGTAGGTGTTGCTGCCAAAGCAAAACTGTAAGGAGTACTGCCGTCTTCTCCTTGATTTTAGAGGATAAGGCTCATCAATAGTGATAAGGCTTATCCTTGACTCAGAAGACAACTATGTGAACTCGCTCTAGTTTGGAAATAGCTTGCTGCAATCAACCCACAGCTTGCTTTAATTTGCTCGTCGGCTCAAAAGTTACACCGACCTACAACTCGCTTCAAGCTACCGCTTGCTTCGAGCTTGTCACACATCTTTGTACAACAAAAAGAATTAATTGACAATGAAATTTCTATATTTATTTCCAACTCCCAAATTTGCCATGATGAATCCCATGTATGTCATGTGCTAAATGGTAAGCTCCATAACCTGCAACTCCTAGCCCCTGCAACTCCAGTTGCTCCAGTTGCCACCATTCCCATACCAGGTCCTATTTATTACATTACTCAGTCAAAATGTTATTTTAAAATCATTCTAATCACAAGAAAAAATAAGATAAAAATGATATGTGTATGGGCAAAAAATCGTCTTGGGCCTGACGAGGTCCAATAACAAAATAAACATATCGTAGCCCAAGGCTTTAGCCCAATTCCGGTTGGGTCTATGTTTAAATTCACCTTATGAACTGCCCATTTTATGAGTTGGGCTATCCTACAAGTTAAGCTAAAACGGGTTCCGGCCTATTACCTACAATAGTCCATAAATTGGAAATCAGGAGCACAATCTATTTCTTCTTCTGCTAAGATTACAAATCTTATTCAAACTAGTATACTTAATCTGATAAGGGCAAGAAATCCTATTTCATTCTTGATAGAGATTATCTCTCAAAGTAGGACTTAGTGTCCTACTAGGATTTCAATCCCTTGAGTTCACCGTATAAATAAAGGTCCGACCTCTCATAATGGATTTGATCTCCACTACTGAAAATCGCATATTTGCTCCTAAGTTCTTGCTCCCAAGCCTTCTGCAGCTTCGCCGTAGTCCTAGCCTCCGACAAGACTCTTGGTAATCTTTCTTTCCCTTAATTCTTATTACATAATCTCTCTTAGTCTTGGTGACTTGAGCATCGGAGCGCTTATGGAAAAAACCACTCGATGTTTTCTAAAAGCTTCATGCTTGTCTTTTCATGTGTGCAGGTCCAACAGATTGTCAGTGGCCTCAACCTCACCGAATAAACCCTATTTCTGTAACCGTAGATTTTTTGCATCTACAGTTTGGTGCCCACCATGGGGGCTTGACAATCATCTGGCTAGCAACGACCTACTCCGCACAGACGACTCGAGTCATGATTGGAGACACTAAAGCCCCCTTAGCATGTCCCCACAACTCTAATCGACTTTGCTCTCGCAATCACAATCGATGTCACCTTCATGCTTCTGGTCGACTCCGCTTTCTTAACTCCATAATTGCACTTTTGTTCGGCCTTGAAACTTCCCTTTTAAGATTCACTTCATAGGCAAGAGCACATTCATACTAAGAGACCTAACATCTCAGATCAATTCAAGAACAAATGCCCGACTTTCCATCCAATACTCTCTGTTCCACGGTCATCCTGGCCAAATGAGGGTGCCAAGTAAATCCACCTCACGCATCTCCTTATGTTCCACTCTACCCGGCCCCTTTCACCGAGTCAAATCGAAGCCCACATTAAGGAGGCTACCAAAATGAATTACAGTGTTCTACGTGCTTTACAAGAGAATGAAAAAAGACCGAAAGTGATGTGGCAAGTTAGCGTGATAAAACAAGGCTAGCACTTGGCTACACCTTTAGAACTAATAATAAGTCTAAATGACAGAAACTTAAGTCTTAAATTTTGAAATAAGTCTAAATAATTCATTGGACAACATCCAAAACAAAAAATAAGTTTATATAGGGTGACAACCAACCCTAATAAGACTCCTAAAGGAAACAAAAACTAAATTAATTAAAACAAGAAAACAAGAAATAAAATAGGAAAAAACTCGCAGACAACTAAAACAACGCCGAAACATGCAAAAACGGTGGATTTTGACCCCGAAAATGACTTCCAACTGACAAAAGTGGTTGCCATGTCAACGGGCTTGAAATAACTTTTCCAACGGTATTTTACAGGCCCTGTACTCCTCACGGATCAAAAGTTATAGCCGTTTGAATGGAACATGCTCATTTATGATCTTGGGGCTTTACGTATGAACTTCTGGTGTTCAACACACTCCATGAATTCATCCACCAGATGTTCTACATAAAAAATGGGGAATGTCTCGCAATCAATTCTTCATTCTTATCTTGGCAAGCATTTTTTCTTTCTACACTTTGCCTGGCTATGCCTTTACTAGGTTGACGTTAATATCGTGGGCCACCCACCATTCGACACTGATTTGACGCATTCCACACTTCCTCATCCAAAGCCGACTCGGCCTTGCACCACTTGGTTAGCATGTTGGGCTACTTTGAATCCTTCAAGACCCCACAGGCTCCCTCTCATGTACCAACAAGTGTCAGCCTCTTCATATTCATTCTCGTTCTCCAGTGCCACATGATCTGACTCAACTCAAGCTATACTTGAAAGCACATACAAGACTTCACTCGGCTCTGCTTCAAGAACAATGATAGTTTCAGCTCAAAAAACCACTCGGATCGACCACTCAACCACTTCCCACACAAGATGCTTCCATTCAACCAAGGAGACTGAACCGAGTGAGCCAAGCAGTGTAAATTGATTCGAATGGCCCAACATGAAAGGCCCACCTTAGCCTCCCTCAACTCAACGACAATGGTAAGCCGACTCAGCCCCATAAACTCTGCTAGTTGAAGGGACTTCACTGTCATCTGCCCTGCTACTGCCCGGCCTATTAGAACACCCACTTGACTCACTAGTCCACTCATTAGTCAAACCATCATTGGACTCTCCATTCGACTCTCTCACAATACGCTCCACTTGCTCGATGCGAAGGGCTACATTGATATTGTCATTGGCTAAGTAAATTAGCGACTCCTCAAAGTCACCTACCCCGCAATAGTTATTGGGCACAACGTCAACTCAATCACACTACAACAAGTACTCTCTCCACTCGGTTCGGCAAGTTCATGAAAAAGTTACTAAGAATTAAGGTTGTTCCCACCATTCTATCCTGCTGAAATTTAGCAACAATACAAAAATACCACTTGGCTCTCTCAAAGTTAATAGTTGTTCAACTCTGCAGAGTGGGCACATTCCAACCAGCTTTTTCAGGGGAACGTTTAGCTTTGTTCCTCAACCATAAACCACTACCCAAACCCCAAAAGCATGAGACCCTTTTTTTCTTTCAAAGCAAACTGAAAAACCACTCAAACAATGCTTAAATCCTCTTTCAAACGACAAAATCTAGAATGGACCACACTACAAACATCTTGAGCAACCAAAAATCCCATTAAAATGCAAAGCCCATAAGGGAAGACACCCACAAAACCAAAGAGCGCACTATACCCCTCAAAGTCTAGCCAAGGAACCTTCCAGTACTTTCCAAATCCAACAAAAAGGGATTTGCCTTGTGTTGATGTTGGATTTTTACACCAACTATTCGCACGTGCAAGGTGCTAAGCGGACATAGAAATTACATGTGAATTGAAAAAGAAATGAATAAAAGAGAGACGGTTTTTAAAATGGTTCAGATGCTCAAAGCGAATCCTATGTCCATTATCTTTTTTATAAATGAAAGATTACAATTAGGTCGCAAGTAGCGATTAGATAAATAGAAATATAGAGAAAGAGAGAGTGAGTGTTTATGTTATCAGAATCAGAATCTCGAAAAATGAGAGGTAAGCTCTCTATTTATAGTAAGAGGTTTCTGGGTAATGATTACGAGTCTGCTAGTGGGCAGGTGCTATGCAGTTTCTACCTTGCTTCCCATTGACTGGTTGCACGAAAGATATCCTTAAATCACGTAGGGCTTGGGTAGGTGGCTGACTCCCAGCCACTCACTAGCCAAGCCTTTACCGGCCAAGTTGATGACAACCTTACTCCTTCTGTCCTTGGACGACTAGGCAGCACAATGCCTTCCTAAACTTTGATTGGTCCTCACTGATGTAAGCCTGTGTCAACCCTGATTTTTTAGGCATAACACGTTGAAACCTAGTGGAGGAAAACAACAGGGAACACGCTTCGAAGGAAAGAAATGGATTTTGCAGGAAGAAGCCTTTCTCTCGTTTTTAACTTTGAAATGAAAAGTAAAGAGAAAAGCAAGCTTGGAAGAGGTGAGAGTTACTAAGAGACTACCCCATCAAATGAATGAAGACAAGTGTCACCCATGATGCCGTCTTTGAAAGTCAACCATCACACCTGATTAGTTCAATTGAGCCCCAAGAGATTTGTATGTATAGGATGGCTCCAATCGTAAGTGAATTCTAGATGAATTCGATCGAGCATGGCAACGAACGAAGGCTCGTCCTCTACTCGACTTAACCCATGGAGTAGAACCAGAAAGCGTTCATTCAGAACTATTGTATTTCAACATGATTCAATCAGCTCAGTAGACCGAGTCAAAAACCTTCAAACAATGTAAACTAATCGATAAGATATCAAATGGATGAGTAGATTGAACCGAATGGATCTCAACGAGTACATGAGTTTGAGAGTTCGAGTAAAAGTTCAATTAGCTAGAAACATCCGACTTGAGCCGACCAACCGTAACCATCAAACTCCTATACTGAAGTTCAAGTCATTGCCACTCCAAGTACGAGTCACAGCCGACTCGACTCTACCCTGCTAATATAAATCCCAAACACATACAGACAAAGCCGAGCCGACTCATCATCACTACACGTGGATAGACGTCATGAAGAAGAACGTACTACTTGAACCCACCTCGAAAAGCTTGACAATGAGTGCCAATCGACTCGACTCAGCCACTCCTCAGTCCTCAATAGTGTCATTGTCATTGCTCCCAAGAAGAGATTGTGACACTATCTTCAACAATATAGTTGAGAACTTTTCATCAACTCAGTCACCCAACTCAACCAAACAACGATTATCAAGATACCAAGAAACGTCACTCAATTTCAATTGGTCGCACTCGGCCAGAATGTAAAAAAGAATGAGCCAACAGGGTCAATCATTCAAGAGTACATTCATGGTGGGACTTTTCGGCCCACTCTGCTCGATCTCACTCAATCACCTGCTAAAACTAAGACTCCACCTCTTCTCTCTATTTTTTGCAACAAAAATGGCAGCTGTTAAAATAGGTGCCCTAGAGCCAATCAATTATTGTAAAATTGACTATGTAATAAATGTTTATTTATCAATAAAAGGCATATTCTACTATATCACGAAATCATATTGTATGTAATGATATATGTTCTTAGGATGGTTGAACCGTGATGAGGGTATCAAGTGTTTCAAATCTTGATAGTGAGAACTCTATGATCACATATGGTGGTCATTCTAGAAACATTTGTAGCCCCTGTATTATTCTGACCAAGGACACAGATAATACGGTAAGGCTATCATAGTGTTGAACGACCCTTGTCGAAAGACAATGACTGGTCTCACTTGGCAAGGTTGTTTACCGACAACCTAGTGAAATGCATGGGTGCTTGCTAGAGGCAAGTTCACTAGACAAACCCACCAGAGGATTCCATATGGATGGTAACCCTAGTGTCTATAGAATAAATCATCTAACGAATGGTGGTGCATGTGATCCTTAGACTTGAGATCACCGGAGCACCTTGTGCACCAATTGGTGTAGTTTGACACTAGCCCAACATAATTCTATTTAGAGCTATCAATACGGTAGTGATTGGCTACATTAAGAAGTGTATCGAGACTATGGTTGATCAACATAGGATTCATCACTCTTGGATACGGGAGAAGTTATCTCACTAGGTAATTCAATAAATGGCAATAACACTAAATTTGGCCACAATGGGATTAAGTTGATGCTCAATCCAATTTAATATTCCTGTCATTGGTCCAGTAACTGAATACAAACATGTCGAGGATATATGAGGTTGACACTATTTCTGTACCTTAGTCTCGATGAGATAACAGTTGATGAAAGGATTTGATTGCACAGTAACTATACCGTTGACAGGCTGCGGTTTTGCTAAATCTAAATCTATCGGGTGGCCATAATGCCTTGCTAGGGGCCAATCTTGGTCTGTGTGTAGTGAGACGATTAATTGGTATTAATCGCGACACTACACACTGCCGATATGATGAGGAGCCTACGGGTCACACACTTAGAAGATAATTTAAGAATCAATTTGTGAGAATGGGGCATTTTCATCTTTTAGGACGAAAATGTATTTTAGTAATCTCACAGTGCAATTAAATTTGCTAAGGTTGTTGCCTATATTTAATTTTAAAATTAAAATTAAATGAGTGAGATTATATTTAAATATATCTATGTATATATTTAAATGAATTATTATTATTAATTGAATGTTAATATATTATTATATATTAATTGATTTTAATTATAATAATAATTAATTAATTAAAATACCATAAAGGGTGTGTTTGGTTGCAAGGGTGAACTAGGGTTGGAGTCCATGGCCATTCCTAAGTGGAATAGGGTTTTAATTGTTGCACTATATAAGTGCAACTTAAAATTAAAACATTAAGAGGAATTATTCATTCAGTTAAAACCCCAGCCACCCTGTCTTTCTCTCTCTCTCTCTCTCAAGAAGAAAATTTTTCTTGTTCTTCTTTCTTGATTTTTTAAGCCCTTGATTGTTTTAGCAAAATAATCAAGGGTTTTGCGGATTATCTTCTTGTGGACTTCTGTGAGTGCGATCCTACTTTGGATCAATTGGCAAAAAATCACGTGAACAGTAGAATGTGAACAGTAACCGTGAACAGTGTTCCTATCCGAAATCAAAGATATTCGAAGGAGCCTTCAAATGTACATAAGTATTCTAATCTTTGAATGAATTTCTTTATACATATTTTTGTTTATAAACATGTAAACGGTATAATCTATACTCGGATCTAGGCAAAGAAAGGTAACTAATTTACCGATTGAATTTTTGTTTTCCGTTGCGTATGGTAAATCAATTACTTACAGTGGTATCAGAGCCTTGGGTATTAGATTTTATTGTTTAATTGATGTTTGATAACATGTATATTTGTTTGATAACATGTTATTACATGATTTGAAGTGTTTTTAAATCTGGAAAAATTATGTATGTTGAATGTCTTAATTAATCAATTGATTAAATAATGTGTTGATTGAATGTGTATTGGTTGGTTGGTATCCTAGTCGAATGTTTAAGCATTCGATTTGATTTGGATCCGTATCATTATGCGAAAAATTGCAAAAGACATTACTATACCTAATTCATTGTTTTACGACGTTAGCTGCGGTGAAATAACACTTCGCCGTGGCGAGATGCAAAAAGTGAATTTGGCTGCAACGAAATAAAACTTCGCCGTGACATAAAACTCTCTGGAACGATTTGTGTTTTCTGGAAGTTCACGGTCGCCGTGGCAAAATAAAACTTCGCTGCAACGACCATGTGTGCATGAACTTCGCTGTGGCAAGAAACCTACTATTCGTTCTTGCTTTCCGTTTTTTGCACAAGGGCTAAATTGTAGTTTTTGAACCTTTAAAGCCAATATTCATTATGCACGTTTAAGGTGGTAACTTGATAATTCAACCTACCCAATTCAAAAAATTGATTGTTTTTGAATGTATGCAATGTTCTTGTTTGATAATTGCCTGGTGCCCAGTACATGAGTCTTAGACCTATTGTTTATTGTTTATTAGGTTTGTCTGTAATTTTTACAAACAAATATGACATGTGTGTCCTGCCTCTCTTTCTTAAATCTCCAAGTATTTCTTCTCCTCATCTCATTCCCCTCGTATGTAACGCGAGGTTTCTATTTTATTGATATAAATTAGAATAGGTTTTTTATTATAAAATTATTTGTAATGATTGTGAAGAAGAAACGAAGGAGCTATGAAAAGGAATGACTTGAAGACCAAGATTAACTTTTAAACCCTAGGTTGACCTACCGATTCCTCTAGGCTTGAGGAAATCAGTTTAGTGGGTCATGTACCGGCACGTTTAATTTTTTGTTTAAAATGCATGCTAAGGTTGAATGTTCAATAAGATGTCAAACAATGACATTCTAACAAAGATAATAATCTGGTGAGACATTAAATAAAAACCGTCAAATAAGATATATTAAGTCACGTATGCCTTTCATCACCATGATTTTAATCAAACCACTATTTGTCAGAACCTTGTTCGCCACAGCGAAGGGTACACTTCTACCAGTGGGAGGTTAAAATTCATTGGAGTTTTCCTTAATGATGATGGGTCGACTTAAAATAACAGTTTTGTTTGTTCGCCACAACGAAGGTTGATAAACACGTCATAGGCATAGTAGAGAAGTACACATGTTGAGTGTACATGGCGACATGTAGTGTCCACTCTACTGATACTGGGAATCACACTTGAGGACGATGGCTAGGCCATCATTGGATTGTGTGATTGGCTTGTTGGCTTACTTCACATTTGAGGTTGGTAGTGGGAGCTATCAACTAGCGTGGATTAAGTTTGTTAGCCTACCTAATCAACCCATTTTGGCTTGTTCGCCACAACGAAGGTTTGAAATGGGCCAGATGGGATCTCAGTCCACTAGGAAAGCCAACAGGCTTTCTCGAGTTAATAGTGAGGGCTATTGGCTTGAGAAAAATACTGGGATTGTTTTTAATAAAAAACCATATTAAGTAATAATAAACATTATATTGACTTTACTTTTCTGAATTGTAGATTCACTTAAAAATGACTATTATGAACCTGCGACCGATAATCGAGAAAGAAAACAAGTTGGATGGATCCAATTTCGGACTCATATCGTAATCTTCGGATTATACTTAAGTTCGAAAAGAAATTTTATATCCTTGATAAGTTACACATGGCTGAGTCTGATCCTAAGGCCACTCAGGAAGTAAAGGAAACTTATCAAAAGTTCCTTGATGATGCTGATGGCGTTCAATGCTTGATGTTAGCATCAATGACACTAGTGTTGCAAAAGTAGCATGAGAATATATTTAAATATATCTATGTATATATTTAAATGAATTATTATTATTAATTGAATGTTAATATATTATTATATATTAATTGATTTTAATTATAATAATAATAATTAATTAAAATACCATAAATGGTGTGTTTGGTTGCAAAGGTGAACTAGGGTTGGAGTCCATGGCTATTCCTAAGTGGAATAGGGTTTTAATTATTGCACTATATAAGTGCAACTTAAAATTAAAACATTAAGAGGAATTATTCATTCAATTAAAACCCTAGCCACCCTATCTCTCTCTCCCTCAAGAAGAAAATTTTTCTTGTTCTTCTTTCTTGATTCTTGAAGCTCTTGATTGTTTTAGTAAAATAATCAAAGGTTCTGCGGATTATCTTCGTGTGGACTTTCGTGAGTGCGATCTTACTTTCGATCAATTGGTAAAAAATCGTGTGAATAGTAATCATGAACAGTGTTCCTATCTGAAATCAGAGATATTCAAAGGAGCCTCCAAACGTATGTAAGTATTCTAATCCTTGATGAATTTACTTTATACAGATTTTTATTTATAAATATGTAAACAGTATGATCTATATTCGAATTTAGGCAAAAAAATGTAATTAATTTACCGATTGAATTTTTGTTTTCCGCTTCATATAGTACATCAACTACTTACAGCAGCAACCTCTTCTAAAAGATCATCGACCGGACCATTTGGTCCTTCTCTCTCACCTTCCAGTAGACCCCACAGCTTTCATCACACCATCCAGTAAGCATCCTCCATTCGGCACGTAGCCAATCCCCCATGTAACGAAAAGACGAAGAAACACACACAACAAACTACCATTCATAGGTTAGAATTTGATGGATACCAAAAGATGGAAGTCTACTTCTCAAGGCAGAGAACCCGTCATGGACACTAGTTAATGGAGAAACCACTTGCAACCTCACATGCAACTGCAGCAAGCATGCTACGACCTAATTAGTTGTAGTCTTCTTAACAATCTGGTGCGCGATAATCATCTGTTATGCAACCTTCCGTGACCCAAATCAGCCTCTATCTCTAGTCTTCAGCAGAACCAGCAGTTGTCTGTTCAACACTCGACACAATGCCGCTGCCGCCTCCAGATCTGTAAGTATGTTTATCAAGATTTTGTTCGCCTCAAGGCATGCAGAAACATCTTGACTGCTCCAAAATTCAGACCTATAATATAGATGATGAGAAGGTGTTTCACTCGAGTTCTCGACCTAAAGTGAAAGATGCAAAGCCCTCTACGAAATCGAAGTCGGTTACCTCTTTCAAAGCTTGTGGCAGGAATACAATGGTCTCTCACGGAAGAACTGCTATAACTTAGAGAATTGTCGGGCTGGAGAGAGTCCTCTCTTTCTTTTACTGTTCCATCTGATGTGAGTCAAGCATCATGGGTGAACTCAATATTAAAGCCAACGGAAGCAATTGCACAAGAGAAAAGGCATCCATCGTAGAGCTCCTCTACGTTGAAATATCGGCCTGCAGAACTTGTTTCCATCACTTGCAAAGACCGGAACCCCTTTACAGTCTACATGTGTCTTCCCAATCGGCCTATACATCTCCAGTCGGCCATGTGTCTCCATTCGGATCATACGACTCCATTGGCTCATCCATTAAAGTAGCTAGTTCTCCAGCTTCTTTCCCACTCGGCAAACACAGAAGTGGTCCACTAAGTAATGCGGTGGTAACACCTTCACTCGGATCTGCCAACATAACACTCTACCACATCGACTTGCGCTGAAACTTGGTGCACCTCCTCCACTTGGCATAATGAATCGACATGAGTGGGCCTTGAGCTCTCTCTTTTTAACATGGACGCCATGCTGTCATGCATATTACTTCACCTATTAACTTAACACTCAGTTTGGTTTATTTTTTCTCCATTTAGCTTATTACTTAAACACATACATCCCATGCATTTTTCTTCTCTATTAGGCTTAGAGCTCCTCCCAACTCAATAAAAATTGAGTACTACTCAGCAAAAAACAATGCCCACCTTCAATCAATTCACATTGACTCGACTCATAAAGACTAATGTCTTGAAATTTTCAACTACAAGTCGGTTACGCCGACTCGGCCACAAGGTTTGATTCCTTGAATTTTAACTATAAATCATCACGCCAACTTGGCCACAAAGCCTAATGCCTTGGGAGTTCAACTATAAGTCGGTCATACCGACTCGACCATATGACTTAACTATCCAAAGAAAACATATCCAAATAAAAATTAAACATTTATACATATCCATTGACCACAGCTAACAATACATTAAAAATTGATACAAATAAAAGTCCGAAATTAAAAAAAAATAAAAGTCCGTAATAAAACGTCCATAATAAAACAACAAAATAACTAAATAAATCCCAATAGAAAACAACAAAAGAAATTGTGCAAATTTAGGGATTAAGATTATTCTTATTATTATTTATTTCATATATATATATTTTAGTAAACCGGTTCAAAAAATGGGCTTCGGTTAACCAGTTTTCATTTTTACCCGAATCAAAAACCGAACCTAAAATCCAGTTTTTTGAATTCTTTGAACCATAACCGAACCATTTCTTTGGTTAACTGGTTTTTCGGTTTGGTTTTTATATTTTTTTGAACACCCCTATGACCATATGCAAAAGTATCCCCCTGTCACTAAGTCTCATTTGGACGTTTGCTTGTTTGCATTTCCATTTGATGCCATCTTTAATATTCACTTGATTCTTTATTTCAAGATTCCTAATTTGCATAAATGAAATTTAAAAGTGCTAAGTCTTACCAAATGTTTTTCGCAATCAATATTAACTATTTTAAGGCTGGGATAATTTGTTGGCAGCTTTATTTGAAATGCTTATTTTTCTACTAATACACGTTGCCAAATGCCAAGGCTTCTATTTTCTTACCAGTTAAGCTTTACTTAGATGTTTATTTTTATACAGAGGATTTGTGAACAGATCTAATTTTGGTCTGCAACAAAACGCTCAACCATTATTTCACCAATTATATATTTGGGTGGTTTAATTTTGGCTTTATAGAATGTTAAATTTACATTAATAAAATTGCATATTAATAAACCTGCAATAAATAATTTAAAAGAAAGTTTTTATTCTGAGGATGAGATACAATCCTCCAAATCATGACTTGCTTACTAAGTGAACTTAAACCAAATTTCTCCAAAACCATGTATTACTTTTACCCAGTATTATTCATGACAAACATTTACTCTTGCAATAAGTGCTTTAGTCGCCGGCTCCCCTGTCATTAGGTCACCAACTTCCTTGACCTTCCGGCAGGCATCAGCTCCCCCCCAAAAATGTTGACTGTCTTGTAAATGATACAATAGTTTGCAAAGATAGTAAAGACGTTATTAAATGAGTACACATAGCTTGTAATATAAAGTTTGTAACAATATTATAATTAATTAACCATTATGTTAGCAGAATATTTTCAAGAAAAAATAATACACAGATTTGCCCCCGGACATCCACTGTTGTGATAGTAAATAAAGTCATTTCAACTACAACGACTACTAGGTGCCAAAATGTAAGATCTCACCAAGCTGAAAGAGAAAGTCTATTCTTCACTCATTTCGGCTTCTGGTACATCCTTCTATAAATTTTTGCACCTTCAAATTCAGCGTGAATTTCTCTTTCAGTCCTTATGCCCATTGGGTTTTTTAATAACCATCCTTCGTTGTCACAAGGCACACTCAGGTCAATTGTGTCAATGTGTTGTAGCACGCTTGATTCTGCATCAAACTGATTTCTCATGTCAAGAGCCACTTCATGAACATCAGACTGCACAAAAACCTGTTTGATCACAATATACCAAGACTTTGTAAGAGAGCAAGACACATCTAAAAGGCTAAAGCTTGCATGTGAATGAAGTTTGAAGTAGAATATTATGTTATATAAAAGCACATTATAACTTCACTCGACATCATTTTCAAGAACTTGATACACGAGGAAAGGGTATCTGCAGGATTAATCTGAAGAAACAACAGCCGCACTTTCTATAAATATAGTTTTAGAGATTGGTTATCAAATACAACCCAGTAACAAACATCCAATTTAGTATAATGTGTGAAGAAAAACTAATTCTGAAAACCTTATAGTTCATATGACAAACTGAAAAAATGTAAACTGAAATTACGATGACAATGCAACTGACATAAACTCATAAATGAACACTAAATGCAGGTGAAGTCGATTGAATGCCGTGGTTGGAAGCATCCACAACATAAAGAGGTGAAGCTATCCATTTAAAACAAACTGCAAACAAAATAATAAATAAAGTGCCTCATTTCTTCCTTATACAGCTAAATTTGACGCAGTTTTCCCTTTTTTCTTAATTTATAAAAATATAAATAAATTTAATCTTACAACCGACAGCAAGATATATAAATTTCCAACAAGTACAACAGGTGACTCAAATACATATGGTGTCATTTTAAGTTGCGAACTACCACCAATCTGGTCACCATAAGAAGTTCCCATTATAATTCCTATCAAGTAAAAGTCTCGCTCAATGGAGACAGTACCTTAAAAATTAAATTCTTCTCATTATTAAGGAAAAACTTCAAATCAAATAACTGAAAAGAAAGGTAGAAAAAAGCATCCATGCAAAGAAAATTCTGCCTCAGAGCATATACCTTTCCTCCAGGCATCAAATGATTTACAATAGAATCTACTAAAGTTTTCTGCACAACCCTTCTCTTGTGATGTCTTTTCTTGAAATGGGGATCTGGGCACTGAGCATTGAGAGCGAAAACTATTTAGCATTGAAACACTATCTACTAATTGTCTTATTGAATATTCACTTGCCATGTTGCACTCACCAGGATTGAAACTAGCATCAAGGGTCCAGGGTATGTGGATACCAATTGCTTGAAAGAAAGTGTGGCATTTGCAAATATAAAACGTCTGTGAAAGATCTCAAATAGTTATTCTTTTAAATCACCAATAAGATAGATATTGTCAGCTTTTTTATTTGCTCAACCTATAAAGGAATTTCAAAGCCTTACATGTTATTAAGAGCCAACTCTTTCACCCAGAATTCTGCGCGTTTGACAAGCTGCATCATGGAAAGAGTAATATGACATAAGAAATAAGCACCCTGTCTTCAAAGTTCAGGATAGAATAGAGGACCACGTAAATGTACATTAATTCAGTCAGAAGAATTCTTGAGAGAATTAGAAGTAACCCAAGGAGTTCATTCCCATACTTTCTGCCGGATTTCCAGTCCCAAATAATTTCCAGTATCAGGGTTTTTTCTTGCAAGCCACATTAAAAATCGGCCACTACCTGGGGAATGTTTATATTGTTAGATACATGTTTGAAATAAAAGCACTTTCTCCAACAATCAGTAACAACAATGATTACAGCATTCACAACTACCACAGGAATAATAAAGAGTGATGATAATTATTTAAAAAAAAAAAAAAATCAATCATTGAAGCTGATTCCATAAGCCAAAACTTGATAGTAAAGCACATAGTTAACAAATGTCATCAATAGTAAAAATATCCATTTGTCTTTTCTCATCGCATAGAACAGAAAGTGTTTTGTCAAGGGTATAAATTTAGAACAGCCAAGGGCAAAGGCATAAAAGAGGCACTTATGCAAATTTAAAGGCAAGGACCATCTCTTTTAGGAACCTCCTTCAAGAAAGCAGCTTAGAGAAATGCCTTTTCTTGCAACTTGGTTACTCTCAAGTGTAATCAAGGGAAGGCTATTCAACTTATTGAAGGTATCAACTGTGACACAGTACTTTCTGTTTATATTCAAATTTATCGTCCCATACAATGCCTAATACAATAGGAATTTGTAAGAGCTGAAACGGAAAATGTAATGTTTCAAGTTCCCATGTAAGATTCTCATGTAACAAGATGAGCTAATCAGACCAGAACACAAGATATCTTAGGACTGGTGCTATTTGCTTTTTGGGATGTTCATAATAATGAAGTTGAACATTCACAATCATTATTCTATTAAAAAAATAAGCAAACAAGCACCATCACATGACATTTCGCTCAAACTTATTCTTTTTTCTTTCAAGATGTCTTCTATCAGAAAAGATAGCTTCAACAAATCCTAAACTTTAGCACATATGCAAATATTATATATATGGTGAAGGGTTACCACTGCCAATATCCACCATAAGTGGCAAAGTTGGGTCCTTGTAAACTTCATTCCAATCGGGTACTTGCACTGGCGCCTAATTAAAACAAAACAATTCCGTATTAATTACATTATTAACACAATACAATTATAAACTGAGTAAAAACAAACTCAGCAGACTCCATACAGAGAACGATGAACTCAGAGGGTTGACATGCTGCCTGATTCTCACATGGCCCAGCTCCTGCAACAAAACAACAACAATGAATAAAAACCCACAATTTAATTTTTTTTTTTTTTTTTTTTTTTTTTAAGAAGTAAAATATATATATATACCCCAGAAATTTTTTCAGAGAGATTGAGGTCAGCATATTCCAAGGCTACAAGGTCTGGGCTTCTGAGCTGTTTGGTAGCAACACAAGCACAAGGGGAAGTGTAATAGGAACGATGATAGTGATGAAAATTGAATGTTAAAGATGGTTTGGAGACTAAAAGCTTTGAAGTTGCATTCAAAGCAGCGACTGTTTGTAACTGTAGGCAAAGGTACGAACCCATTTTCACTCTACTTTCCTACTAATCATCCGTTTCACTTATCGCCCAATTCGGAGGGTCGGATCCGGGTATGTTTGGTTGGGTTGTCCCCATTATTGAGGTGACGTAGAGCGGGCGGTGGGCTGGCACGGCCCATCTTAGAAGCACGGCATGATAAGGCCCATGATCGTGCGTGCGAGCCGTTTTGTGGGTCTTAAAAAAGGCATGAATTTTTTAAAAAAAAAAAAAAATAGCCATTAAGAACAGCTATTTCACAGTTTTTGAAATTTTGAAATTTTTTCTTTTAAATACCCCATTATTTCTCTTATTTTTTCACACTCCAATTCATATCTTCATTCTCCTTTCTCTCTCATTTTGTATTTGTATTAATTAAAAAAATACAGAATTACTATGAAATATTATTTTGAAATATAATAAAATAATGAGACTTTGAAATATTAATTGAATTTCACCACTTTTTATTACTTATAATTATAAATCACAAATACAAACTTACAAATTAGGATTAAGAATTAACATTAACAATTACATCTTCATTAGAAATACAAGTATACAAATACAATACAATTATCTCAACTTTGATTCTAATTTACAAATATTCAAAGAAATTAATGAAAATGAAGATGTATGATATTTTTTCAATCAATCATTTACTTTGAATATTTTTAAACTAGAATCCAAGTTAAGATAGTTGTATTATATTTGTATACTTGTATTTCTAATGGAGATGTAATTATTAATTTTAATTCTTAATCCTAATTTTTATGTTTGTATTTGTAATTTATAATTATAACTTATAAGTAATGAAACGTGTTGAAATTCAATTAATATTTCAATGTCTAATTATTTTATTATATTTCATAGTGATTATATATATTTTTTAATTAATACAGATATAAAATGTCACTAAATATAACATATAAAATATTTTTATAATAATAAATCAAAATTACCATAATTTATAAATATTAAATATTAAAAAAATTGTAGGCCAACCCTAAAACATGCAAGCCGGCCTGCATGCTAGGCCCACAGCACGCACGCTATATAGCGGACTGTGTTGTAGGCCATTCAGATTTGGCGCGCGAGCATGGCACAACGAGGCATGAAATTCTACGGGCCTTAGCACGGCACGGCCCACGACACGACGGGTCTTGAATTTTTAGGCACGACACAGCCCATTATTGATTCTAAGGTAATATCATCTTATATTATTTACATTACCATGTTTGATTGTCAAGTAATACAAGATTATGGTAATCTTTCAAAATCAATAGTAATTACTATTGATTATATAAGTGATAATCTGAATACCACAATTTTCTTAGATATTACAATTTTAATTCTTACTATTAAAATTTTTGGATAATAATGCCCCTGTTTTGAAATTAATTTACATGAATTGGCTATTACAATTTAATTAATTAGAGATAAATTTTTGTATAGTGATGCCATTGATTTTAAAACAATTTACAAGTCATCAAAGAGGACCATCGGCCACCACCACCTACCATTGGCCACAACCACCAGTCGACGGCCACCATCGTTGACCACCAGCCAACGTGGCTGAAACGACGCATGACCATCCGAATCTAGTCGCCTGGTCGTTTGTCGTTTCCGACCAGATCTATTCTAGCCATTTCTAGCCAAATCACTGTAGATTTGGTTGGAAATAGCCAGATCCATGGTCATTAATAGCCATTGATCTAGTTGAAAACAGTCAAAATAGATATGGCTAGAAACGACCAAATCCCACACGGTCAACTAGATCTAGTCGGTCGTGTGTCGTTCCGACCACTGCTGGTCGTGACCAAGGTGGTGGCTGACGGCCCACAGTGGCTTGGGTGGGTAAGGGAGAGTTTGTTAAAATTTAAACTTTAATGTAGCTATAGTGTTTTAGCAAAATCTCAAATGTAGTACTTTAAAGCCTTTGGCATGTGCTTGGTTGTCTTTAAACATTCTTAGTAATCTTCAAGGTCATCATTTTTTCCATTAATATAACATTCTCAGTTATACAACATTCTCTGAACAAAACGCCTCCTAAGAAATAAGTACTTCAGTTATACATCAACGATTGAACATCATAATTCATACATCAAGTCTTTGTAATTTGTAAACCATTAAATAAAAATAAAAATAAAGGCTGCATTTAGTAGGCTTTTTTTTTACTATCCTCTCCAATCCAATGAAATAATTAACTTTTCTATTCAACTTAAAATCCAGTCTTATTCTATTAAACTCAAAATATTTAATAATTTTTTTTCTCAATGAAAGTTTATAAATTAACAAAAACACCTCTATCCACCCAAGCTACTATCACCCACTAGCAACCACCGTTGCCATTGCCACCGCTGGACGTCGACGCCATAACAACACACAATCGACTGAATTTGGCTGGTAGTGTACCGATCTATCTATTTCCGACTACATCCACGACAAAAGATCTGACCTTTGACAGCCATATTTGGCCATCAACAATAGCTTTATCTTGGCCATTGTTGATGACCAGATTTCTGGCCAACGATATGGCCGTTGTCAACGGCCAAATCTTTGGTCATAGATTTGGTCCGAAAATGCCGGATTGACGTACGATTGGCTTGATCCACTCGGTCGTGTGTCATTTTGGCCACTTCCGAGGTTGTCGATAATAGTTGGGTGGATGATAGTGTTTTTTTTAATTTATAAACTTTTATTATAGGTTGTGTTTATTAAATTAACAAATGTAAAAGGGTTAAAAAGGAATCTAAATATTTTCAGTAAATATTTTCCGAAATACATTCTATCCTATTGTATTTCATTAAATACTATTTTATTATAGAATGTTATTTAAAAAGCCTATCAAACGTGGCCTAAACCAACGGAGCGAAGAACTAGGTAAAATTCTTATTCGGTCAACAAGAATTTGGCGTACGGGACGACCTTCCTCCAAAGTCTCCATTTTATTTTCGTTTTCTTGCCACGAAATTTGTGTTTGGACACCTTTTTCAACAATTTTTAAAGCATAGAAGGGACGAAATGGTTGTCATGAGATACAAGGTTGGCTCCACTTTATATATATATATATATCTCAAAATAAATGGTATTTTAAATAAATTTTAGCAGTTGTATATTTTTCATTCGTTCTTTATTTTTGTGTTTTCAGACAACCATATCGAGCATGATTTTTTTTTTTCACATTTTTAAATACTATTTTAGATAAACAAATCGGAGACATTTCTATTTTTCTTTTTTATTTATTTATTTATTTTTTTTACATTTTTCAATCATTATCAATATTTAAAAAAATACTAAGAATTTATACATAAAATTCATAAAGAAACACACCTTAGACTTTTTAACCGATTCCTTTTGTCAGGGGTTGGAAGTTTCACACCAAAAAAACTAACCTATTAAGTTGAAAGACTATTCCTTTTATAAGCCTAAGACCTCCATAATATGCTTTCGATATGAGATTTGTTACACTTTATACTTCTATAGAGCACAAGGAACTATAACAAAAACACCTCCTAAGTTTGTTAATTTAGTTAAACACTTCTACAACAAAATATTAAAAATTAACAAAAATACCCCCATCCACCCACCCATTAAATGCTGGCAACTGGCCATCACCATCGGAGGGTGGCCGGAAGTCCCCGTAATGGCGCACGACCAATTGGATCTAGCAAGTCGTGCGTCGATATTGCCTTTCCAACTAGATCCATATTGGATCTGACTGGAAAATGCTAGATCTGAGCACTACCGACCAGATCCAGTTGGTAGTGTGCTACTATACTAGATTGTAACCACCTTCCGATAGTAGTGGCCAGAATCTGAAAAATGTGAGTGGATGGGGGTATTTTTGTCAATTTTTAAACTTTTTTTTGTTGAGGGTATTTAGTTAAATTAACAAACATAGAGGTTTAAAAAATTGAATAAAATTAAATTAAATTTTCAAAATACGAAAACAAATATATATTTTGGATAAGATTTCAAAACACACCCTATAAGTTGTCAAAACATATAGTGCCATATATAACAATTGTATTTAAGGACAAACTTGTCAAATTCGAAACAAACAAAAAATAGGGACTCTGTATGATGTCATATATAATAATTATTTAATTATTTAAAAATCATTGAAAATATCAAAGGCCTAGGTGTACGTGCTAATAGTCCAAAAACCTGTAAGTTCATGGCAAATGACATTGATTACCAAACATTGTCTTTAACTATTAAAAATTGACCGAAGAGAAGAAGACTTGCCATATAAAATGAAAGCTTGACTTGAATAAGCAAAGCTTTGAGTAATTGTGATACTAAATAATTAATGAATATGTCCTTTTTTAATTGATTAAATATAATAATTGATACTAATTTTTGTTAATATAATTTTTTGGTTATTAGGAGTTTTGGGTTGTTGGTATGAAAACAAATAGTGTGTGGAATTTCGTAGAAAATGTATATAAATGAGTTTATCACGTATGAAACTAAGAAAATGCAGGGAAAATACAGACATTGAAATGGTTGTTGAGATGTCAACGCAGGGTGGCTGGCTTTTAAATTAGATTGAGATTGATATTCACGTGCATATAAAACAATAGTAATAATAATTATTTTTCTACAGTGATGTAATTACCCTCAACTACCCACTGACTATCTTTATTTATTTTTTTACCCACCACGACGAAACGGATCTTGCCTTCCTCTCAATGTGTTCAATGTGTATTACTATTTTTATTGGTTTTAATTAAAATATTATAATTTAATCTAAATAAACCCTCCTTTAAGAATCGTAAACTATACCCTTATGCAGAATTATATACTATGAAAAATATTAACTGATTTTTCTTAAAATAACAATGCTTTTATAATTATATTATTTTAGCCAAATCAACTGAAATAATTCAGAAACACTTAGATGACAAATTTTACATTATTGTACACTTGGTATTAAGTTTAGTTTGCTTTAATTTGAATTTTTATACATGTAAAAAAAGAATTCTTAAATACTTCGTTTGATTTGTGATCCAAATATGATTTTCAAAAATAAGAATATGATTTAAATTTGTAAGTTGTATCTTAATATTTTTAATATTTGAAATGAGGTTACAACACTCTAAAATATTTTAAGACTAAGTATGTGAAATTTTTTTTTCTTTAAAAAAATCAATTATTAACCCTAAGTAAGATGAAGATGAATTATTGAAAAGCAGTAGGCCAAGCCAATAATCGAGTCAATTATAAGTGGAAGAACAATAGCACCCAAGAAACCACCATGCTTTTTCTTCCCACATTCAAACAAACATGGTGCTGATGTAGCCCCACACACTTTCATTATAAATGGCTATCATCCCTTCCAAAATTTGCATAACACAAACCTAATTAACACTCTTATTAATTCTCTTGTTTTCATCATTCTGTAATATCCAATCACATGGCGCCACCACCCACCTCCCTTGTCTTCACAGTTCATAGAAATGAACCTGAGCTTATTGTCCCTGCAAAACCTACCCCTCACGATCTCAAACTACTCTCAGACATTGATGATCAGGATGGCCTTCGTTTCCAGATCCCTGTGATTCAATTTTACAGGTACAACCCTTCAATGGAAGGGAAAGATCCGGTGAAGGTGATCCGAGCGGCCATTGCAAAAACTCTTGTTTTTTACTATCCATTTGCTGGTAGGCTTAGAGAAGGGCCTAAACGTAAGCTTATGGTGGATTGTACTGGTGAGGGTGTTTTGTTTATCGAGGCTGATGCAGATGTTACACTTGACAAATTTGGTGATGCTCTTCAGCCTCCATTTCCAGGCTTGGAACAACTCCTTTTTGATGTTCCTGGTTCTGCTGGGGTGCTCAACTCCCCTTTGTTACTTATTCAGGTACTTAACTTTTTTTCTCGTCAATTATTCTTTTTATGTTTTAATTATTCAAAAAAAGTAGTGTATGTATATAATTATAACATCAAATATATATTTCTTATCTTATAGATTTAGACTATGATGTACTACTATCGGTTGATATTACAAAACAAAATATATCAAGTTTTATCGAATTAAAATCTACAAAATTTTGCCACATAACAATCGACTAATTACATAAATTAATTTTAATATATTTAAACAAAATTTATTGGATCAAAGAGTGAAATTTTTTTCATGTAACAATTAACCCACTAATTACAAAAATTTATTTAACATAATTAATTTAATTTTAGTTTGGGTTGTTTGATTGGCATCATGAGTTTTTATGAGCTTAATTGTTAATATAGATTGACAAATGGTATTGTAATCCTTTTATAAGTTGTTAAAAAATTGAAAATGAGTAGACATGTAAATTATGAGTTTATTTTATATACTTATCGGGAGATTGTTTCATATGAGTATATCTAAGCTTTTTAAAAACCGTAAAAAATCTCCCTTATAAATATTAAATACCCTTTTTAAATTATTAAAAATCCCATACTTTTATGGGGTTTTTAATAATTATAAAGGGATTTTTACTAGTTTCCAAAAATATTAGGTGTATTTAAAATTAAAGGATCCCGTAAAACATATATAAAATTAATTATTGATTTCATTTTAATGATTGGGGTATGGAAACTTTTCATAAGATAGTGCTAGGCGGAGTGGCGTGATTCACACATTGAGGTTTGTAGTACAGTATGTTGTAGGGACCAATCAACTACTTACAGTAAGGCCTTTACCCAATGACACTTGCATAATTTGTTTTTTAAACCTAAAAGTTAAACTGTATTATTTGATTGACATTTTTAAATTAAAAAAATTAAATTAATAATATTTTGTTCACAACTTAGTCATACAAACAGACAAAAATTATTATGTAAAATGATTACTCTATCATTTATTTTTTGTCTATTTGTATGATTCAGTTATAAACATAACATTGCTTATTTATATAACAATTTTATTAGACTTTTTATAATTATGTCTAATAAAACAAATCACAATTGTTAATTAATCACATGTATAACAACAATCTTTTTCAAAATATCATTTTAATTACCTTAACCCATTTAAACCAGCTTTCACTTCTTATTCAATGGAAAAATTTTCATCAAATTAAGATTGTCTTAACGTTGGATACAGACCTATACTAAATTTAAATTTATTCAAGTATTTTTATTCGTAAAATATATTAATGATTTTATTGAAATGGCAGGTGACACGTCTCAAGTGCGGTGGTTTTATATTCGCGCTCCGACTGAATCACACAATGAGCGATGCAGCTGGTTTAGTCCAGTTCATGGAGGCTGTTGCTGAGATGTCACGGGGGGCTCAAGCCCCCTCTGTTTCACCAGTTTGGGAAAGACACATTCTCAATGCTCGTAATCCACCACGAGTCACTTGCACTCACCACGAATACGATGAAGTAGCTGACACCAAAGGCACAATCATTCCACTCGATGACATGGATCATCGTTCTTTCTTTTTTGGCCCCTCTGAAGTTTCTGCCATTAGAAAATGTCTCCCTCCTCATCTCCGTGGTTGCTCCGCTTTTGAAATACTCACCGCTTGTCTCTGGCGTTGCCGAACCATCGCTCTCCAGCCAGACCCCACTGAAGAAATGCGTGTAATATGTATAGTAAATGCACGTTCTAAGTTTGACCCTCCATTGCCTTCAGGTTACTACGGTAATGGGTTTGCATTTCCTGTGGCTTTAACCACAGCGGATAAGCTTTGTAAAAATCCATTGGGGTATGCTTTGGAGTTAGTGAGACAGGCAAAAGCTGATGTGACAGAGGAATACATGAGATCGGTGGCAGATCTAATGGTGATAAAAGGTCGACCACATTTTGCTGTGGTGAGATCATATCTTGTATCAGATTTGACAAGGGCTGGGTTCGGAGATGTCGATTTTGGTTGGGGGAAAGCAGCTTATGGTGGAGCTGCCAAAGGTGGAGTAGGAGCCATTCCTGGAGTGGCTAGTTTTTATATACCATTTAGGAACAAGAAAGGAGAGGATGGAATTGTTGTGCCACTTTGCTTGCCAGCTCCAGCCATGGTCAGATTTGTGAAGGAGATTGACAACATATTGAAGGACCAAACAGTTGTTAGTGAGAATAAACCGACTTTGATCACTTCTGCTTTGTAAGAGACCAATGTGTATTATTCTGTTTTCTGTTTGGAGTTTGGCTGCAATTAATGTGGTGAAGGCATGTTAAATTCTATGGTTATTTTTTCAATAAACTAAGTGTACTGGATCAATATATTTGGATATTTACAATTTTATCTCCAAGATTTGGGTATCATGCATGCCACACTTTCCCCTAATCACTATTTGATACAAACACCTTAGTCCTAAATGACATCAGTGCTATTAGCTCACTATAGACAGTAAAATCTACGATTGATTCAGAAGATACGAATCCTGTGAGAATAGAGCCACCGACAACATAATGGACCTGCACAGAGAAGAAAAGAGAACGTGAAGGCTAGATAAACACCATCTGTCGTAGACACTCTGATGCTCAAGTCGGTGAGGCTGAGAACAGAAAAGGTTACCAGAATAATGCAGTGGTTCTTGAGAGCAAGAACTTTAAGAGCTAGGTGCCATGGGTTATTTCTGAATAAATAATGAGAGGGTCTGTCCTTGTTTATATAGTGAACTCCAAGGGTTGAAATCCTAGTAGGACTTGAGTCCTACTTAGTAGATGAGTTCCAATTAGGAAGAGAATATGATCTCTTGCTTTTATCAGATTAGGCTTGGCACTTTCAGTAAGATCTGGGATCTTGACAGAAGTGGAAATAGAATAGGATTCTGATCCCTATTATGGATTGTTGTGGGTTGATGGGCTTGACTTGTAGGATAGCCCAACTCATAGAGTGGGCACTTCACAAGGTGGATTCAAGTGTGGGCCCAATCGGGATTGGGTCAAGGCGCTAGGCTGTGGTATGTTTATTTTGTTGGACCTTATCAGGCCCAACACGATTTTTGGCCCATGCAGTTTGTCCCCCACTCTCCAAGTTAAGGGGTATTTAACTTTGGAGAGTAGTTTCAACCGATTACAAAGGTGATAAATTATGGCCCTTTAGGAGAGAGCAACCTTTTGCTTGTCGCGACCGAGTCGAATAACGTTAGGGGGATCTTCGTTAGGCAAATATTAGCAGAACCGAGCAACTTTCGAAGATTCCGTGCAAGGAAAATTTAAGCAAGGTCGCGTCGAACACCATCAAGGGGATCTTTGCAAGGCAAAGATCAGTGGAACCGAACGGCTCTTAGGTAGTCTTTGCAGGGCAAATCTATGATAGACCGAAGATTATCAAAGGGATCTTTGCGAGGCAAAGATTGGTGGAGTCAAACGGCTCTCAGGGACTCTTTGTAAGGCAAATCTACGTTAGGCAAAGCCGAACGATTCCTTTGTGAGTTTGCAGGAGATTTATGTCAAATAGGTTGAGTCAAATGTAGGGCAGAGAGTTGTTATTAGGCACGGAGTTAACTAGCAAACAATTTCGTTGGTGAATGCTAGTGGAATTTATTCTGCTTTCCGACCTGAGCGGTTTATTAAGAGGAAACCTCAATCTAATCGTGCGGCTATCATTTGTTGTGGATTGGTAGTGTTTTTTCGCTTGTAGGCGTCAAACCTACTTGGTGGTGTTATGTTGGCTTGATGGACTGATTTTCCATGAGATGCGAGTGCCACGTGCTTGGTCTTAGACCTAATTATGCATTTGGGTGGGGATACGAAAAGCTCCCGCTTTTTGATGTCCAATGAATGGTTGCCACCTGTTGTTTTAGGGTGACAGGCATTAAATGCGTCAGATGACTTTTTAGTGGCGCATTTATTTCTACCTTTTCTTCTCTTCCTTCATTTCAGACAAAATTTCAAGCATTTTTCTTTAGTAGAATCTCGCAACCATTCCCAGTGAAAATAAGGTAAAATCTTCCTCTTGTTTCTTAGATTTTCGATTCTTTTTGTGTTACCTTTAAGTTTTTCATATATTCTTAGTATTTTATGCTAGTTTTGGTGAAGATTTGTGTCGATTCTAAGAGAGAAAAAATAGTTTTCGAGGTTTGAGAGAGCAGGTACAAGGTTTTCTTAAGAGGGTGATTTTTTAGGAGGTTGAAAGCAGTTTAGTGTTAAGGCAATTTTAGGGTGTGGTTTTTGAAGTTTTAGAGAAGGTGAATAGCTTCCAGAGTTCTATTTTCATTTTTCATTTGACAAGTGTGTAGCCGTGTTGGACGGATATAGGACTTTGTGAGTTTGAATGTAAGGGAAGATTAGCGGAGCTGAACAAAGTGATAATGGCTGGGGGGAATGACTACGAAGATGCTTCGACGATCGTAGTGCTTCCTGAAGATGATGGGTTAGCTCCAACTGAGGGTGTGAGTATTGCCTTCTGTGCGGGGCATATGCTAAGGGATCAAGGTGCCAAGCTGAACAAAGATGGCTCGAGCGATGGAGTTTTAGCTGATGACTCGTAGACCAATAGTGATACTTAAGCATAACAAGTTGGTGGGACGATGATTCCATCTACTATTGGTGGTCATGGATATTAGTCGTGCCATCTTTAAGGTGTCATGTTGGTTTACAATCCACCTTCTCTACTTATTCATTAGGAAATGCCAATGCTCAGGTATCTCTATAAAATCCCTGGTTGAGCCCTAACGAGATATGAGAGGGTGGACTGGTCCATGCCAAGATGGGTTAGCATATACCAGCGGATGCTAGCAGAGGACATGCGGTTTCCCATTTTGAGGTTGGTACGGGAGGTACTAAATCACTATCTCATTGCTCTCAACCAGTTGATGCTGAATGTATGGTGGTTGCTGATGTCCTTAGACTGTATATGCACAAGGCTTCATATGGGATTTGGGGCCATGAATTTACTTTATTCTTATTATTGAAGGAGCACGATAAAGAAAAGGGCCGATAACTTTTTATGCTTCAGCATAGTAGGAGGCACTTGGTGACGGGGCTCAATACGTATGACAAGAATTGGAAGGATGCGTACTTCTTTGTGAGGGGGGAGTTAGTATTCGAGGAGAGTGGAGTCAAGTAGATTCCTTTCTTTTGGCAGGCAAGTGGTGAGTAGTTATAGCATTCATGTTGTTTGATGGAGTACTAAATCTCAGTGTTTCCTTTTTTGCAGACTTATCTTATAATCGAGCGATACCAATGTTACTTGCAAAGGAGAAGACTTGAAGGATCCTAGAATTATTTGAGGCTAAGTGAGATTACCACCACGTGTTGTCTAAGCTAAACTTGAGGTGTAGCCATTTGTGGCGTCATATTGGTGGGATTCGAGAAAGTACCCCCTTTCCACCATTAAGGCTGTTGATGTACACTCCATTGGTTTGATACTGCAATCTCATTATCTTTGATAAGTCTATTGTCCATCCTCTAACTCCTAGAGAATTCTCCCTTGTAGAGGAGAGAATGAAGGGAACTTTCCACGTGTCAAAGCGCGAATGAAGTTCACGAGAAGCACTAAGCTGAGAAGAGAAAGAAAATGAAGAGGCCAGAGTTTGTGGCATATGCTTCAGCTGCTCTTAAAGTGGTCCCATCCGGCTCTACCCCTACTGATTCTCAGAAGGTGGAGTCGTTGCATAAAGTGGAGTCGTCTCAAAGGGTGGAGTCGACTCAAAAAGCGATCGTCCTCGAGGATGAGGAGGCCATGAAGATAGTTATTCCCTCGGCCGCTTCGGCCTATTCAAACCCATCCTTTGTGGGAGGGGTGATGGGCTCTCTGCTGCTGCCTAAAGATGATCACCGACTGAGGGAGATAGGAGTTTCTCAAGCGGTTGAATGGTTTTCTACTCAATTGTTTCAGGTAAATCCTAACTTCTTTCCTCTGGTATTTTCTTCTTTAAGTCTCATATCTTATCTTGGGTGGTTTTATTGATTTCAGATAGCAGCGGGGGGAATGCATTTGAAGAAGTTAGTGTCTACCCAAGAGAAGTGGAACCAAGACTTGGCCAATGCCAACTCCCAGTTGAGAAGGCAGTTGGTCAAAGCTGGAGAAATGGAAAAAAAGTTACGAGAGAGTCAAGTTGAGATCAAGTCCAACCTCCAGCACTCCCAAGCAGAGATGGAATCTAGCTGGACGGAGTGGGAGGCCGAAAGGTTTACTTTGCTGAAGAGGTTGGAATCTAGCCAACAGAGTGAGAGGCTAAAAGAGTTGCTTTGATGGTGAGGTTGGAGTCTGTGGCTACAAGGTTATTCTCAAGACCCGCATCAAGTTGATGGAAGAGTTTCAGGCAGGTAAGCGTGACGAGTAGGACATTGAGGATGAGATTAAGTTGTACAAATCTTATCTGGCGGATTTGGCGGGAGGCAAGTAAGGTGCTATAAGAAGTGATAGACTTTCAAGGGAACTACATTCCAACTGTTGTTGATGTCTCGACCTTCCGGTGTTTGTAGCTTGTAAGCTCCCTTGCCAACATCCTTGGTGATTTTGTACAGTCCCTTCCAAATGCAACCGAGTTTGCCAACTTCTATCTCCTTCGTGTTCTGAAACACTTGGTTTAAGACCCAATCGCCAACCTTGAAGGTGCTAGCTTAGACATTCTTGTTGTAGTGTCAAGCCATCTTTTGTTTACAGATGATGTTAAGAATGAGGGCCTGATCCCTTAGTTCATTGGCAGTGTCAAGGTTGTGCATGGCAAAGTTGTCACTCGTTTTTTTCGTCATCCACCCATTGGAGTCCAGCTGAGGGGACTGATACTTCTACAGGGATGATTGCTTCCGAACCATAAGCCAAAGAGAAAGGTGTTTCTCCCGTGGAAGACCAAGTTGTGGTACACTAAGACCATAATACTTTGGGGAGTTCATCTGCCTAAGCCCTTTCAGCTTTCTGGAACCTTCTCTTCATTGTCTATATGATCGTTTTGTTGGATGACTCCACTTGTCCATTCGCTTAGGGATAGCGTGGAGTGGAGAAACTTAGCTTGATCCCTTACATCTGGCAAAAGTCTTGAAAGCCGGAGATTAGGAATTGGGAGTCATTGTCAGTGACTATCTCTTTCGTTAGGCTGAACCGATAGATGATGTTCCTCCATACAAAACTCTTCACCTCTCGATCCCTAACTTGGGTGAAGGCTTTGGCTTTTATCCACTAGGTGAAGTAATCGGTGAGCAATAACATGAAGACACGTTGCCTCGATGCAATTGGAAGTTTCACCACTATGTCCATCCCCCACTTCATGAATTGCCAAGGGGTGAGGATGGAGTTAAGCCGTTCGGGAGGAAGGTGTGATACTTGAGCAAAACATTGGCAATTACTGCAATGCTCAGAGAATTTGGCCAAATCAGATCTCATAGTGGGCCAATAGTAGTCGGCCGTGAGTACTGATAATCCTATTTTTCCTTATGATTTTGCATTGAAATTCAATAGGATTTAGGATACTTCTCATACAATTTGGGCCATAATTGCTACTTAATTCTATTAATTTTTCTTTGCAGGCCTAAACGATGATTTTGAGCATAAATTGCGCAACTTGAGTTTGGAAACTCGGAATGACCTGAATTTAGAAGCTATGGAAAGATAAGAAGTAGATATACAACTTTCATGTTTCGGGTTTTCCTAATTCTGACTGGAGGAGGGTGAAAACTTGGCTTGAAGTCGTGAACAGAATGTTGGGAACTGAAGAAAAACGTCTTTGGATGTACTTTAGTATTTTGGCCATAACTTGAGCTGTAGACCCTCGGATTGGTCTGATTCTTGAACTAGTAGAAATATAATTAAAAGGAATAAACTTCATATGTTTAACACTTTGTTAGATTCAGATGTTATCATGCTCAAATTTGGCCTAAAATATCTTCACCGCGGAAAAGAAAAGCATCGCTGCGGCAAAAATGGTCGGATGCGAAAAAGATAAGATGACATGTTTTGGCTTACTAGGGCTTCATCCTTAAGTAATATGGGTATAAATTGGCACGAAAAGGAAAGGAAAAGGGTCTTGGTTTGTTATTTGGGAGGCAACTCTTGGAAGGAGAAGATTATTGAAGATTTGAGTTTCAAATTAGAGAAGATTTCTCTATCTTTTGCTTGTTTTTCAATGATGAACCTTGATTCAGTTTGTTTTTATTATTTTATTTTGTTTTTGAGTATGAACTGAGTTGTTTAGCTAGGGTTTGATGTAACTTTGATGCAATGATTCAAATTTATATGAATTGATTTACTTTGAGTTTTAATTTCATGACTGAGTGTTTCTCTCTTTGTTTAATGACTTTTTTATGCTTAATCACCATTCAAATGTATGTTGTTCACAATGAGACTAAGAAGTGATTTGTGATATGTGTCTCTTGGGATAAATACCATAGATTGAGCGAAAACTAGAGATAGATAAATGCGATCTATGAAATCTAGATAGAATTCTATAAAGCTTAAGAGACCTTGAACTATTAAACTTCAATTTTTGGGTTCGGAAGGTTAATAGGAATAGGTGGGGTGGTATAACTTCAGAAGGAGTACCAAACAACTTAGAGAATTCGATTTTCAATCAAGGAATTAGAACATGGGTAATAGATTATATGATTTGGGTTAACGTATCTAGGTGAAATCAACACCCTAGCATTTTTTAACATTGTTTAATAAGTTAAGTTGTTGGGTTTTGCTTTAATTTCAGTATCATTTATTTATATTTTTTTTAATTTGTTTTTAGTTTGTTATTTTTCCATCAATCCAATTTATTGTTGCTTCAGTTAGGACTTGAACTAGAGAAATCGGTACTTAGTAACACTATCCTTATGGGAATGATACTCTAGTACTTATCACTTTATTACTTTTTGCGACTAGTGCACTTGCTAAATATGCATATGAAATAATCATACATCAAGATTTTGGCGTCGTTGCCAGGGATAGTTGATTATTAATATTGATAGTATCTATTGTGGTGCTAAATTGAAGCTTTATTTCATTTTTATAGTTAATTGTAAATATTGTAAAGTCTTAAGCTTGAGTTTTTTTGTTTGTAGTTTTATTTTTAGTTTGTAGTCAAGCTTAAATTTCTTGAATACTTAAGTTTAGACTTTTTCTTGTAGTGCATGTGAAGATCATGGCAGAAGTACATAGAACGTTAAGGGATTATGCCGTACCAATGGTGCAAGAATGCCATTATGGTATTGCGAGGCCACCTATTGTAGTGAACTTTGAGATTAAGTCGGCAATAATTCAGATGATCCAACAGTTAGTCCAATTTGGTGGAAATTCATATGAGGATTCAATTTTGCATATCGCTAGTTTTCTAGAGATATGTGACACGTTCAAGCACAATGGAGTGACTAACAATGCAATTAGGCTAAGATTGTTTCTGTTTTCATTATAAGATAAGGCGAAAGGTTGGCTCGTGTCACACCCAACTGGAATAATCATCACATGGGACAGATTAGCTTAGAAGTTTCTTGCTAAATACTTTCCACTAGCAAAATTGGCTAAGATGAGGAACGAGATCACCTTTTTTGTGCAAGTGATGAGTGCTTGGAAGTGCACTCATACTTAGTGATTTTAAGGATATTTTGTGATGGAATTAGGTTTAATTGGTTAATTTTACTTAATTTCTATATCTCTTTTATTTTCTAGAATCACGGGTATGTTTTGTGAATTTTCAGGTGTTTAGGTGCTTAAAATGAGGATTTCAAGCATGGACATTGAAGATGAAAGAATCATAAGCGTGTAAGAATAAACGGTTCGAGAATTGAAGCTCAAACAAAGAAGTAATGGATTTTTTAAGATTGTTCGCCGTAGCAGAACTATTCCCATGCCTTAGCGGAACTATTCCCATGCCATAGAATAAAATTGCAAAATGGACAGGAACTTCATGCTGCGGCACCACAAAATCATGCTGTAGCGTAATATGGGAAATTTATGTTCGGAAATTTTTCTGCTAGAACATGCTTCACGAAAATGATCATACTTGAGCTGCACAACTCGATTGACCCAGTTCTGGTGGCATTTTAAAGCTAAGAGACAGAGCGACAACTTTTATGTTTTAATCATGGCCCAGTTCGACTTGGAAGATGGTTAAAAATGGAGACAAAAGTTACGTTAGTGCCTGGAGATGTGCAGATTTGTTATTATGCGTTTTTAATTGAAGTATAACTTTTTACCACAATACCCTCATGACTTTAATATTATAAATATATGTCCTTAGCAATATTTTAGGAAGCTAGGGTTTATTATATCAAATATAATTAGGAAGAGGCAAGGAGAGGAGATCTTACCTAGGGTTTCTTCTTCTTCTTCTTCTTGTAGTTCACATTTTTCAAGATTTTGAGGTTTGACTTCCTTATGCTCATGTGTAGCTAAATACTTTTCTAGGGATCCAATGTAGCCTAAAAAGAAGGTTTTATGTCTTTATTAATTCTATTTGTCTATCAATCCATTGCAATTCTAGTTTTATTCATTATTCTTTATTCAATCTTTAATTGATGTTATTGCTTGAACACCTTTAATGTTAATTAATTGATTGTGTGAGACAAGATTAGACTACACACCCTAGCTAAACTTAAATAGCTCGTGTGAATGAATGATTAGTATTTTGTGCATACGCCCTGACAGAATGCTAATTGGTTCATGATTTCTTGAATGATTAGTATTTGTGCATACGCCTTGATAGATGCGCCTTTATTCATGATTTCAAGTGCTCTTATGTTTAATGGGTTTTTAATCATTAGGCTAGCTATACACCCTAGCTAGTCTCGTGTTAGAGATACTAGGTTAATCCCGAACGCCTTATGGTACTACTTTAATTATGTGAGTCCAAACCCTAGAAATTGTATTGTGATAATAATAGTTTGATAGTTTGCATAAAACTGGATTGTTATAGTGAAATTGGATACCTAGGTTGTAGTTCAATGGTTCTTAAATTAGTTTTTATTGGTGTCATTTTGGCTCAGTCAGTAATAGTTAATTTTTAGTTTCTTTTTACAATTAGTTTTAATCACTAGTTCTTTAATTTGCTTGAATTTATTTGTTTTAATTAAGGCATAGTTATTAGTATTACTTGATAACTTACAAATCTCTGTGGGATTGACCCTTGCTTTTGCGTATTATACTGCGATAGTGATTCGTCCACTTGCGAGGAAGTAAAATTGGGGTGAATCTTCAATCGGTAGAGCAGAGAGTGTCAAAATTGGAGGATATGTTTGGGAAGTTCATGCAAGAAACTGCAAGTTTTATGAATGAGACACGCTCAAACTTTAGAAATCAAGAAGTGTCCATTCGGAATTTGGAGGTTCAAGTGGGGCAATTGGTTGAACAATTGATAGAGAGATCTCAAGGTTCTTTGCCAAGCACAACGGTCACAAATCCTAAAGAACAATTAAATGTCATAACATTGAGGAGAGGTATAGTGTTGGAGCAACCTTACAATGAAGAAAAGTTGGAAGAACATGAAGACAAGAGTAATGAAGAGGAAAATCTCAAAGCGAAAGGGTGTGCAAGATGCATAGGGAAATTTCAACCAAGCAACTCACTTCACAAGGAACAATTTAAGGAATTTGGTGTAAATGCGCACAAGTCAAAATTGTTGTTGGAAGAGACTCCAAACATTGGATTCAACTAGTCACCATCTCATCTCAAGTACGCATATACAAATTTGATGTTCCGAAAAGATACTTAAAAGAATGCCCAAAATTCCAAAGGAAAGACCAAGAGGTGGCAAAAGGAAGTGAATGATGCGTGTTTTCATAGACATGCAAATGTAGCAAGTGTACTAGTAGCACAAATAATAAAGTGATGAGTGAGTATCATTCTCACGAGGATTGGTGGCTAAGTACTAAGGCTTTGTTTGGTTTGCTTTTGGGAATACTATTATTAGTATTCCCAAAAAAGTTAAACAGTACAATGTCATTATTCCCAAAATATTATTCTATATTTTTCAATTTCTTTTAAACTTCCTAAATTTGTTAATTTAACTAAACACTCCCAAATATCTTTTTTAGAAATTGCAAAAATACTCCAGCCACCCTCCGGCAGTGGTGGCCGGCTGTCCGTATTTAATGGATGGATTGGGGGTGTTTTTTTTAACTTTTAATATTTTATTATAGGGGTGTTTAGTAAATAAACAAACATAGGGGATATTTTTGTTAATTTTCAAATCCTACATCGTAATCCCCGCCCAATTTAACTTTTTTCAAAAGATTATTCTAAAATCTATCAAAATAATGAACCAAACGGAGCCTGAGTTTTTCTACTGTTTTCAAGTTGGAGCAATCAAGTTGTTTGGATTGATGGGAGAATTTTAAACTAAACTAAATCAAAATTTCTAAATACTCAAAACTAAATTATGAATGCAGGATTTAAAACAAGGATAAAATCAATTCAAACAAACAGGTAGGGTTTTGACTTCATTCGGACTCTATGGGCTAAACCTAAGGATTATACTAATTCCATATTCACATGCATTGATTGTAAATCGAATTCTCTAAAGTATAAAATATACATTCTCAGGCTATATTTCCTTACTCTTCCTTATTAAACTTCTGCACCCAACAAAATGAAGAATAATAGTTCAAAGCTCATTAAGCACAAAGAATCGTAAATTGATTTCATTGATTCTTAAATCTATCTCTAGCATTTAATACTACAATGGTGATTACCCAAGAAGCTTAATATGAATTATTTCTCAATCTCATCATGTTCATCACATAAAAACAATAAATACAGAATAATCACACAATCAAAGCAAAATCATATGAAAATAATAATCATCAATTCTTTAACCCATTAGAATCCGAACTACATCAAAACCCTAACCCAAAATGGGTTAGTTCATAGCTAAATCAACAACACAAACAAAAGAAACGAAAAACCCAATGTTCAACATAATGAAAATAAGAGAAAGGACAAGAGATCTCCCCAAATGACGAATCCACTAGTTTTAATCTTAAATCTTCACCCTTTTTCAATCAAAGTTCACCCAAAATAAACCTAAGAATATGAAAATAGCTGCTCTCTCTCTAAAAACGAACAAACCCACAAAAATAACTAAGTTTCTCTTTTATACCTCGCTTAAAACCCTAGGAAAATGAATAAAAAATAAAATTGTGGGTTTTGGAATTCGCAGACTTCGCCGCGGCGAAGAAGTGAAATAAAGTTCTCGTGCGCAACTCTCTTCGCTGCGGCGAACCTTCATGTGGAATTCTGAATTTATAGAATTGCCCTCCGCTTGTTTTCTTTGCTTGAATCTTCGATCTTCAACACTCTCCTCATGGAAACAAGCTTCATAGTGCTCCACTCTACTTCAGAACTTTTCCAACTTCTGAGATCCACTCATTTTTAAGTCCAAAAACTCCAATTCACTCATTATTTGCATAAAATGTCCATTTTACCCTGAAACACAAAATATAAAGAATTCAGTAGCAATTCAAGTCAAAATGAACTAAAAAGTATCTGAAATCCGACTAAAATGTCTAATAAAAACAGTATAATCCATGAATTATCAAATACCCCCAAACTAAAGACATGCTCGTCCCCGAGCATAAGGACTCAACGAAAGAAAAACAATAAACAACCAAAAACACAAAACACAACACAACAAAACTGAAAAATGAACAAACACAACTTAGACTCAAACTCAACATATGAATTGCCTCGAAATTACACAAGTCTCAAAGGTTGTTGAAAAATTATTATCAGAAAATGTTCAACACTCTAAGAAGTTATAAGCTACATCGACTGTTTTTCTCAATCGGTCTACCGAGTAGGTGATCCCCACTTCAATCCACATTCCAACTTCTTGGATTATTTTATGCAGAAATGAAAAGTTTATCAAATGGTGGCAGACTCCATAAGCCTAAATATCGAACTACTATCCACTATTGTAGACTAGACATCGCTAAGAATCAACATGTCTTTACAAGTTTGTAACGTTAGGCTCGGGTAGTGGGTTCCAAGAAAAAGGATAGGATAAACAAAGTAAGAGAACTCGGTTTTCCTCATGCAAACACTACAAGTCACATCAATCTCCACTTCTTCTCAACCACCAAACAAAGTGTCAACCATTTTACAACCCTCAAACTTAATATTTCTTATTTCTGATTTTGAATTGAACCAAGAAGAATTTAAATTTTTTTTTTTTTTTTGAAAATAATAACAATCATTCAACTTGAGGTTCACTACCTCTTTTATTCTATTGCCCTTCTCACAATCCCCAAACTGTTCTTTTAGTGATTCGTACAACTCTTTGCTTTCTTTGTGTTTGCATTAGGCCCTAAATTCTCCTAGGGGTACGATTATGTGTTTAGGGTGGTTGGATTGGGAAATTTTCGATTTGCAAAGAAAATAAAGCAATGATCAACTCACAAGGCTCAAATGGTGACTAGAGACAATTTCATTCATGGGTTGGCTGGAAAGGCTCAAACGTTCCGAAAAATGCCTAAATCATTTCCTCAACAATGTCTATTCCTAAGATTTCGCCTCAAGCACTTCTCTACTAGGTTCTAGAATCCACCAACATTATCAAACTTTAGCTAACCACATAAAATGAATCTAAACATGCCGAAATAAATGAAAATGGTGGTTGAACCACTCAACAAACTTCAATCAAAATTCAGCCAATAACATAAACTTGAAGCAATGCTTAACATTTTTTAACAATAAAATCCCAACAATCCTAGTCTCATCATGGCTTATGCAATTCATAATTGACAACCACAACAAAAACACAAACGTAACTGAAACAAAAATAAAAAAAATTTTCAAGTTTTTTCCTACCCCTAAACTAAAGATGACATTGTCCCCAATGTCACATTATGCACAAATTAGGAATAGAAAACAAAATAGAAAAAGATGCGAGATAGTTCCCTAATTAATTCGTGAAGCTGAAGTTCCGCTCAACAGTGTGGACACCCGGTCCTCAGCTTTTTCATCACTCAAATTCTGTAAAAACAATTGAAAACTGTGGTGTCCACTATGTTAGAAAAATCCACTGACTAGTATGAAAGTATTACAACCCTAATCTCGTCTTTACATCAACTAGAAATTGAAACAAGAATGAAACAACTAAAACAACTAACACAATCCCAAACAAAAATATCAACTGAGTTCAATGTTCAAAATAAAAGAAAACATAAACAACTAAAACAAATAAAATAATGAAAACTAAAACAGGTGCTCAGGTGCTCATTCTTTGGCCTCCTCGTCTTCCTCAGTGTCATCCTCTTCTACTTCTGAGCCCGTCCACTCATCTGAATCCCAGTCAGCCTACTGCTATTTTGAAGTATCAATTCCGACGTTGTTGCAGCAGCTAATTTGTAACTCATGTGTCTTCCTAGCCTGCTTTGCCAGCCAATCCTGACGTTTTGCCATACGTCTCATCTGCCCCATCATCTGCTGGATCATTTCCTTCATGGTGGCTATGGAACTGGATGATGTGGCAGCACCTTGGGTGGTTTGCTGTCATTTTTTCCCAGCTCTGGGCTGCTCATCGGGTTGCTGCGCAAGATGCTTATCATAATAAGCGGTGTCGAGGACTGGGGCAACATGAACCAATGGTTCATCATCAATTTTCTCAACTTTTGCTAAGGCACAATGCTGTAATAAGCTGTGGGAATGGAAAACTGCCTTGCCCTGGTTGAGCTGCATTCTTGATACTATTCAAAATAATGTTCCCCACATCAATTTTCTTCCCTGTGGCAATGGAATAGAGAAGCAATACCTTTTCATAAGTCACTGTGCTATAATGCGTCTTCGATATCATCCTTACACTCACAAAATATTGCCACAACCGAGCCATTGGAGTCAGATTTGTTCCCTTGATAGTCTTCTTTCCTTTCTTCGAAACCTCCCAAGTGGTACCTGGTTTTGTGAAGACCGGAAGTATCACATTATCATCAAATTGTCTCAATTTCCACTCCGTATGCTCATCACGAGAGATTTGAGGTAATTCAAAGTACTTATTTATCTCCTCTACATCAAAGGGTACATCAATCCCCCTCACAAAGACAAACCCCTCATTACATTCAGGGACGTTGGCATAAAACTCTCTAACAATCGACTCTACGGCCGCTTTCTCGGGTTGACTCATAAACAACCCCCAAAGTCTCCATTGATTCCATCCTTTAGCGTGGACAATGGTTAATCCACGCTTGGTAATGAATCCTTTATCCTTTCTTTGGGTTGCTCTTTCATACCGTTGCTGAGCGTTGTCACTTACAAAATGGTTGTCTACTTTCTTCCATTTTCCTTTACCTTTGGACGGTACCTTGACTTTGAGCGGCATTTCTCCAAAACTACACTTCAACTCAACAATACAACTGAAAAATTCAAACCTAAGTGTCGTACAACAACCAATTCAATCCTGCAAAAATTGACAATACTTCCAAAAAATTTCACCTCAACCCCCAAACTACGATTTTTCCGCAATCAACCAAATACTCCAAAAATCAAAACCCACACTCCTCAATATCACACAATGCACAATCAACCCTTCCTCAACAAAATCAACGCTCACAAGCCCCAAACATTTCACAACTCAACCAACAATCAAAATTTTCAGATCCACAAATCAAAACACGAAAAATTTCAATTAAAAGCTTAGGGAACTTGAAATCTTACCAAAACAATGGAGTATTCGCCACCAATTTTGCCAAAACCAGCCTAGATTGCAAAACCCCAAATTTCTTGAACTAAAAAATTTCGTCAATTTCTCACAAAGATCTTAGTTGAGACGAGTTGTTTTGGTGGTTAGGCGGGTTAAGGAGTGAGAAACTTTGCTGAGAAATTACTGGGAAGGCTCTAGATTGAAGTTGAAAAATTTTTGCTCTCAAATGTGTTTGAAAAGTTGCGTGAAAAATGAAAAAGAAAGTGAGAATTTATAGAAAGCAGACTGCGAAGTTTATCAATCGAATTCTGGGGTTTTTGAAACCCAATCGATGCCGTGGCGAAGAGAAATTCTTCGCCGCGGCGAAAAAATACAGGGAGTACCTCGCCTCGGCGAAGAACAATCTTCGTTGCGGCGAAGTTTCCTTGGCAAAAATTCACCCCACTTGCTTCGCCGCGACGGGAAAATACAGGAGATACTTCTCCTTGACGAAGAACAATCTTTGCTGCGGCGAAGTCTGGGACTTTTCTTCTTCCATTTTGTGGTAAATGTTCTTCGCCGTGGCGAAGAAACTCCTTCGCCCCAGCGAAGTCTGGGATATTTTTTTTTTTATCTCTTTTTTGCCCTAGTTCGAAACTTCACCTGAAACATCCAAAAATACACCAATTAAACTTCATAAACAAATCAAACAAAAACTAAGCAACTACAAAACAATCACAAAGATAAATAAATGAAAACATTTGGGTTGCCTCCCAAGGAGCGCTTGTTTATAGTCGAAAGCTCAACTCTCTCAATTCTTCAAGTCGAAATGTCAAGCTGGATCGGGATTGACTTGCAACTCATCACCCTATTAATGTATGGCTTCAATCTCTGTTCATTGACTGTAAAAGTGCCATTTTCTTCATGTAAAACTTCCACTGCTCCGGATGAGTGAATTCTTGTAACTGTGAATGGTCTGGACCATCTAGACTTAAGTTTTCCGGGGAAAAGCCTAAGTCTAGAATTGAACAACAACACTTTCTAACCCACTTCAAAGTTCTTCTTTTGGATATGCTTGTCATGCCACTTCTTGGTCTTTTCTTTGTACATTCTAGCATTCTCATAAGCTTCGAGATGGAACTCATCGAGTTCATTTAAAGTCAGCATCCTTTCCTCCCCAACAGCTCTTAAGTCCATGTTTAGCTGCTTGACTGCCCAGTATGCCTTATGCTCGAGTTCTACCGGTAAGTGACATGCTTTCCCATAGACCATCCTGAATGGAGACATTCCAATTGGAGTCTTAAATGCAGTTCGGTAGGCCCATAATGCATCATCCAATTTCCGTGACCAATCTTTCCTAGATGCATTTACTGTCTTTTCTAAAACCCCCTTCAGTTCTTTGTTCGACAGTTCTCCTTGCCTGCTGGTCTGTGGATGGTAAGGTGTTGCAACTCTATGTTTTACCCCATACTTTCCCAACAGAGCGTCCAATTGCCTATTACAAAAATGCGATCCTCCATCGCTAATGATTGCCCTTGGTACTCCAAATCTTGAGAAAATATTCTTTCTCACAAAATTAATCACTACCCTGGCATCATTAGACGGCAATGCAACTGCTTCCACCCACTTCAATACGTAGTCCACTACCACCAAAATATATGTGTTCCCAAAAGAGTTTGGGAAGAGACCCATGAAGTTAATCCCCCACACATCAAATAGCTCAACCACAAGGATGTTGTTAAACGGCATCTCATCCTTTTTTGAAATATTACCTCGCCGTTGACATTGGTCGCACTCCTAAACCATCCGGAAAGAATCCTTAAAAAGGGTTGGCCAATAAAACCTAGATTGAAGAACCTTGGCTGCTGTCCTAGCTCCTCCAAAATGGCCACCCACTTCCCTCTCGTGACAATGTCGTAGAATGCTTTCCATTTCCTCCTCCGGGTTACATCTACGTATCATTAGATCAGTACAATGTCTGTACAAAAATGGCTCTTCCCAAAAGTAATACTTCAAATCTGAGAAGAATTTCTTCTTTTGTTGGAAAGTCATTCCAATTGGGAGCACCCTTGATGACAAATAATTCGCAAAATCTGCATACCATGGTGCTTCATCCACTTTCATCAATTTCTCATCCGAAAATGTTTCTCTAATTGGAATTTCCTCTTCATTTCCCTGGATTGGTCTCTCAATCCTTGACAAGTGATCTGCCACCACATTTTCCGACCCCTTCTTATCTCTAATTTCTGACTCAAACTCCTAAAGCAATATGATCCATCTTATCAACCGAGGTTTTGCTTCTTGCTTTGCCAATAAGTGCTTGAGTGCTAAATGGTCCGTATAGACGATCACCCTTGCACCTAACAAATATGAACGAAATTTGTCAAAAGCAAAAACCACAGTCGACAATTCTTTTTCAGTGGTGGTGTAATTCAATTGTGCATCAGTGAGTGTTTTGCTAGCATACTGAATTACATGCAACACTTTGTTTTTCCTTTGTCCTAACACTACTCCTAGAGCAAAATCACTAGCATCGCACATCAATTTAAATGGTAGTCCCCAATCGGGAACTGCAATAATAGGTGTAGATACTAATAATTTTTTTAGAGTTAGAAAGGCATGCATGTATTCATCATTAAAATCAAAAGCAACTTCTTTAATCAACAAATTGCAAAGGGGTTTAGAAATCTTAGAAAAGTCCTTGATGAATCGTTTGTAAAACCCCGCATGCGCCAAGAAACTTCAAACTGCTTTAACATTTGATGCTGGTGGCAGCTTCTCAATCACTTCTGTCTTTGCTCGGTCTACTTCTATTCCGTCTTTTGAAATTCTATGACCAAGCACTATTCCCTCTTGGATCATGAAGTGGCACTTCTCCCAATTGAGCACCAGGTTCGTCTCCTTACATCACTGCAAAACAAGAGAAAGATTAGCTAAGCAATTGTCAAAAGATGAACCAAAAACTGAGAAGTCATCCATAAAGACTTCTATAAACCATTCCACCATATCTCCAAAGATCGACATCATGCATATCTGGAATGTGGCTAATACATTGCATAACCCAAAGGGCATCCTTCGGTAAGCAAAGGTGCCATATGGACAAGTGAAGGTTGTCTTCTCTTGATCCTCAAGAGCGATGGCAATCTGATTATATCCTGAATACCCATCCAGGAAATAGTAATAGGCATGCCCTGTCAACCTCTCCAACATCTGATCAATGAAAGGAAGTGGAAAATGATCCTTCCTGTCGCCTCATTCAATTTCTGGTAATCAATGCACACTCTCCAGCCTGTGACCGTCCTAGTTGGTATCAATTCATTACTTTCATTCTTTATCACCATGATACCTCCCTTCTTCGGAACCATTTGTACCGGGCTGACCCATGGACTATCGAAAATAGAATAAATTATTCTCGCATCTAGGAGTTTCACCACCTCCTTTCTCACCACTTCCTTCATCGAAGGATTCAATCTTCGTTGTGGTTGCACCCTAGACTTGATATCATCCTCCATGAGTATCTTATGCATACAGAATGATGGCGAGATGCCTCTAATATCCGAAATAGTTCATCCAATTGCTAGTCTTTGTTCCCTCAACACCCTAATCAATCGCTCTTCTTCCAATTTGCTCAAACTTGAACTAATAATTACTGGGAAGGTCTCTGATTCTCCAAGATACACATATTTTAGGTGGGAAGGTAAAGGTTTCAACTCAAGTTTTGGAGGTTCTTCATTTTTTTCCTTTTCCTTCTCTTTTTCAAAATCAAATTCCTCAAATTCTCGATCTTGGTTCTCATCAATCGGTTGAAGTGCTTCCAACAATCTAGCACATTCATTACTCACCGACTCATCTACCTCTACTGTTTTTGATTTGGCAATACAAGCTTCTAGAGGTAATTGTGGGGTGTTCTCTTCAATAGATTCTGCTACTAGTTTATCCACCACATCAACACTAAAACATGAATCCGATTCGGATGGAAACTTCATAGCCTCAAAGACATTGAAAGTTACTGTTTTATCTTGAACTCTCAATAGTAACTTCCCTTCTTGCACATCTATAAGTGCTCTTCCCGTGGCCAAAAATGGTCAGCCCAAAATAAGAGGAATTTCCTTATCCTCTTCCATGTCCAAAACAACAAAATCTGCTAGAAAGATTTTCTTATCCACTTTCACCAACACATCTTCCACTATCCCCCTCGGATGTTTTATGGACCTATCTGCAAGTTGCAACGACATGGTCGTTGGCTTCACTTCACCAATTCCTAATCTCCTGAAAACAGAAAAGGGCATTAAATTAATTCTAGCACCTAAATCACATAAAACAAGATCAAAAGTAATATTTCCTATAATGCAAGGAATAGTAAAACTCCCTAAATCTTTGAGTTTTGGAGATAGCTTCTTTTGGAGAATGGCGCTACACTCCTCCGTCAGCATCACTGTTTCCTCATCCTCTAACTTCCTTTTGTTTGATAAAATTTCCTTAAGAAATTTCGCGTAGCTCGGCATCTGTTGCAATGCATCTGTAAAAGGAATGTTAATATGCAATTTTCTAAATATCTCAATGAATTTGGAAAACTACTTATCCTGATTCTTTTTCTTCAGTCTTTGAGGAAACGGCACAGGTGGAGTGTGGTGTGCCAATTCTGGTGGTATCTCGGGAAATGGAAATTTCTCTTTCCTTCTCTTTTGCCTCTCTTCCCGTTTCTGTTCTTCTTCCCTAGAAGTAGATGGTTTCTCTTCAGCAACTATCTCTTCATCTACTTCCCCGTCAGATTCTTCCCTTCTTTTTGGTGACACTTCTTCTTTCCTTGCTTGCCCCAATTCTTCCAAAACTGTCCCACTCCTCAAAATTATTGCATTTGCTTGCTCACGTGGGTTCATCACTGTGTTGCTTAGTAGAGCACCCTATGGTCTCTCATTTAGCTTTTCAGCTAATTGCCCCATCTGTACCTCAAGATTCTGAATGGACGCCCCTTGATTTCTAAAATTAGTTCTCATCTCATTTATAAAACCCGTGGTCTCTTGCATAAACTTCCCAAATATGTCTTCCAACTTTGTCACTCTGGGATCTCCCGGTTGATTGTTCACCCCTGTTTGGTTATTTAGCAATGCCCTTCGATTCCATTGATTGTTTTGCTAATTTTGTTGGTTTTGATTGCCCCAAGATAGGTTCGGGTGATTCCTCCAACCAGGGTTATATGTGTTGGAGTACGGATTGTTTTGTTGCCTTTGATTTCCAGCCAAGCAGTTCACCTGCTTCAATTATAATTATGCTGAGACAAACATGTTCCCTACTTGACATTCACTGCTCACGTGATTACCTGCGCAAAAATCACAAGTTAGTTGAGCAGCTTGAATGGAATTTACCTGCATACTTCCCAACTGTTTCTGAAGTGCTGTCAGTTGGGCTGAAATGGCTGTATATGCACCAACTTCATGAAGACCCATAGATTTCTTCTGTTGCATTCTCTCATTAGGTCTTTGATAGTTGTTGCTTGCCAGAACCTCAAGCAACTCGTGAGCTTCTTCCGAAGTCTTATTCTGTAATGCTCCCCTTGAGGCTGCATCCACCATAGTTTGCACATTCACTGTTAATCCATTATAAAATGTTTGGACTTGCATCCAAACTGGCAACCCATGATGTGGACACCTTCTCAGTAATTCTTTGTATCTCTCCCAAGCCTCATACAATGATTCTGACTCTTCTTGAATGAATGATGTGATGTCATTTCTTAACTTTGTCGACTTTGCTGGAGGAAAGAATTTGGTCAGGAATTTCTATGCTAAATCAGTCCATGTGGTGATTGTTCCAGTTGGTAGTGCCAGTAACCATCCCTTAGCTTTATCCTTCAATGAAAATGGGAATAGTCTCAATCTGATTGCATCGTCTGACACTCCATTAGACTTGAACGTATCACAAATCTCCAAAAAATTGGCAATGTGTAGATTCGGATCTTCCTTCAAATCACCCCCGAACTAAACCAACTGCTGGATCATCTGGATGATTGCCGGCTTTATCTCGAAGTTGTTGGCTTATACCGCTGGTCTAGTAATACTTGACCCACTGCCTTCAACTGTGGGAACTGAGAATTCCCTTAGTGTTCTATTCTTTGCCATCTCTACAACTATTACTTCTAGTTCAATTGTAGCTTCTCTTTCTCTTCTTTCTTTGTTCAGTCTTCGAGTGGTTCTTTGAATCTTAGGTCAACAGGAACCACTGGCTAACATCTTGCTCTTCGCATAAATTACATAGAAAAGTAGAAAGAGCAAAATCACACCAAACAAAGAAGAAAAAATAACGAAAATTAAACAAATAACAATTAAGTAAAAATTACACTCCAATCTAGCTAAAAAAAGAGAATTTTATTGTTAACTCAAAACTCAATCCCCCGTAATGGCGCCAAAAACTTGATGCGTGTTTTCATAGACATGCAAATGTAGTAAGTGTACTAGTCGCATAAGTAATAAAGTGATGAGTGAGTATCGTTCCCACGAGGATTGGTGGCTAAGCACTAAGTTTTTCTACTGTTTTCAAGTTGGAGCAATCGAGTTGTTTGGATTGATGGGAGAATTTTAAACTAAACTAAATCAAAATTTCTAAATATTCAAAACTAAATTATGAATGCAGGATTTAAAACAAGGATAAAATCAATTCAAACAAACAGGTAGGGTTTTGACTTCATTCGGACTCTATGGGCTAAACCTAAGGATTATACTAATTCCATATTCACATGCATTGATTATAAATCGAACTCTCTAAAGTATAAAATATACCTTCTCAGGCTATATTTCCTTACTCTTCCTTATCAAACTTCTGCACCCAACAAAATGAAGACTAATAGTTCAAAGCTCATTAAGCACAAAGAATCTTAAATTGATTTCATTGATTCTTAAATCTATCTCTAGCATTTAATACTACAATGGTGATTACCCAAGAAGCTTAACATGAATTATTTCTCAATCTCATCATGTTCATCACATAAAAACAATAAATACAGAATAATCACACAATCAAAGCAAAATCATATGAAAATAATAATCATCAATTCTTTAACCCATTAGAATCCAAACTACATCAAAACCCTAACCTAAAATGGGTTAGTTCATAGCTAAATCAACAACACAAACAAAAGAAACGAAAAACCCAATGTTCAACATAATGAAAATAAGAGAAAGGACAAGAGATCTCCCCAAATGATGAATCCACTAGTTTTAATCTCGAATCTTCACCCTTTTTCAATCAAAGTTCACCCAAAATAAACCTAAGAATATGAAAATAGCTGCTCTCTCTCTAAAAACGAACGAACCCACAAAAATGACTAAGTTTCTCTTTTATACCTCGCTTAAAACCCTAGGAAAATGAATAAAAAATGAAATTGTGCGTTTTGGAATTCGCAGACTTCACCGCGGCGAAGAAGGATTCTCGCCACAGCGAAGAAGTGAAATAAAGCTCTCGTGCGCAACTCTATTCACCGTGGCGAACCTTCATGTGGAATTCTGAATTTACAGAATTGCCCTCCGCTTGTTTTCTTTGCTTGAATCTTCGATCTTCAACACTCTCCTCATGGAAACAAGCTTTATAGTGCTCCACTCTACTTCAGAACTTTCCCAACTTCTTAGATCCGCTCACTTCTTAGTCCGAAAACTCCAATTCACTCATTATTTGCATAAAATGTCCATTTTAGCCTGAAACACAAAATATAAAGAATTCAGTAGCAATTCAGGTCAAAATGAACTAAAAAGTATCTGAAATCCGACTAAAACGTCTAATAAAAACATTATAATCCACGGATTATTAATGAACCACCCCACATGGGTTGATGAAAGAATGGGAAAGTCAAGCTTTTGACTTAAAAGAAAGCGCTTCTTGGGAGGCAACCCAGGTGTTTTTAGTTTATTTTGTTTTTGTTGAAGTTTATTTTCAATTTTAGAACTTTGGTTTTAGTTTGATAAGGTTTGATATTTCCTTTTAATCTGTAATGTGTTTTAACAAATTGGTACACCATGAGTTTCCTACCTTGACAGATTCGTATGATGACAAAGACGATGAATAGATGCCGAGCATTGACATAGAGGACACACTTCGCGCATTAATTAGGGGAGTATTTCTTAACCCTTCTCTTTCTCTATTCCTTGTTCTTTATTGTGTGCCATTGAGGACAATGTCATTTTAAGTTTGAAGGTAGGGAAAAATTTGTAAATTCTCTTGTTTGTTTAATTTGGTGTGTTTATTTTTGCTTTTCTTGTGTGAGTGATTTGGTTTGAAGTATTGTTGTTCAAATGTGTGGTTTGTTGTGTGTTTTGATGTGGTTATTTTACTCATGTTTGTGTGTTTAATGCTTTTTGGTTGTATTTGTTCTTAGTTTTTGTGCATTGTTGAAAAAAATGCCTAGATGATTCATATAAGTCCATGATGAGAATTTGATTGTTGGGAATTTTATTTTTGGAAAAGTATGAGGTGTTTCTTTAAGTTGAAGTTGGGTTGACTTTGTTTTAGCTAGAAGTTCCTTGGGTAGTTCAACCAAGATTTTCATTTTTTTAACATACTTAGAGGCATTTTATGTGAATGTTGTGAAGTCTTAATGATGTTGATGAATTCTAGAACCTAGTTGAGAATTGCTTGAGACAAAATCATAGATTAGACATTGTTGAGGAAATGATTTAGGCATTTTTTTTTTTTTAATGTTTGAACCTTTCTAGCCAACCCTGTTTTGAATTGTCTCTAGTCACCCTTTTGAGCCTTTTAATATTATTGTTTTTGTGTGTGTGTGTGTAACCAACAATGTCCAACCCCTTCACTCTAAACACTTTAACACACCCTCTAGGAAAACTCTGTACCATATGCATATCATATAAAGCAATGAAGGTGTTTGAATAAGTGATCGATCATAAAATCATAAGTTTGAGGGTTGTGAAGAGGCAGCAAAAAGGAAAACAACCCCAAATGAATTATCAATTTTTGTAAATACTTTGAGTTAAACAAAAAAAAAAAAAAAAGTGAAAAAAATCATTTCAATTTAGAATCAAAAATAAGAAATTTATAAGTTTGGGGGTTGAGAAAGGTGTGCCATTGTTTGGAGGTTGAGCAATAAATAAGGATCATGACTTGAAGTAGCTCTTTGTGGTTGTATGAGGAAAATTGAGTTCTCTTACTTTGTTTTTCCTATCTTGGAGCCTACTATCGAAGCCTAACATTACAAGCTTATAAAGAACTTTTGATCCTTAGCAATGTCGAGTCTACATTAGTGGAGAGTAATTCAAAAATTAGGCTTGTGGAGTTTGTTAATTATCTAAGAGATTTTGCTTGTTTGCATAATATAATTCGAGAAGTGAATGATGGATTGATTTGGGGATGACTTACTCGAGGAGCTAAAAGTTAATTTGCAAATTTGACTTTTTGGAATATTGAATAATTTTCCTTGAATAATGTTGCCAACAATTTTTTAGACTTGCATTGTGATTTAATCTGGGTATGTATCTTTCTTTTTGTTTTGATTTTTATTCGTTTTTGCTCGAGGACAAGCAAATCTTAAGTTTGGGGGTAGTTGATAATCCTATTTTTTCCTATAATTTTGCATTGAATTTCAATAGGATTTAGGATACTTTTCATACAATTTGACCCATAATTGCTACTTAATTCTATTAATTTTTCTTTGCAAGCCTAAACAATGATTTTGAGCATAAATGATGGTTTTGAGCATAAATTGCATAACATGAGTTGTCAACTCAGAATGACCTTAATTTAGAAGCTATGGAAAGCTAAGAAGCAAACTGAAAACTTTCATGTTTTCGGGTTTTCCTAATTCGGACTTAAATAGGGTGAAAACTTCGCTTGAAGTCGTGAACAACACGTTGGGAACAGAAGAAAAACGTCTTTGGACGTACTTTAGGATTTTGGCCATAACTTGAGTTGTAGACCTCAGATTGGTCTGATTCTTAAACTAGTAGAAATATAATTAAAAGGGATAAACTTAATGTGTTTACCACTTTTTCATATTCAGATGTTATCATGCTCAAATTTGGCCCGAAATATCCTTACCGCAACAAAAGAAAAGCGTCACCGCAGCGAAAATGCATCAAATGCGAAAAAAAAAAAATGACGCATTTTGGCTTACTAGGGCTTCATCCTTAAGTGAGAGGGGTATAAATTGGCATGAAAGGGAAGGGAAAAGGGTCTTGGTTCGTCATTTGGGATGCAGCTCTGGGAAGGAGAAGATTATTAATGATTTGGGCTTCAAATTAGAGAAGATTTCTCCATCTTTTGCTTGTTTTTCAATGATGAACCTTGATTCAGTTTGTTTTTGTTTTTTTTTGTTTTGTTTTTTATTATGAACTGAGCTGTTTAGCTAGGGTTTGATGTAACCTTGATACAATAATTCAAATTTATATGAATTGATTTACTTTGAGTTTTAATTTCATAACTGGGTGTTTATCTCTTTGCTTAATGACTTTTGGATGTTTGATCACCGTTCAAATGTACGTTGTTCACAAAGAGACTGAGAAGTGATTTGTGATATATGCCTCTTGGGATAAATACCATAGATTGAGCGAAAACTAGAGATTGATAAACGCGATCTATGAAATCTAGATAGAATTCCAAAAAGCTTAAGAGACCTTGAACTATTAACCTTCAATTTTTGGGTTCGGAAGGTTAATAGGAATAGGTGGGGTGGTATAACCTGAGAAGGAGCACCAAACAACTTAGAAAATTGGATTTTCAATCAAGGAATTAGAACTTGGGTAATAGATTCTATGATATGGGTTGGCGTATCTAGGTAAAATCAACACCCCAACATTGTTTAGCATTGTTTAATTAGTTAAGTTATTGGGTTTTGCTTTAATTTCATTATCATTTATTTATATTTTTTCAATTTGTTTTTAGTTTGTTAATTTTCCATCAATCCAATTTATTGTTGCTTCAATTAGGACTTGAACTAGAGAAATCAGATCTTAGTAACACTATCCTCGTGGAAACGATACTCTACTTATCACTTTATTACTTTTTGCAACTAGTGCACTTGCTAAATATGCATATGAAATAATCACGTACCAAGTACCCTATTAGCTAGGCTGCGTCCCCCATTGTGGTTGCCACACTCGCCTTCGTGGAGTTCCGCGAGTATATACTTTGCTTCCTTAGAGGTGATGCACTTGAGGAATCGACTCGAGAAATTTCAAATGAGCTTCAATAGATCAAAGCCTCTATACCACCATCTTAGCCAAATCTATTTTCTTTGTGTCATCCAAGTGTCAGTTTCTTTTTATTTTGTTCTCTTTATGCACATCGGAAACAATTGTGTTCTTTTGAACACTTGAACTTATTGTTAATACTTAGTTTTTATTCTCATGATACGTTTGTGTTTTTGTGCTTATTGGTATATAATGCATTTCTTTTCATCATTCTTATGTGTCATTACGATTGTGTTGATGTGTTGATATCTTTTTGCTTAATGACAAAAAGGGGGAGAGATATAATGCATATTTGAGTTTGATTGTGTGAGATACTAAAATATCTTTTGAAATGAATATGTTTTTCTTCTTTGATCTTCAAAAAGAGTATTACATTCTTACTTGAAAAGAATAATGAATATGCTTAGTGTAAGGGGGAGTATTATGCTCACTTTATTTTTCGAGTATGCATATTCTAAGGTGGAGCTTGTCAAATTTTGTTTTTGGCATGTTGTGTATGAACTTATATTATTATTTGAAACTTAATAATTGCTTGGAATTGTCATCAATCAAAATGGGAAGATTGTTGAACCCTCATGTATTTTGATGTGCCAAAACTAATAAAGAGTTAATTGATTTCTAACAAACATGCTTAGGTATGGCAAAGAGTCTTTAACCAAAAAACAAAATGCAATTTTTCCTTTTGGAATGATCGTGCAGGATAAAGGAACGACTATTCCTTTGTATTAAAGTTGCCTAGATGCACTTTCCTCTTAGCACGACAATGTTTCATGTGACCATACATGCTTCTATCCAAAATGGAACCAAGTCGCTCACATCAGCACGCCCGTTCCATCCAAGTCAAAAGTCAAAGTTCTCAAAACTCAAACTTTTCGCGCCTTTGACGTATAGTGGAAGACAAGCCTTGAAGACCAAGTTAAAGATTCAAGTATCAAAAGTGGAACAACCATTCTCCGTGGTGGAATGATCGTTCACACTCAAAGATCGCTCTTGGTTAAACGTCCTCGTTCTAGGTAGTCTTCATACTACTGGAATTTTTATGGATTTTAAGGAGCCAATGGTCAAACTGTTCCTCGTGGTGGAATGACCATACCAGAAACCCTAAAGTTGTACGAATTGATCGTTGGTGTCAAGAACGACCGTTCACAATAATGGAACGACTGTTCCTCTGTGTCTGCAGGCTTTCAGACATGCATTAAATGCAACAACAACTCTTTGCAACCAAGGGAGAAGTCAAGCTTAAATAGAGCACTTCAATGCTTAGAAAACCAGAGAGAATATCAAAGATTCAAGTCATATCCAAACATTCTCACATAATCCCTTGAGCTCAAAATCCAAATCAAAGAATCACTCTCTTGTACCCATTCGTTATCCTTTGAGAGTATTGTTCTTATTTTGTTTTCAAGCCTAAGTTAAGAGGCAATTTTTTTGACACTTTTTATCAAACACTTTATGGGCGAAATCTTGTAAATCTAGATAGGAAATCTTGTCAAACTATTGTAAATACAAAATCCTGTGAAAACTAGTGTAAAGGCGAAATTTGATTCTAGTGGAATTTCAAGGAGATTGCCTAGAAGAAGTAGATGTAGAAGGCTTGTGGATAGAACTCCGAACCACTATAATCTCTAAGCATTTATTCTCTTTCAACTCATTTATTACTCATCTTATACTTGCACCATCATCATCATACTCAAATTTATTACTCACATTCATATATACATCTCTCTCATTTGTTGCTTATTATTGGTTACCCTTTAAATCACACTCATTCATTGCTTATCATTTGTTTAGCATCATACATATTTATTGTATATCCTATTCACCTCCCTGCCCCTTCCCTCCCCTAATCCTCTAGGTCTAATTTACCATATATGGTTTTACAGTGGAGTTTAGACTAAACATATAAAGGATTCGTACCATTCAAAATTTCAATTTTCGACATCTTCATTAATTTTTTTTTATTTTTTTTATAGGAAACATATTATATTTCTGTTGTACCTACCTTGACCTCTTTTGTTTTGTTTTGGCTTTTTTTTTTTTTTTTTCCTGTTTTTATATTTAAAAAAATGGTATAATAATAGCCACTCGCTTGTCTATTTTATTTTTTAAGCATAAAAATAGAGAAAAAAAAATTCATTCATTCAAATAATTACATATAATTAAATAATTAAAAATACTTAACTTCATATAATTTCATTATCATACAATGTTTTAAGAAAACAAAAATAAACAAATTCTCACAATTTCAAACTACAATTTAAATTTCTGAATTTACTTGTAAAAAAAATACACAAAAGGAATCAACAATTTTCAGCTTACAAGCATCCCAAGCTATTGTGTTACAGGAGATCATAAATTTCCAAACACAATTGGGAAGAGGATAACAGAAGAAAAAGAGATCGATCATCCCTAAGTGCTTAAACCAGCAGGATTGTTAGAACAGCGAAAATGCAAAATGAAAATTCACAAACTCTACATGTCAATGTTCTGTTTCTCTACTCTCCGGAAGCACAATTCCTTCTAAGAAAATAAATTTATTGGTTGCACCAAATATGTTGGCCATCTGTAGAACTACAGTTTGAGATATCTTCGACATTGGGAGCACAGACTCTGGAAGACAAGGCATACACTCCGGTTGAAATTTCTTCTTCTCAAAGGTTGGTGCATACAGTGTCAAAACTGTCCAACAAAATATGAATCTGCAGAAAGAAAACGATTTTTATACCATAATTTCGTTCATGGAATTGTAATAGTAAGAGAAACTCAGTATCAGGAAAGAATCATGCTACGACAGATGTTCTTGCAAACAAACATAAACATTAACCAATAGTTTTTCATCAGACAACCTTTATCATGTGCAGATGCAAAATTTCAATCCTGCACAATGAACAAGAGAGAAGATTAAACAGTACCTCAAAAGAAGTCTCCTTAAAAATGGATCACTTAAAATCTGTGCCCATACGTGATCAAGATCATCTGATGTTGCCAAAGTTGATCCCCAGTCATTCAATGATGAAGAAAGAAGCGTCTCCGCCTTCTTATATTTATCCTGAAGAAAATTTTCCTCTTTAATTAACAAACGAAATCAATTGATAAATATGAAGAGAAAGAAGGGTTGATTCCTACACACCATCTCAATTTCAGAACCTGAAACACCAATCAACAAACAGAAGGCCTGCAATGGGGCTGTGAGAAAAATGGTAAATAGGCTACCACTTGGGCTGCGAGAGAAATCAGTACCAGCAATGAGGATTGAACTACTTGGCGATAGGAGCATTGCAGCTGGCTCTCCCTTCTCAGCTCCACTTATAGCCTGCAAAATTTAAATGCCATGATGACATGTAATTAGCATTAAGATATTTTTATGTGACATTCTGAGACCTGTATAGATCATTCAAGATGGACCATTAACAGTTTATATAGTTTAAAAATGAAGAACATATAATCACTTCTTAGAAGTCACATACTAAAAGTTATTCATGCAAGGACTGCAACATTAGATAGAATATTGACAGCATGAAGAAACAAAAACTGGTCATGACATTAACAGATCAATCAGCATTTAATTACACAACCTCTTTAACTGCTCTCTCTCTCTCTCTCTCTCTCTCTCTCTCTCTTATATATAATGAAGAAGCATCTTCAACCTATATATTAATATCTCAATGAGTAGAAGCCTCCCTAATCTCAAAGATGTTACTCATATCTTTGCAAGCAAAAAGTATGTAAATTACACAGTGAATAGCAGAAATAATTTAAAATTGTGATTTGATGGACATAAAAAATACTCCTATATTGGCAGCAGTTATTGAAGAACCCCAACCCAAGCGTTTTTTTGGTATGAAACTTAGAATATTACTAAAAAAGAGTTACATGTATGAAATACAACACATGCCCACAAGATAGCAACGTCATGACACAATTTCCATGATCTATTACTTTCCTCAAAAACTCACTCTAGAAGCTTCCACACAACCACCCAAAGATTTATCATCCTTTTTGTTGCCGCTAATTCACGGGGAGAGAAATGTCACCTCCACCATTAGCGTAGCGACACACCAGTTCAAAATATTGTCAACCAGAGTAACAATATAATATCATCACTGTTGATTCCGGTAATGTCCCCAGCACAGCAATTTCCAAATTCAACAAACCTTGCATGCCCCTACTGCTTAAACTGGTTTTGTACGGTAAAACCTATCTCCGACTTATTGTTATAGGATTATTTTGTTGGAAAATGATTTGCTTAACAAATGGCTTAATAATTTCCTGGCCACCAAAATTTTGCTTGACAAATCACAAAGCTTTGCTTTTTAGAGGATACAAATATCTCTTGCAACATTTCCTAAAACCCTTAATGAAATCACCGTATAAGTCAAAGTACCAAGATTTTTTCAATTCCACTTACATAATCTACATCATATCTCCTTTTCCAAATCCTTAATATCTGCAATAAACCTTTGCAATAATTAAACCTGGACTTAACATTCAACATAGTTATGCACGCTATTGAAAACCTCATGTAAGAATTTAAATGCAATAACAAAGAATAGGAGTTCACATACTTGCCTTAAATGATTCACTACCATCACTGTCAATTACTATGAAAAGTGGTCTTCTCGTGAAGGGAATAATATCAGAAGGATAAATGCAGCTTAATCCTGGAAAAAAAGGACTACCTGATGTCAAAATAAGCATTCTAGAATTCTGGTCATACCAATAGCGAAAATCATGGTATAAAAGAGCTTCTATGCATTACTTTGGCATAAAACAATATACAAAATGATAATGAGTCGTAATTTTGAATTAAAGATCAATAAAACCATGAAAGAAACAAAAATTTAATCAAGAATTCATAGAAGCTCTTTAACATGAAAATCATTTTGGCAATTAGCCACGCAAGTATCTTTTCTTATATTGATAGGAAACAAGGTACAGTTTGTTTTCAGTTCATAAAAGGATTTAGAATTTAGTTAACCATCACTAGTATCTAGTCGTTGTGCAGCAAGAAGCAAGGAATGAGTCATGCATTTTTATCAAATTTCATTAGCAGAAGTGAGGTTAACAAGAAAATTAATATTTGCAGAATATGATAAGAGAAATTAAGAAAAAAAATCTAGAATTGGGGTCATGTATCCAATCTTATTAACCTAATTCAGACACAGGGTTCAGGCAATCACATAGTAAGCTGAATGGAGCAGAGTACCTCCATTTCCTCGAGTACCAAACTGCAAACAGCCAGTTTGGTAACATAAACATTCTCCTCTCCTTCGCTGTAAGGTGGGGTTTGTGCTATTATTTGTCGAGCTTGATGGAGAAGTGGAGTAGGCATCTGAGGAAATGGTATGAGACTCAAAGTTCCTGTTACTGTTATCACCAGTGTTCATAGAAGGTTCGACACCTGATGGACAAGAAATACAGTTTTCAACGATTCCTAAAGCAATATGAATAATGTAAAAAGCATGACCACATCACCTATGATAAATAAAAATTCCACAATCATGTGATTTGAATAGCAGAATTTGATTAACCTGATGCAGATAAATATATTAAGAGAACACCATCTGGAGGTAGCTCCTCACAAATTGTGGCCAAAACCTGCCAAGAAAAAGCACAAGTATTGGTAATTTATAACAACACAAAAGTATAAACTGATAAAATACGGACAATAAAGGTTTTTTATTTTTTTTATTTTTGATGAGCTATAGACCACTTGACATGTGCACCTAATTGGAAGCTAGGCTTTACATATTACTGCCAGATCCCACAATATTATTTCCAACCTCCCGATTGAAAACCAAGGATCATACCATCCAATTCACTACTTGAGTTTATCTCCCTTCTAGAAAAATATAGTACATATCTATTTTGAGCACTATCGATAACACAGCATTATCGGCTCAACTCAACACCTCAAAACCTCTCTAAATGTTTCAATACTATATGACAGAAACATTGACAATTCCTCAGCCTTATCTATGATACAGACAAACCACTCAAAATTCTCCTAAATCATTGGAAAGGAAAGATGAATAATGAAGAGAGAGGTAAATACGCTGTAACTCCAGACCTGTCCAAAAATTCAAAAAGAGGCCAATTCCTTCTCTCCCTAACCAAAAATATGAATAACTAGTTTGCACAATTTTATTTGTTTTTTCAGTTTTGCTGCATCAACTCAGCTTCTTTGGACCTTAAACAAATCTCTTTTCATCTTGAGGAAAATGAATTATTGTCCATTAAAGGGAAGTTGTCAAGGAATCCTGAGTTTCCCATTTGTTAGGTAGTCAATGGCATAGAACACCCACTAGTAAATAAACAACTCTTGCTCCTCATGACGGCCTGGACCTATTTCTAATCATGGTATTTACATCTATCAACTAACCAACTTAACCTGATCACTATCAGTTTAACAAATGAAATTTATAAAGAAGAAATACATGACTTAGAATTTATGTAACCTAATAAGTCAATATTAAAGATATAATAAAGCAGGCAACAGGTTGGAAAAATTAATCTCTCACAACTCACTGCTATAAAATGTGTCACAGATGGACGATGTAAGATGGCTTTTCGTGGGTTAGGTGGTAAGGTAGGATCAGCAATATCCTGAGAGTAGTTTACGCGACTAGGCCCTGGGGCCCCATTCTGACCAATTTTAATATTATTTGACTGGAAAAATGAACCACTGGGTTCCCATTCTAGGCACTGAAGCATCCTGAAGGCATCAAGAGTGAGCTCTGAAAATTTGACCTGACCAATAAATGCATTAAAGAAAAAAGAAAATCAAGAATTGCCCAGGGTATAATTTATAATAGTATCAAGAGAACTGAGTTATTCAAACATTTCAATTTCAGAATATGAATAAAGCATCTCCCATTCCATATATTGATGACAAGAATAGAAAAAAGGATATCTTTAATACCTAACCTCATTATAGTGGTAGCTGCTCAAAATAGCATCTCGTAATCTTAAGCTTCTATTAGCAGCAGAAGTGGCAACATGCAGCAGAGCATCTGGATGAGGGTCCAGAACAAGACTATATCTTAAAGGCCTAATATTCATAAAAGCCGTGTCAGCTTTCAAAAATCTAACTATTTCCTGAACCACCAACTTCCATTCCTTAAAGTCTGTTTCCTGGAAAAAATATCATCTGAGGATCATCATTCTATCCATGACAAAGCAAGCAACTGTGAAAGAATTTCTATCACATTTCATGAAAATTCAAGAGAGAACATTCAGACATCACGTGGAATTGAATGGTTTTACAGTGCCTTGGATAACAGTCATGAAGAAACACATGGAACGATCACGAAACAATGAAAACCATCAGTACAGCTTGTGTCATATGTTCAACATTTAGACAAATGGCACTTTGCTGAGGGGTCGCAACCAATCCCAACAAATATTCAATACTTCCTGAAAGACTTAATGATAGAATAAAATAAAGTGATTTGAAAATTTGAAAAGGCTAACTTTAATGGGAAATCTAGATACACTCCACCACAGCATACAATCATTCACTCCAAAATTTCCATCTTTCTTTTCCATTGTACTTCTCTTCCCAACCCCAGACACATGCAAATGAATTTTCAAACTCCTCTTCAACAAGTATTGATTTTCAATGATAGATGTGAATAAAACATTATACAGAAAATAAAACAAGAAATATCAAGTTATAATGACCAATAAAAAGATGTGAAGAATGTTTACTACAAAAATATACCGGAAATGTCCTCTTGCATTCATCAAGCAACATTTTTAGATGATTAACCAATTGATGTACCATCTCGCGTCGGTTCAGAACTAAACACACCATCAAAAACCTAGCAAGAAATCTCAACTGTTTGTTTGCCAGATTCAAATGCTGATACAATCCATCTCTAAAATATTCCCGAGTCAATATTGCATCATAAAAGATATATGACTCAGACAGATAACTCATATCACTCGTCCGCATATATTGTCCAAAATAAAGCTGAGCTATTCGAGAGGCAATCTCCCCAATTTCCCATCTTTTAAGCCCCGCTTCAACCAGCTTCTCTCGGTTCTCTTGTTGAAACTTCCACAGCTGCGTATACACCTTGAATACCTTGTAAAAGTATGTGTCATACCTAAGAACAGTAACAAATCAAGAATAACCCACAATTTATGTTGCTCTTAAAGGCTCTCGGGCAACACAACAAATACTTAAAAAAAATAATAATAATAACTAATAGGTTCAAATGAGAAAAAAGTAATATACTAACTAATATTCCACATAATTTTATTTCTCCCACTAGGGTTTCAAAATTCTAACTCTAAATTTCAAACAAAATTAAAAATTATAGTATTGGTACATACTAATCAATATTCCATAAAATCTTCGTTTACTCTTTTTTTATTAATTTCTGTTTATTGGTATTTCTCAATTATATTGTTTCTGCAGTGCAATAACCTCATTTAAACAAGCATATATACACTACAAAAACAAAACGAATATGTTTGCTTATTCAAAAGGTTAAGGATAAATTTAACAAAGAACAATAATGCTCAAATTTACAATCAATTACTGAGGAACACTATGATTTAAGAACTTCCAAAGCAAAAATCAAGTGATATAACATGAATTAAAGAAAAAATAAATAAATGAAACTGAGAGAGTAACCTGTTGCGCTCGTAATACGGCAAGTCTCTGATCTTTGAAAACTTCTTGTCGGCTTTTTCGACGAGAGACCAATACACTTCGCTCACCGGAATATTATTACTAGAGTTGTTATTTATATTGCAATTCATGTTTTGCTGCGACATCTTAGTTTTCGGTTCGATTTCTTCAATTCATTGGATCGAATAATCGGATCGTCCACCGAAACAAAACGAAGAAGCAGATTGACCTGGAAATTAATTCTAGTAGACACGAAACACCGAGTTAATGGTGCTTTCTGTGCTTCGTTATTGTTAGTGATTGCCTGATTGGGGTTAAATCTCACCCCTATAGGTTCCGTCAATAACAGTCAAAACACACTTACACCAGATTCAGATTATTAGGTTAAACGGGAAACCCCAATCATAATCGATAAAATTTGACTTCTGGGACATCTCAAGTTTCCATTTAACAAAAATCGCCTTGAAAATCTTTTTCTTTTTTTTTGATTTATTTTTTAATTTAGAAAAATTAACGTGGCATAATTAAGATTCATTAAACATGTAAAATAGGTTAAAATAAAAAGATTCAAACATATATAGGCAAAATCATAATTAACAAAAGTTATTTAAAATTTGAAATTTAAAAATGAGCCCCACCCATTCAAATCGCTTAATCAAAACGCATTAGGCAAAAATCGATTTCTTGAACCCTAAACCCATTCTCTGCGATTTTCGGTGACTACAGTCCCACATTCTTGCAAATTTTCGATCCATTTTCAATCCTAAAGTTTCCTTTCTTAAAACCATGGCTGACATTCACAATGAGGAGGAAAACCCAACGCCACTTCGAATACTAGTGTCCGACGGCACAAGCAGTTCAATGGCTGCTCTGGTGGATCATTCGATCAGTGAAGGTGGTCCATAGGCAGAGGGGACGGCGGCGACACAACAATAGAGAGAAGAATCGCAAAACGGTTCTACAGAGGAGGAGGCCAGCGAAGAAATGGTACGTATTTTTACTTGTTTTTTTAATTGGATGAGAAAATGGATGATTTGTGCAAATTTGGGGGAATCAGCAAAGCATGCTTGCTAAGTGATGTTACTTTTTAAATGTCAAAATGGAGAATAGGAAATATTTAGGGTTTAAATGTTTTGGGAGTTTTGGTACTGTATTGTATTTTAGTTCGCCGTACCAATTCTATGCTTAGCCTTTGTTTGGTGCATGGTTGTGGTGTCAACATCTTTCATGTCACTGATGCTACTGGTTTAGATATGTGATGGTGTACTTCTCGTGTACTGCTTGTAGATGAAAAACCACTGGTGGAATTTGAATGATTAAAAGCTTTTTATTCTATCAATGCTTCTATGCGGCTCTGATTAACCTGCCAGTTTAGATCACATGTTTGAATTTGTGTGTATGTGATGTTAGTTTGATGGCCAATCATTTGCTTTCAAGAGACATGATCTAATTTAATCATTCCTTGAAGGAAGTGATATAAGAATTTGGTAGGTTTTGTTTCTTTACTTCAATCTTGAATATATCGTTAGAAGAACCTTTTACTTGCTTATTATTAACTGATAATGCCAGATCTTGTGTTTTGTGGTGAGGTTTTACTTTTCTGTTGCCCAAAATGGAAACAAGAAATTGTATTTGGTTGTTGAAACACTTGCCTGAAATTTTTCAAGTAATTGTTGATTAAATAAGAGAAAGTTCTGTATTGAACTATTGATAGATGGATTAATCAGGGGTCATTTTTATCCTGTGATGAAATAAGAGAGTGCAATTAAGTTTTTGAATTCAGTAAATTCATATATCGGTAGGAAGAAATGTATGCAAGTCGTGCTATCTGACTGAAAATGTCAACAGAAATGCTTGCTTGATTTTTAAGTTTTAGAAAGTTAGGTTTTAGAAAGTAAAGCCAAGCTTATGGAACTAATGGTGTCAAAAACTTGTGCTGTTGCCTCTATATTTCCGCATTTAGCATACATGTCAACAAGACTTGTCCAGAGGGATATGTTGTTTAGTTTTTGGAAGTTCTTGTCTATATAAGCATGAATCCATTTGTCATGATCAATCGCACCTAAATAAGCACAAGTTGGAAGAATGCTTAAAAAGGTGACATCATTATCGTAGCATTTGCCGAAACAACATTAATGCTTCTTTGTAGTGATTCATTTGAGTATAGCCAGCAATCATAATATTCCATGAAATAACATCCCTTTGCTCTGTACTGTCGCTTAAGCGATTTAAGATCACTTAAGTGATCATGTCCGAGGCAGAATCAACATCTGTCCAGATCTAATATCGCTTAAGCGATCTTTTGTATCACTTAAGCGATTCATCGCTTTTATTCTTGGTCGCTTAAGCGATTCTTGATAGCTTAAGCGATCTTGTCCGAGGAAGAATCATATGCCTAGATCTAAGATCGCTTAAGTGATCTTTTGTATCGCTTAAGCGATTCATCGCTTTTACTCTTGGTCGCTTAAGCGATTTTAGATCACTTAAGCGATCTTGTACGAGGCAGAATCAACATCTGCCCAGATCTAATATCATTAAGCGATCTTTTAAATCACTTAAGCGATTCTTCGCTTTTACTCTTGGTCACTTTCGCGATTGAGGTGATCACTTAAGCGATCATTTCTGGAAAACTCTTGGTTACTTAAGCGATATATGTGGTCGCACATATATCGCTTAAGCGATCATGATCAAAACAAAATTTTCCTACTTTTCTCCTGAATTATGTAATAACCTCTCTTTATAGAGCCAATTTCTAAATTATTATGATTGTGATACATTTCGACCTCACTCATTTTGAGTATATATCAATAAGCGCATTAATAGTATGAAGATTAGTACCAAATCTATGTTCTTCAATCCAAGAGTGAACCCAGTTGCCCAATTCAAAAGAACCCAAATGAGCACAAGTGGAAAAGACAGTAACCATTGTGCTTTCATTAGTAACAACATTTTCATTAAAAGCCTTTTTTTTTTTCTTTTTTTTTTTTTGTCATACACGTGGAAAGATTAGTTGAAAAGTTGATTGTATGATGCTTTTTCTTTGTTTACAAAGTATGTTGGTAGCCTATTAGTTGTTTTGGTTTTTTTTTTTTTTTTTTTTGCTGATATTTTGTTTATATTGATTGTGTAGATTTTTCGGAGCATAAACTATAAAGACTACGGGTTGGAGATTGTAAGCGATAAGGTACCGTATTTCCCTATAAGGGTGATAGTAAGGTCAAGTTGGGAAGTTTTTATGAGAATAAAGGGGATTTTAAAAGGAGTGAGGAATGGTGAAGATCGATTCAAAGAGACTTGTTTCAGTCATTTTTTGGATATCAGAACAAATTGGAAAAAGGCATTCTGGGGGCAAGGAGTGCATTATATATTGCTACACAGTAAAAAGCAAAAAAAAAGCAAGAAATGTGGTTCGTGGTGGATGGAAAGCCACTACGTTTTGGGATGATGGAATATGCCTTGGTGACAGGCTTAAGATGTGGGGAATTGCCAGATGCGGTTGAGCAAAAAAGAATAAAGGAAAGTAGGGCAGCCAGAAGCTTGGCTAACAAGGTTTTGCGGGGGCAAGCATCTATTATGGGACGCGATTTAGAGGAGAGGTTAGAAGAAGGTGGGCTAAGCTCTTCAGAGAAGTTCAAACTGTGCTTGGTATTGTTCTTACATTTGATCCTAATGGCTACTGACTCAACAAAAGTCGTTGATACTGATTGGGTGATGTTTGCAAGCAACTTGAACTTCTTTAATACTTATCCGTGGGGACGGGTATCATTTAAGCGAACCATGGAGTCCTTGCAACTAAAATAGATGGCGTTAAAACACTCCCAATGGGCTGGGAAGAATAGATCAAGCACGTACAATTTGTTTGGCTTCCCATAGGCAATGCAGGTAAATATTAATAGCTTTTTGTTATATTTTTTGTAATATGTGTTTGAATTATAATATGGACTATTTTTTTACAATGTAGGCTTGGATTTATAAGGTCGTCCCTGTCTTGAAGACTTCGGATGTGCGACAACAATTTCCTAGGATGTTGCGGTGGCACATCGAGAAGTGTACCCATTGGGATTATGACCAAATAGACATTGAAATTCAAGCAGCTTAGGTAAGATTAAAGGATTAAGCTTTTGAATATGCACTTGCTTTAAAATGTCACTTAAATCTGATTGATTTTGTTTCTTATTGCAGGGAGTCATCCATCCCTTTCTCACTGCTACTAGGGGTGAAGCGGAACAGCATTATGTCACATCTTTCCAACCATTGGAGAATGAAAGCGATAAAGGGATATACCGCCTAATGTGGGACCTAGAAGGGGTCACGCATGTTAGGGTAGTTGCAGGGCCACTACTTGAGAATGTGGTTGACGTTAAGGATGATGAAGCTCTAATCGGCGGGAGGGAGGAAGAGGTTTGTATGCCTCAGTAAACCAGTACAACAAGTATCGCTTTGCCGAGGCGTTGGGTCGGGAGAATGAGGTGGTTGACCTCATAAACGGTCTGTTTGGGAGTTTTACAACAGCCATTTATGAGAGGTTTGAGAAGATGTCAGAGTGAATGAAAAGGGTGGGGGAGAAAGTGGATAAGGTGGCAGAGAAAGTTGGTAGGGTGGAGGAGGAAGTTGGTGGAGTATTAAAGGCGGTTGAAGTGCAACTTGGGCTGAAAATAGAGAGCCGAAAGAGCAAGTTTGTCAAATCGCCTTACATCGTAGTAACACATGGAAAGAAGAGGAAAATGAAGCAACAAATTGAGGAAGAAGCAAAAATGGAGGAGGTTAAGGAGGTTGCTGGAGGAAGTAGGGCAGTGATAATGGAGGAGGGTGAGGCGGGAGGCGAAGAAAGCGAGGATGTACAAATGGAGGAAGGAGGAGGAAGTGGGCAAGCGAAAATGGAGTCAAAGGTCGATTTGTATAGGCCAATAGAGGAGGAAAAGAAAAAACTCTTCTATGCCTATTACAATGAATCTGGAAGTGATGCCCATGTAAAGTGTAAGACCGGGGATTATCCTCGGGACTGGTTTGAAAAGATGTTGACGATGGGCAGGTGGCTTGACGACTCGATGAGTTATTTTCGCTTAATTTTCCTTATTTTTGCTTATGTTTTCCATGAGCTATTGTATACTTATCATGTTGTTTTTATTTGATGCAGCACATCGATGAGGTATTGGCACTGATGAGGCTACGACAAACCAGTAATGGTGATCTATTATATCCTGATTGTGTCATCACCGATGTGGCCTTTGGTCAAACGCTAGTAACGACATATTGTAGTTTAATGAAAAAGGCCATTGGTAGAGGTGTAGGAAAAGGAGCCAAGCGAAAAAGATTAGGCATAGAAGACTTAGACTGCGTCCTTGATGATTTTAAGTTTGATGACAGGATCATGCAGTATTGGAGGAGGAGGAGGATCAACAAATTTCACTCATTTCAACTTCCATTACATCAAACATAACCCAACAACCTAAACAACTAAATCAAAATCATAACCCAAACCCAATCTATCATTAAATCTTTGTAAATCGAAATATAAAATCGAAAGGGGAGATACACATACCTAGACGAAATATTAGGAGGAGGAAAATGAGGATCTGTGTTGGAGAAGATGTTAATGGCGGAGGAATGTGTTAATGTGGCGGGAGGAAGAAGAAGAAGGTGTTTGGGTTTGTTTGCAAGAATTTCGACTCTTTGGGGACATATTATAATTTTTAAAAGATTACACAATTATTCATTAATCCTAATTAACCCGTAATCATGTTTAATTAAGCTTAATAAAAAACAAGGCCGTTTAGTTAACATTTACAAACTATATCGCCTTTTAATTAAATTTTAACTTCAAATGGCCTTTTAATAAAATCCCCCATCATTATCAGGTAAAGTTAACATATGAAGGGTAATGAAGTAATTTCAACGGAAATGAAATTAAAACAAAAATCAACTTAATTCCAATTCCACTTGCTCCACATCTTTCTCTTCCATTTATATTTCATAAACCTACCAAAATCTCATCTTTTAAAGTCTTATCAATCTTGTTCACGTTGTTCCCAAATTCAAAAACATTAGATGTGTTGGAGATGGATGGTGGGTGATGGTTTTTATTTCAAAAACCTCCATTATCAAACACAAATGCATAGCCCACAAAAACCTCCATTATCAAACACAAATGCACAGCCCACAAAAACCTCCATCATCAAACACAAACTCACACCTATAAATCAAACTAAAACTCAATACCCCAAAAAAGAAAAAAAGAAATTGAAACAAAGCAGTTGACAACTTGGTTCTAGTGGTAGTTGTTGGTTGATTGTCTTGTGTGGCTGGTGAAAAAAAATGTCCAGAAATAGGTGGCAAAGCCTGGTCACACCACATCACCAATGTCAAGCAGTGAAACCTAGCCATGCTGCACCGTCGACGTTAGGCCACCAGCATGCCGCTGACAATCGACTGCCAGCTCACGGTTGCCACATAGCAACTCCTTGCCACCATTGTCACCTCCTATTTGTTTGTCTGGTAGCAGATATGTTTGGGAAGAAGTAAGGTAAGAGTTTCAGATCTATTAAACAAAATTAAGGGAGAGATACTACAGAAAATAAATAAATTTTTAGAAAGAAATTTAAAAATATACAGTATTAAAAGTTAGGGAAATTTTAATTTAATTAAAATTTTAGTAGACAACTAAGCGTTCTTGTGGCACACTCTTTTTCCATTATCCTTTTCACTATCCTATCCTATCTTAAAAAATCAAAAATATATTTGTTTTAATAATTTCCAAAATCCAATACTATTTTATTCAACTTAAAACATTGACGATTACCTTTCTTAATAAAAGTTTTAAAATTAACAAAAACACCCCCACCCACTCAAGCCACTATGATACATTTAAAAATCCTAAAACATTTGTAAACATGAGTGGACAAGGAATTGCAAGTCCTAAAACACTTGCTAATTCAGTTGAATTGAAGAATTTCACTTCAAGTCTTAAAAGACTTGGATTGTGGAATATGGAAAGTAATGGAAGATATTCGGCCCAAGCAAGCTCTAAGGAGGGAGAGAGTCCAAACATTTCGGCCCAATTCACTCTAAATCCAAGCTCAACAAGGGAAGCTCAAGCCCATCAAGAAAGAAGTTCAAGTGTTGAAAAGATCCAATCTGGCCCAAGTCTCATTCCAAAGTGGAAGATCCACATGAACCCTTATTGGATCTATTTACATGATTTTCAAGGCCTAAATTCTTACATTATTAGTAGACTTAATTAGGATCATTGATTAAGTTTTGATCTAATGGAAGTAAGCTTATTTCAACTAATGGGGTGGTTAAAGACATAGATCCTATAATTAGGGAATTATATCTCTTTTGCATTAAATAGGCATGGCCTTGCTTTTTGAATGAATGGCTTGTAATATTAGTTAAGTTTATTTCATTTTATTGTATTTGTCAATTACTTGTTATCCTTGTATTTTCCTATGGATGGGTGATCAAATGAAAAAGATGTTCGAGATGCAGAGCACTTCTACAACCTCCAAGGCTGTGATATGGCATAATTCCAATGGCAGGACTAGAATGAGTACAATGAACAACGCCTTGAGGATGCCATGGAAGAAGATGAGGAGGAAGAAGAAGAAGCCGAAGAGGATTGATCCTGAACCACATTTTTGCTTATTTTTGTTTTTGTTTTATTTATTTATGGTTGTAACAAGAACTTGGAGTTTAATTTTCTGATTTAAATTTCTTTTCGCTTTTCTTTTTAGGGTTTAGATTAGTTTGAACAATGCAAGGTTGAGATACATTTTTTTTTTTTTTTTGTAATCTACAGTGGAGTTAACTAACGTATTTAGGGTCCTTAAGTTTTCTTTGTTTGATAGATATGGATAATCAAGAAACCAAGGACCGAATGTCAGGGTTTTGCACGCATCACACACTTCATAGATCCATTAGGGGAGTATTTTGTCACCTCTAGCCCTTATTTTCCTATGCCATGATATGCATGAGGTGACATTGGGGACAATGTCATTCTAAGTTTGGGGTTAGGAAAATTTAGAAAATTTTTGTGTTTACCTTGTTTGTGTGTTTAGTTTGTTTGTTTGTTTTAGTTTGAGACTATTAATTCATTTAGTTTTAAGTGTTTTTTTATGTTATTTGTTTTTGTGTGTTTTGTTGTTGTTGCCTAAATGAATTGCATAAGTCTATGATGAGATTTTCATTGTTGGGATACTATTATTGGAAAATGATTAGCATTGCTTCAAGTTAGGTTGGTTGACTAGATTGATCTAGAGGTTTGTTGAGTGGTTCAACCACCATTTTTATTCTTTCTACATACTTAGACTCATTTTATGTGGTTAGTTGAAGTCTTGATAATGTTGGTAGACTCTAGAACCCAGTTGAGAGGTGCTTGAGGCAAAATTCTAGGATTAGACATTGTTGAGGAAATGACTTACGCAAATTTTTTTGGAACGTTTGAGCCTTTCTAGCCAACCCATGAATGAATTGTCCCTAGTCACCCGTTTGAGCCATTGATATTATTGCCTTATTCTTCTCGTGTAACCAAAAATGTCCAAACCCTTCATCCTAAATACTTTATCATACCCTTTAGGAGAACTTTGAACCTCGTATATAACATAAAAGAGTTTCAGAGGTGTGTGAAGAAGTGATGGATTAAAAGTTAAAGTTTGAGGGTTGTAAGAAAAGGCAATATAAAGGGGGCAAGTAACCCCAATTGTTTTTGAGTAAAAAAATATCTATTTATAGTTGTAATTAAAATTTCAGATTTCCTTATGCATTTCCAACAGAAAAATAAGAAATGCATAAGTTTGGTGGTTGTGAAAAAGATTGTAGAAGTTGGTTGGAAAATGAGGAAGAATGGGTTTTGTCGATGTTGCTCTTTGTGTTTGCATGTGGAAAACCTAGTTCTCTTACTTTGTTTTTCCTATCCCTTCTTTTGAGCCACTCACCCAAGCCTAATGTTACAAGCCAATAAAGACCTTTTGGTCCTTAGTGATGTCTAGTCCACATTAATGGAGAGTATTTCGATACTTAGGCTTATGAAGTCTACCATCATTTGATAAACTTCACATTTCTGCATAAAATAATCCGAGAAGTCGAAAGGTGGATTGAAGTGGGGATTACCTACTTAGGGGACCAATGGAGAAAGATAGTCAACTCAATTGTGACTTCTTAGAGTGTTGAGTATTTTCCCATAATATTGTTTCAACAATTTTTGAGACTTATAGTGTCAATAAATTCTAGGCAACTTGCTTTTATTTCATGGTTTTCCTCTTTTTTTCATTTTGGTTTAAGTTAGTTTTCCTTACATTTGTTTTGTTGTTTTTGTGTTTGATGCTCGAGGACAAGCATACCTTAAGTTTGGTGATATTTGATAATCCGTGGATTATACTATTTTTCTTGTTTATTTTGTAGGATTGTCGGATACTTCCCTTTGAATTTAGGCCTGAATTGCTATTTAATTAGTTTATTTCATGTTTCAAATCTAAAACGCATTTCTGGATCAAAACGAAGCAAAAATGAGGTCAATCGATTCAAACTCGAGAGTTTTCCAAGTTCAGAGATGTTTGGAGGTTGATTAAAAGCACCCTTGAAGCTCAACGTAACGAGAACGAAAGAGAAAATCAAAGATTCAAGTGTTGGAGCATGAAAGGCAATTCCATAAATTCAACCAAACGAAGGCAGAGTTTCGCCCTGGCAAAAAGTATTTTCGTTGCGGCATGAAACTCTCAGGTCAAATATGCATCTTTGCATTTCGTTGTGATGCCGCGGTGAAAATCAAGTTCACCGCGGCGAAATCTAGAAAAAGTTGTTTTTTAAAAATGATGCGTTTTCCCATTTTAGTCTTGAGTCCTAGGGTTAGTGGGCACTATAAAAATAAAACTTTGCCCATTTTTAGAGGAGTCGACGTTCTTAGGAAATGGGAAGAGGAGAATGAGATTTGAAGAATTTGGGTCTCCAAATTAGGGAAGATTTCATTTCTCTTTCAATTTCTAGCATGTTGAACTCTTTATTTACAATTTATGTTATGTTTTTCTTTACTTTGAGTATGAACTAACTCACTTTTGGGTTAGGGTTTTGATGTAACTTGGATTACAATGGTTTAGTCTATAAATTGATGTTGTTTTTTAGTTATATTGCTTGGATTATGTGTTTATTCTTATACTTAATGCAATTGGATGTTGGGTTTTTTATTCAATTGAATGTTGAGCATGATGAAACTGAGAAGTGATTCATGTGTTAGCTTCTTAGAGTAAACACCGTGGATCAAGCGAACGCTAGAGATAGGTTCAGCGATCTATGAAATCTCTTTAGGATTCCACTTAACTTAATGGACTTTGAACTGTTAATCTTCATTTTGTTGGGTACAGAAAGTTAATAGGGAATAGTAGGATAATATAGTCTGAGAAGGTATATTATACAAATTAGGGAGTCTGATTTATGATCCTTACATGTGAACTTGAAAGCAACAGAAATTGTAAATTAAATTAGAGTATCCTAATGAAGTCGTGTTGGAGTAGGTACCCTAGAGCTAGACCTGACAAAATAGGTCCAGACCCGTGGGTCGACCCTAAACCCGGGAAAATTATATAAGGTATGGGTCCATGAAATTGGACCCCTTTTTTTCAAACCCGTACTCGGCCCTACCCGTATTTCAAAGGGGTTATACGGGTTCACCCGCGGGTGCCCGTAGGTACCCCTTTTTAAATCTCGTTTCCCAACCCAGACTAGTCTTCTTTTATTCTTCATTTCCAAATCCCTAACTCATTCACTCTCCTAGCCGTCTTCTTCTGATTTTCATTCTTCTCTAACGCAACTCCTCTCCAAAAATCAACCTTGCAAATGCATATCTTCTTCTTTAACACAACTCCACGTCGGTCGTCGACAGTCTCTAAACTCTCCACCACGCAAAATCAATCCCGCTTATCCAAGGTATGTAACTCACTCACTCTCGTCTCTCACTCTCACACTCATGACTCACCCACTAACCCCTGTCTTCCTCAACCCAAACTCTTTTTCTTTTTCTGTTTTTCTCTTTGTTTTGTCACTAAAACAACTTCCATGGACTGTTGCCAGAGTGTCTCTGTCTTCGGTGAGTACCACCACCACCATCACCAGCAAGAGCAAGCGCAAGTGCTTTGTGTGTTTTTGTGTTTCCCTCTTTTGGGTTTGACAGAAGAGTCTGAAATGGAAATAAACTTTTAAACTTTACTTGCCTTACTTTAATTGCCTTTGGGCTTTGTGATGTGAAAAGCTTGACTTTAATTGCCTTTGTGATTGTGACTCTTTGCTTTATGATCGACTAATTGTGACTCTTTGCCTATGAGATAATACACAAGTTAATTCACTAGATTGTTGTGTGTCCAAAGAAGAGAAAATATTAAGTTAATTAATCAGTGTTTCACTGCTAATTAAAGGGGTTTTCAGAGAATGGAGATTGCTGGATTTAGACTCAAAACAACAAATAATTAAGGGTATAAATTATCTCCTATCATATGAATGAATATACCCATCTTTTAGTGAGGAGCTGTTGTGGAGTGCTTTGAGTTTTCAATTTAATGTCAAAATATTTAAACTGGCTGCTTGATGAAATTTGGATACGGGTGATCTTTTCAAGGCAACTAAAAGAACTCACTGTGAATTTTGTAAAAAATTAAAACTGCAGGAATTTTCGGGTGTAACTGTCATAATTGAAAACTGTTAAGGGTGAAACTGTAAAAAATAAAAACTAGAGAGAGAAAAAATGGGTAGTCGCGGGTCCACCCATACCCGCATAGGGTAGGGTACAGGTCCAATATGTTGGACCCATATAACTCGACCCGTATTGGGCCCGTACCTGTATTGACCCGACCCCAACCCGGCCCACCCGCCTGTTTTGCCAGGTCTACCTAAAGTCAATCAATCATTGTGGAATTGGCTCTTTGTAATAATGTTTATTAATCAATAAAAGACATTGTCTATTTTATCCTGTGAATCACAGTTGTATGTATTGATATATGTCTTTAGGATGGCAGAACCGTGACGAGGGTATCAAGTGTTTCAAATCTTGATAGTGAGAACCCTATGATGATATATGGTGGCCATTCTGGAAATGTTCGTAGCCCCAGTAGTATTCTAACTAAGGACACATATAATACAGTAAGACTATTATAGTGTTGAATGACCCTGTCGAAAGGTAGTGACTAATCTCACTTGTCAAGGTTGTTTATTGACAACCTGGTGCAACACATGAGTGCTCACTATAGGCAAGTTTACTAGACTGACCCACCAGAGGATTCCATATAGATGGTAACCCTAGTGTCTATGGAACAAATCCTCTAAAGAATGGTGGTGCATATGATCCTTAGACTTGAGATCATCGGAGCACCTTGTGCACCAAATGGTGTAGTTTGACACTAGCCTAATGTAGTTCTATTTAGAGCTATCAATATGGTAGTGGTTGGCTGCATCAAGGAGTGTATCAAGACTATGGCAGATCGACAGAGGATTCATCACTCCCAGGTACAGGAGAAGTTATCTCACGATGCAATTCAGTTAATGACAATGACAGTAAATATGTGATCACAGTGGGATTGAGTTGTTGCTCAATCTAATTTATTCCGGTCATGGGTCTAGTAACTGAATAAAAATATATCGAGGATAACTAAGGTTGACACTATTTCTATACCTTAGTCTCAATGAGATAACAGATGATGAAAGGATTTGATTGCATGATAACCATATCGTTGACAGGTAGCTATTTCGCTGAATCCAAATCTATCGGGTGGCCATGATGCCTTGCTAGGGGACAATCTTGGCCTGTGTGTTGTGAAACGATTGATTGGTGTCAATCGCGATACTACTCACTGCCAGTATGATGAAGAGCCTATGGGTCACACACTAAAGAGACAGTTTAAGGATGGTTAACTATGAAAGTATATATCCGTCTTTTGGATGAAAGGGCATATTGGTAATTTTGCTGTGTAATTAAATTTTCTGAGGTTGTAGCCTGTGCCCAATTTTATTATTTGAATAATTTAGCAAAATTAAGAGTTTAATTATTGAAGTTGATATTAATATTTATATTAATATTTAACTAAATAATTAAACAGGGACCTATGTGCGATTCCACCTTAGTTTGCGTTGTGGCTGAACTTTGTGGGTGGAATAGATAGTTTGCTTTTCTATATAAAGAAAAGCAAAATATGTTTTGAGTGAATTATTCATTCTTGGTCAAGGGAGTTAGATTTGAGAGAGAAAATTTTTCTCTCTTCATTTTCTTCTCTTTCTTCCAAACCTTGAATCCTTAAAGCCAAGGATTGATTCTTGCAAAATCAATCTTTGGTCTCTATTGCACTTTCTTCGTGTGAATGACGTGAGTTCGGTTTTACTCTTGAATCGATAGCGAAATCGCGTTCAGAGACATTTGAAGGAGCCTCCAAACGTGTGTATGATTTTTGATCCTTGTCTGGATTAAAGTTATATTTGTTTTTTTCAATTTAAGCATGTAAAATATATAAATATCAGACCCAGATCTTGGGTTATTCAGAGTAATCATAGGAAATATTTTTTGTTTTTCGCTGCATTTACTCACTGATTTACTTACAATGGTATCAGAGCCTAGGGCCTCAATTGTATATATTTTAATAGTATTTTGATTGATTAACTGAATTGATTACTGGATATTGCATGTTTGCTTTATTGATCTGTTAATATTGCTTAAATCGATTAACTGATGTGTTGGATTTGTTGAGGGATTCGCATTGGATCATTTTTGTGATACGCACATGAACAATAATCTAGAAACTATGATTTGCACCACGGCACAATTCTTCTGCACCGCAGCATAGAATTTTGTAAAGCAGGATTACGTAAATGAGCTACAACGAAATAAAACTCCATCGCGGCGCAAATGCGGGAAAACATCGAGCGACCGAAATCGCACATTTGGGCCTCAGTGTGATTACGCAGCGTGATCACGCAATTGCGCGATTTGAACCGCGACGAAATAAAACTTCACCACGGCTCAAATCTATTCTACTATGCACCATTGCGTGATAAAACTAGGTTGCGGCGTGAATGGTGCTGTAGCGTTTTTATTATTGGATCGATGCATAATTTTACAAATTCAATAGGGTAATTTCTATAATTCAACCCACCCTATTCAAATTTGATTGTTTTAAGTGTATGCAATAATTCTTGTTGGAAAAATTGCATGGTGCCCGGTACATGAGCCTTGAACCTATGGTGAATGTTTTAAAAATTTTGGGTATGTATAATTGTAATTATTAAATAGGGTATGCGTGCCCTACCTTCTCGATGTACATTCTCTTCTCATCTCATTCCCCTCGAATGTAAATCAAGGTTTCTAAATTTATTGATGCAAAATTATTGTTTAATCAATTTCACTGTAAATTTAGTCTGATGTATTTTGTAATATACTTGAAGACTCAAGATATTTATTACAGGACCCTTAGGTGACCCACTGATTCCTCTAGGCTTGAGAAAATCAGCTTTAGTTGGGCCATGTACCAACACATTTATATTTTCTTTAGAATGCATGCTAAGGTTGAATGTTTCATAACATGCCAAACGATGTCATTCTAACAAAGATAATAAAACTGGTGAGACGTAAAATAAAAACCCTCAAATAAAGTATATTAAGTCATGTGTTAGCCTTCCTCACCATGAGTTTAATCAAATCACTGTTCGTCGGAACCTTGGTTGCCAAAGCGAAGGGTACAGTTCTGCCAATAGGAGGTTAAATTTCATTGGAGTTTTCCTTAATGGTGATAGGTCGACTTAAAATAATTGTTTTGCTTGTTTGCCAAAACTAAGGTTGATAAACACGTCATAGGCATAGTAGAGAAGTACACTTGTTATGTGTACGTGGCGACATGTAGTGTCCACTCTACTGATACTGAGAATCACACTTGAGGACAATGGCTAGGCTATTGAATTGTGTGATTGGCTTGTTGGTTGCTTACATTTGAGGTTGGTAGTGGGAGCTATCAACTGGTGTGGATTAAGTTTGTTGGTCTACATAATCAACCCATTTTGGCTTGTTCACCAAAGCGAAGGTTTGAAATGGGCTATATGAGATGTCAGTCCACTAGGAAAGACAACGGGCTTTCCCAAGTTAATGGTGAGGGCTATTGACTTGAGGAAAATAATGGGAGTGATTGTTTAATAAAAGGCCTTATTAAATAATAATAATAAACATTGTAATAACAGTTACTTATTCTGCACTTGTAGATTCACTTGAGCAATATGATCCCATCATCATTACGACGAATCATCGAACTGAGAGAGAAATGGAATGGTGAGAATTTCATTGACTGGTATAGAAGTATAAACAATATACTTCAGTCAAGCGATAAATTATACACCATTGAGCAGGCCTTGTCACCAAAGCCTACTGATAGTTCTATCCATGAGACTGGGTATGCGTATATGAAGCATACACATGATGTGAAAGCGGAAATGACTAGATACATTGTGCTTGCATCAATGACATCATTACAACGACACCAGTGCTAGAAAATGGACTTGGCTTATATTCTTCATTTTCTTTAGAGAAATGAGAAGCATATGGTGGCTTGGTCATTGTTCAGATGCAAGATGGAAGAGGGTACCAAAATTGGCTATCATATATTGAAGTTGATCGAGTATATGAACAGGCTTGAGATTTTGGGATGCAGACTTAATGAGGGTTTAGCGATAGACCTAATATTACAGTCTTTGCCAAATTCTTATTCTCAATTTGTCTATAACTTCATTGAGGATAATAAGAAGAATACCCTTTCTCAGCTTATGGATATGTTAAAGGCTACTGAGTCAAGCATGAAAATGTTAGAAACGTTGACATTGGTTGAAGCCAGCTCAAGTGAGAAGGAAAGGGCACATAAGTCATTAGAAAGAACTATTGCAGATAGCAAGGGCATTTATTCTCACTGTGGGAATCCCAACCACTAGAGGAAACATTGCAAGGCCTTCCTAGTAAAAAGGAAGAAGAATGTTACTTCTTCATCAGGTACGTTCTTGAGATTAACGTCTCCCGTCAACATCTTGGGTCATTGACATAAGATGGGGTACTCACATTTGTTCTAATGTGCAAGGACTACGGCATAGTAGATTGCCCACCAAGGGAGAGGTGGACCTATCAGTTGGAAATGGAGCACATGATGCTACATTTGTTGTAGGATCTTATCGTCTGATTTTGCCTACGGGTTTGATTCTTGGAACTTGTGGATTATTATGATCTTTCTTCAGTTTCTAGAAATTATATTTCTGTGCCACTTAGGACAAGTGAGAATATTACTTTACTAATGGATTATTGTCCTTGAGTATAAATAATATTCTTTGTTCTTTGTGGAACTGTTTCATAATAATATATTCTTAAGAAAGACAGTAAGGATATTCTCAAAATAACAACTATACCAAGTGTGGCAAGTTGTGTTAAACATACCTGAAGGAATGTGAGATAGTATTAAAACTCGCTTCTTCATGTACACACCAGCATAATGGTGTGTCTGAAAGAGGGAATAGGACCTTACTTGAAATGGTTAGGTCCATGATGAGTTTTATGATTTGCCCACATAATTCTAGGGTTATGCCCTAGAAACTGTGACTCACGCACTGAACAGTATGCTGTCAAAGTTTGTAGATAAGACTCCATGTGAAAAATGGAGTGGGTGAAAGCCCACCTTGTCTTATCTAAAGATTTGGGGTTGCGATACTTATGTCAAGAAATTGACTTCGAACAAGCTGGGCCCGAAATCCTACAAATGTATATTTGTGGGTTATCCTGAGGAAACCAAAGGATAATATTTCTACCATCCAAAAGAGCGTAAAATTTTTGTTGCTCGTAGTAGTGGGAGAAAAGTAGAACTCGATGAAGTTCTAGTACCACAAGATAATTAGATGAAAGATGGGAAGATGTGCCATAGGAGGTAGTTGAACATCGTGAGGGTTACTCAACAATTTGTGGATCAAAGTGAACCACTTCAAGTAGCACAGGAGCTATGCAGATCTGAGAGAGCACGACATTAGCCCAAGAGATATGGTTTTCTCATGACTCAACATGGTGACATACTGGTCTACCAAGACAATGAACCCAGAACCTACGATAAAGTTGTATCGAATCCAGATTCCATTAAATGGCTTAAGCCATAAAATCTGAAATGGACTTTATGTACCAGAACTAGTCATGGTTTCTGGTGGATTCACTTGAAGGGGTAAAACCCATAAGGTGTAAATGGGTCTTCAAGAAGAAGACTGACATCAATGGCAAAGTACATACCTATAAGGCATGACTGGTTGCCAAAGGTTTCATACAAATTCATGGTATTCACTATGAAGAAACCTTTTCACCAATTGCCGTGATCAGATTCTTATGGATTATGCTTGCGATTACTGCATATCATGACTATGAAATTTGGCAAATGGATGTCATAACTGCTTTCTTGAATGAAAACCTTGAAGAGATGTGTATATGACACAACCTGATGGTTTCATTCTCGATGGACAAGCTAATGACTATAAGATTTGGCAAATGAATGTCAAAATGGCTTTCCTGAATAGAAACATTGAAGAGGAAATGTATTTTAAGTCATAGCATTTAAATCAACATTTGGGTTTTGTAAATTTTTTAGTCCCAAACATTTGAATGAACTTGTGGGCTTTTGATTTTTCTTTTGAAAGCACAACAACTCAAATCTAGCAACTTTAAATAAAATTTGGGTCATTTGACCATTAAAAATTTTAGGCCTAAAAGATAGCCTAATCCATTATAACCCGACTGATTCAATTTGACCCAAGTATATCAAGTTCAGATCGGGTGCTAGACCGGTACAATAAGTTGGACTCGATTTTATGTTAAATCCAGTCAGTTCTGATCGAACCAGATACGAATTCAAACCTTCCCACCCCTAATATTTACACACCCTTATAATTTATTTGGAATATAAAATGTTGAGTTTTACTTAAGAATTTAGTAATTTTTGGAAAAATACTTGGATGTTGTGGAAAAAAACATATTATTCATTTTACAAGAATAACGCAAAGCAAATATGTAACATTTTCTTTTATGTGACAAGTTATTTGGTATTACCACATAATTAGCTAACTCATGTGATTATTTTATGAGATACGTACGTACATCAGTCAAATCACTTATGTAAAATTTGAATATCTAATATATAGATTTGATATAAAACAACTAAATAAATAATATCAAAATTGAAATCTATTTTGGTAAATACATTTGGGTTGAGATTTGGCTTAAGTAAGTTTGGTTCAGTTGAATCCGAAAGTAACGATTAGGTCCTTGTGAGTCAACATTTGTTATGTTCGCATAAACGGCAAGAGGGTACTTCGGTATTTTTAACTTTAACATATATGGTAATAAAAAAGAGTTTTATTAAAAAACACACCAAACCTAAACTCATCTTTTTATCTTAAGAGTCGCCCCACTAACCCCTTCACCCACCACCATTACCCTCAAACAACAGCCACCTTCCTCACTACCGCTACCTCACAGCACATCCATAGACATCGCTCCAGCCTCACAAGGTGCACAGGACGAGCAACTATAGCAAGTAGTCGCACCTTCTCTCTAACCTCAAGAGGAGAGCGATTCGTGGCCACATTGCTCTTGGGTGTGTCGTGGCTATCGCACCTGAAAATGGCGTATCGGTCCAGCCTGATGGTTCAGTTCATAAACACAAGGCAAAACTTGTGGCTAAAGGCTTTGCACAGCAACAAGGGGTGGATTTCTCTGACACATTTGCTCCGGTGGCTAGACATGACACTATTAGGTTACTTCTTGCTATGGCAGCCCAATTTGGTTGGAAAATTTTCTAGCTTGATGTTAAGTCAGCATTCCTGAATGGCTAGTTGAGTGAGGAAATCTTTGTGGAGTAACCTGAAGGTTATCAAGTGAAGGGTGAAGAAGACAAAGTGTATCTGCTGAAAAAGGCCTTGTATGACCTAAAGCAGGCACCTAGAGCCTGGTACAACCACATAAATGATCATCTAAGTAGCCTAGGATATGTTAGAAGTCCTAATGAGCATACACTAAATGTTAAGGAAACTAAAGGTGACTTGATTGTGATATCTTTGTATGTGGATGATCTACTGATTACAGGGAGCAATGTAGATCAGTTGAGTCAGTTTAAGAAGTCCTTGCAATGTGAATTTGAGATGATAGATTTAGGAGAGATGACATATTTTCTTGGTATGGAGATAGTTCAGTCCAACAATGGAATTTTTGTGTGCCAAGAAAGGCATGCAAATGAGGTGCTAAGAAAGTTTAGCATGGAAAATTCCAAACCTGCTGACACTCCACTGGTTCCCAACTTGAAGCTGAGTAAGAATGATGGTGCAATGAGAATGGATGAGGGACTGTTTAGAAGCCTGATTGGATGTTTGATGTACTTAACAGCCACACAACTAGACCTCATGTTTGCTGCCGGTTATCTCTTCAGGTTTATGTGTTGTCCAAGTGAATTGCATTATAGGGCAGCCAAGAAAGTGTTAAGATATGTGAAAGGGAGCTCCAGGCTTGGTATTTGGTTCAAAAGGTCTAAAAATCTGGTGTTGTTGGGCTATACTGTCAGTGATTGGGGAGGATCACTTGATGACATGAAAAATACCTCAGGTTATGTATTCTACATCAACTCTGGTGCAATTAGCTAGCTGTCAAAGAAGCAGGAAACTGTGGCATAATCCATAGTAGAGGCAGAGTATATATCTACTGCAGTAGCTATGAATCAAGCCATTTGGCTTCGGAAAGTTCTGGCAGATTGGAAGCAGAATCAGGGAAGTCCAACTCCAATTTTGTGTGACAACTAGTCTACAGTTGCCATGGCCAAAAATGTAGTTCTTCACGGCAGGACCAAGCATATTAAGATAAAGTTTCATGTTGTAAGGGAAGCTGAATATAATGGTGAAGTTACTTTAATTCACTACAGGGGTGAGCACTAAACTGCAGACATCATGACCAAAGCATTGCCTAAAGCCAAGTTTGAAGAACTTAGACCCAAACTTGGTGTTTCCAGCAAAGGTATCAAGGAGGAGTGTTGAGGCAGTGATACCTTGCTGGAAATGCATTGATACTACAAGTTGCAGTTTGAATATTTTTGGCACCAGTTGAAGTTTACTTCTACAGTTGGTTTGACGTGCATGGCTGCAGTTTCTTGGTGCATTTTAGTTGAATGGCTTAGGTGTGATTAAGTCATGTAAATGATGCATTTTGTGTATGATTTGTTAGTTGTTAGAATTTAAATTCAAATATGTAAATATCTGCTGTAGTTGTTGTAACAGTGGATGGTTTGGTTAAGTTTTTGTATATATTGTCAGTCTAAATAAAAATGAATATAGACTTTTGCACACTCTTATTTTGTTGCTCCTTTTCTTTTCTTTGCATTCTCCGGCCAAGAACCATTGATACCATTTGATGGATCTTGAGTTGTGGTTGATGGTTGGATGCAAGAAACTTCAGATTTTTGTGTGTGGCTCTGATACCATTTGATGTTCTTGGCCGAAGAATGCAAAGAAAAGAAAAGGAGCAACAAAATAAGAGTGTGCAAAAGTCTATATTCATTTTCATTTAGACTGACAATATATACAAAACTTAACCAAACCATCCACTGTTACAACAACTATAGTAGACATTTACATATTTGAATTTAAATTCTAACAACTAACAAATCATACACAAAATGCATCATTTACATGACTTAATCAAACCTAAGCCATTCAACTAAAATGCACCAAGAAACTATAGCCATGCACGTCAGACCAATTGCAGAAGCAAACTTCAACTGGCACCAAAAATATTCAAACTGCAACCTATAGTATTGATGCATTTCCAGCAAGGTATCACTGTATCAACACAGCCATATTGGCTCAGAGGATTTGAATTTTTTTTGTTTTTTAAATTTCTTTTGGACTTTTTTTAGCTTGATTGATTTGGATTTCTGTTTAGTGTTGCTGGTTGTGTGATGGAGCTAGTTTATGGGGTTGGATTGATTTTTAAGATGAGTTTTATCCATTAATTTATGCAGTGGTTGAAAGAATGCATGGGGTAAAATGGTGGGAAAATGGTGTATCATGAAGTAAGGTTCAATAGGCATGCAATTAACAAAAATTATGGTTGAATTGATACCTTTTAAAGTTTTACAACTCTTGTATCTTCAATTGGAGATGAAAGATCTTCAAAACTTGATGAAAATCCTCAAAGTGTATCCACCCCAAGCAAGAAGAGAGTGAGCCAAATATTGCTTTCCCTTTTGAGTGAGATTTTTCGAAATTATGGTTAAATGGGATAAACATCACATATTTATATCCTTGGACCAATTAACAATTTTGAAATTGTTATTAACCCTTTAATACAATTTCATTATTCTTTATGAGTCTCTGAAACAATTTCATTTTTAAAGTTAATCATTGGTCTAAACTAATTAATAACCAAGGAATTTAACTTTTACTAAATCCCATTTTTTTTACATATTAGTCTATTATTGAATCCAATCCAATCCAATAAATATATATATATTGTTTAGTCCATTATTGAATCTAATTCAAAAATAATCAAATTACCATATTATCCTTGGTAAGTGGTAGCTTTTTATCAATAATCATTTTTCACCAATATATAAATTTGAATGCACATGTTTACATTTGAACAACGTTAACCTTTAACGATATGTATTACTCTCTCTCATTTTGCTTGGTTTTTAGGTGTGACCACTTATGTTCACTATAACCTAATCGTGGGCCCAATATTGTAATTCGATATGTTTCATCATAGCTTTTTATGATCGAAACTCTCACTGATCATGGTAAGCATTTAGCGATGCTCTATAACCCTTAAGCTACAATGAATTTAAACTCTAATGAACATTTTTTCTGATCGTCAGTACCATGTAGTAAAATTCCTCTGTCATCTAATCTCGATTAAGAATGAGTTCATGTTATGTCAAAACCTTTAACTTAATCTTTAATCGAATTGTCAATCAGTACAATGGAACATGTCAACATGAAACTACTTTTCATTTGACATTTATTATACTCTAGCCAGAGATTTCATTTTTCCAATGTTTATTGACATTCAACTGGGAACTCGAGATTAAACTATTTCAAGTTAACAGATCTCATCTTAAACATCACTTGTCCTCGCACATGAATAACATATGACCAAACTCGCTTCCTACACAAGACATGTCTAGTCTCGTGCTTATACATCATATGAACTATATGCATCATATGTTTAATCTAACCGTGATGTCTTAGATCTAAGAATCAGTGGTACACTAGTACGATTATATGATGTATTATTGACCACATTCCATATGTCCATGTAATTCATCGTAATTGATCATATTCGATAAACAATTCACTAACCGTTCATCCATACTAATGCCCTTGTGATATGACTTTCATCATCAACCACACTAATACCATCATATGATAGTCAATGGAGGCGTTTAACATGACTGTTATGCAATGTTATTGCCCAATTAGCATTACTTACGTAGGGAATGTTTCGATGATTTGATATTTTAAAGATCCATATTATCCAGACATTTTACATACAATACATATAATATAAATAAAGCAGTAAACAAACGTATGAAATAAGAACACTTTCTTTTATTAATAAAATATTCACAATATATAATATCATGGAATTGATAACACGATTGATTCTTAGGGCATACACTAATAGAGAATGTGGAGGTGGGAGTTTTTGCAGGGTCTTGAGTTAGGAGTGGTATGAGTTTTGTGTCTTAGTGTTGGGATGGTTTCGGGTGTGGTTGTCGTGAACTATTGGGTTCAAGAAAGTGATGCGGTGGGCTTTTTTTTTTTTTTAATTTAATTTATTTGAAATTTTTTTAAATATTTAGTTTTTGTTGGGTTGTTTTAGAATTTTCAGTATTTTTTTGGGTTACTAAAAAGATTCTTCAAACTCTGCTAACAAATATTCAAATAATGACCTAACTGTTACTTTCGGATTCTAGTGAACCAAACGGAAGTAGGCCAAACCTGAGGGACCAAAAGTATTTACCTCATTATAATACATCATTTAAAGATAAAAATAATACAAATTGGAAAGTGTAATATATCCTAGGTAAAAAAAATGTAGAATGTTAGCATCAGATTTAATTCTATTAAGAGAAATGATGCATTGTACAGAGACGAAAGAGTGAAACGGTGAGAATCTAGAAAAGATTTTTATGTGAAAACAAATCAATTACTTGAAAAGTCAGGTGTTTATTAACATAAAAATAGAAATGGGGTTTTTATTAACCCCCATAATTAAATCAAATAACAAAATTTTTGTTGATATTTCCGAAATAACATAAATTCTCTAAATGTTAATGAACCTTAGTACGTCGTTAAAATTAATAATATGATAGCTAAATATAAATTTATCGAATTGCCCCTATATTGTTTACTTTAACACATAAAACTTAATAGAGATTTATGATAGCACTATAACAATAAGGGAATTTTTGTGATTTAGTTATACCAAAGGGGTATTATTGTAATTAACCCAATAGAAAATAGAAACACATAAAATAAAAAAAATAAAAACACAAAAACAGTGGTTTTGGTTTTGGTTTTGGTTTTGTTGGCGTTAGAAAACAAAATCTTAAAGGAAGAAAGAAACACGGTGCTTGTCTCGCAGACCAAAAACAATTTCTCTCTCTCTTCCTCGTCTTTCATCTCTTTATAATTTCAATTGTTACATCTTTTATTATATATTTATTATGTTATACATATAATTAATAGACTATCTGGGTCAAAAAAAAAAAGCTAGAATTTTTATACATGTAACAATTGATTTTGATGGTTAATGGATCTGTGGAAAGCTGAAATCCTGTGATTGAGGGAGTTTATGTGAATGAATGAGATATGGGATTAGAATCGGTTGGTGGGTTTATGAAATCAATATCATCAGCAAGTAGAAGGGAATTTTATTTTCGAAATTTCAATCGGTGATTGATCAATCTTTGATATTTTAGGTGTTTTTTTTTTTGTTTTAATGGAGGAAGTGGAGATGGCCGATTTGTGGGTTGGAGCTTGATTTTATGTATTGGTGGTGGGTCAATGGATGAGGGCAGCCCTAGCAATGGAGGTCAAGCCACGTGGAGGCCGAGGGAGCTGGCGTTTCGCCTATATATGCTGCGCAATGAAACACAAGGTTTACGAGTTGTTGTTGGAAAGCCTGTAAGTCTTTTTAGTTTTGTAATTGTTGATTGATCATATCTTGTTCAAATGTTTGTGGGTCTGTGTTTGCATGTTGAAATTTCAAGAATTGCTTAAGCTTCTTGGTGTGGCAATGATGAATGAGGAAGGATTAAGCTTTATAGAACTGCTTAGTAGATGGAACTAGTAGTTTTATTTGTAAAGACTTTTGCTTTTTAAGTTTATGTTGCAGTAAGATATGCCATTTTGGATGAAATTAATTTTCACGTGAATCCCTATAAGGTTTAGTAGGATAGTACAAACTTGCTTAAATTTTTAGTATTGCAATCCCTTCACAAAATTGTGCATTTTCTTAGACTTATGGGTGGTAGTGTATGGAAGTAGTGTTGGCAGTTTATTACCGGGGCAGGATATTCTCCTATTCCCTTGTGTTACATAATAAGTATTATAGAAACCCTTGCTGTCACTTGTTATAATTCTTTCAATTCTTAGAATGCTCTGTTTCACTAATAACTTTACTTTCATTTCTTATCCAAAATCGTTGAAGTTCCAAATTAGTATATATCATGATAAAATCTTTTATTAATGAACTTTCACTTTCCTATCAATTGAAACTTCGGTTTCTTATCAAAACTTATTGTCAATGGTTAAACCTAATATAGTTTAGCAGTTCCCTATAAAGATAAAACGGTAAACCAGTATAAAGAGAAAAGTTCTTGTGCTGAATATCGTTATCTAGGATGACTTTCACATAATTCCAATTACACATTTCAAGAGTTTGTGATAGCTTATTGGCTCCCGTCTAACTTCTTTTATGAAGAGTCATTTGGCACAGCTATGTTGGTCACCATCCTCAAAGAATGTTTCTCTTAATGGAAATTTACCCCTCAGTCTCTAACCCACTGTCCTTCCTTCCCAAACATGCACACTAGTCTGACTATGAAAAGAAACAAATGAAAAATAAAAAAAAGGAAGTTTCTTTAAACCTTCTCCAGCGATATCTGTGTTTGATTTCTGCTCCATAATCTGTCTTAACGAATCTTCAATTAAGTCCACATAAATTCTAGTTTTATTAAACCATTCAAGTGCTTAGCTTGACCATTAGTCGGAGTCCAAATCTTCAAGATTGAAATATTTATGAACATATAAAAAGAACAATGTAATCTATATCTTATTATCTTGTCGTAAAAGTTCAACTCTTTGAACTAAACCAATTGTGGCATAGAATCAAAATATCTCTCTTAGAAGTTTTTGTTACAGTAGTGTGAACAATGCTGTGAGGCAATTTCTTGCATGGTGAACTCTTCCTATCTCCTGATAATATTGTGCAATATCAAGATGTTTTGTAAATTCTAAGCCATGAACAGTTCTTTCAATATTGTTGTCTAAACTTTTTTTTTTTTAATTTATCTTTTGAGTGGAAAAATCTGTTTATCAAGACCATGACATTGGATGCATTTTATTGTAACAAAGTGCATTTTGGTATTCATATATTAGCTTTCTCAACTGGTAATTATAGTAGACGAAAATTGGTGGCATGTTTATCTCATTACGTATAGTTCTTTAACCTCTACTGATTCAACTTATAAATAATCCTAGTGCTTACAGAATTTTGTAAGGCAACAGTGTTTCTTTTGAATGTTATAACATGCAAGAATTTTCCTAATTTTAATGTATTAGACGATTGTTGACGCTTCATTCTCTTGGAGAATTTGGTGGTTACCAATTTCCATTATTCCTTAAAAGAAGCTTGCACTCTTCATTCCATTTTGTTATATGTGTTAGTTTGAGCTGATTAAATGAGTATGATAAGTCCCTTTTCCTTTCTCATTGTTGGTTATCATGAGATCCATTAGTGAGCTTTCTATAGCATTAATCATTAAGTTAATTAAAAAAAAAAAAAAAAAAAAAATGATGGGTAGGTGGGAGGTGTTACCTTAACTTGCTCTCCTTGGATTTTGTCCAGATTCCCCATCTTAAATTAGATTGGGTTGCCATCGGATCAGGGAATTCTAGATTCATCTAGGCAACAGATTATTATAGTTAGATATGATACTTTGATCAAATAAATATCCAATAGATACAAATTAAACTCAAATCTTACTAAATATGTAGCTGGCTAACTTGTCCTGGTACAAATATATTGTAATGATACAAAATGCTGGAAACTTTGAAGTCTTGGTTATTTATCTGTGCCGATTTCGAGATTTGGGCTTAAGTTTTCGCATTATGAACATTTATCAATGCATGATCCATACTTTTAAATTAAGTCTGAGATTTTGGACTGATGTGAAATAATTGAATAAAAAATATTTCATTGCTGCTATCTGTATGAATTCAAGTCATGATGCATGAGAATGGAAGAAGAAAAGGGGGAGTTGTTTAAATGTAGATACATCTGTTATCCAATTTGTTAACATGTATTATGCCTTTGTTGTCTTCTAGCAGAAATTTAATTGATCTGCGATTTATATATTTTAAATTATTTAATATACTTTTGATAATGGTTAGACGGCTCGCAAGAGTAAAGATTGTTTGAGGAAAACATTTGTGCTGACATGCAACTTTTATTTTGCAGTTGGTGTCCAGACTTACCAAGGATATAGTTGAAACATACCAAATATGCAACCCACAGTTCAAGTATTCTGAAGAACTAAATCCAAAGCGGTATTTGACCAGCCCATCTGTTGGGGTCCTCAATGATGGCTATGATAATGTTAACTCAGATCTTATTTTGGCTGTGAACTTTGTCTTGGTCAATTTAGAGACGCAGAGAAGGTTCGTGATTGGTTATTTAATTTTTTTTTTTGATAGTCACCTAGTACTTCTGAAATTGATCTTCTTTCTTGTACCACTTAGCATGGCCTTGAAGTGAGTCTGTGTGTGGGTATGCTACATTGGTATATAAAGCATCAAATTAATTTTGTTGTGATCATGGTATAACAGCTGTCTTAGTGGCAACTATTTTAGGTAAACTGAGTTTTAACATAAATTCTGATGTTATATATCATCCAAAAGTGTATGTTGGTCATTCATGAATTGTTAGCTTCCTTGAGATGTAACCAGCATCTACTCGTTGTCTTGTGAATAAATATTTAATGTTCACATTTTTTAATTACTCGGCAATGGCACATTTAATGCACTGAAATGATTTTAACTCTGTGCAACCCAGGATTGTATTTCTCTCTCATTTATTACGTTCATTTTCTTTCTTTCTTTTTTTTTTTTTTTTGGTTTATCAGTTAAAATTTGGACTGTGGTTGCTGATTTTCTGCTCAGACATCTGAACCTTCTCTAGGGATGGAAAAATACACTTCAAGCTGATTTGACCATTGATTTTTCAAGAATAGGGCTGGTGGCAGAATTTAGCTCCATATCCATGGTTGCCTTATTTGAATTTCTGATGTAGGACAGATCAAAGAAAAGAAAGAAAGATAGAGATCAGAGATAGAATTAGAGAGGAAGAAAGGAAAGATACATATCAGAGATAGAACTGAAGAGAAAGAGGAGAAATTAGAGAATAGGCAGAAATAAGAGCAAAGAAATATAGATATTAGAGAAAAGGGGAGATATTGGAGAAGAGACAGGAATAAGAGAGAGATGGAAGAGAAATTTAAGATGAGGATAATAATAAAAGAAAAGTACATAAATTTAGAGGAAGGAGAGAAGAGTAGAAATGAGAGAGAACCAATAATCAATGTTATTCATTCATTTTCACTTTATTCAAAATAAAGTACATCCAGGCCTATGTATAATGGTCTGAAAAAACTGTAAAAATAAGTAAATAAGTGTTTTTGGATTAAACTAATAATACTAAAGATAATTTTAGCAAACAAGATATCTAATCAATACTATTTGTATAAAATAATAAGATAAATCCAATAAGCTAAAAAAAATTCCCTAATTAAAAGGTCCTAAAATATTAAAAGATTCTTAGTTCTGCATCAATTTCTTTACCAGACCTACCATGTCTTTGAAATGCCTCTGTTTGTATCATTGTATAGATGGGGAGGGCTTTTGGAGCTTTGGTTTTGCCGGGCTGGACCAGCACTGGTCTAAGTCAGACCTCAGTGCAGGCACCATCTCAATAGGAAACGAGAAAGTGTTTTCTAGAAGTTCATTGGTTAAATGTTGCATTTAAAAGTTTGAAATCTTTTGAAAATATATTTAACTAGGTGCTCACGGTGGTAGCAATAGTGCCTAATGGTTATTGGGACATATAGGAGCGAGTGAGATGGGGTGGTAACATGGGTGACCATTGTTAGTAATTAGATGGTAGAAATAACAAAATTGCAATGATAATAATGATTCAATTAGCGATATTTTGCATGAAAATAATCTGAATTTCATCTATGGATAATATAATTTGATTAAGAAATGAGGGTTAGGCCTGTGTGCCATGAGCACTGGTTTGTATCAAACTTTGATCACCTGTACAAAGCCCAGTGGGCCATTTTCTTTAGCCATAGTCTGTCTTTTGTTGAGCCAGGCAGTTTGGCCACCTTGCATTGGGCTTTTCATAGCTTCTGAAAGTTCTGTTTCAGAGTTCTTGACTATGTAATTTATTTAGCATTTGTTTTGGAATCTCAATATGCTTTTGTGCTATTTGTTTGACATGGCATTTGGTTAATTGCGCTATTTGTTTGACACGGCATTTGGTTAACTAAGTTTTTTTTTCATATATGTACTTGCTTTTTGCTTCATCCTTTGTATGCGAACGATGAGGCACCATACACTGGAGTGTATTGTGAATATTGTATGTGTAGTTCAGTATGCTTTCTGTGTCCCACCCTATATTCTGTTAATATAGGATTTCTAAGTCAAACGTTTAATCTCCTCTTATCAAAAAAGAAAACCAATCAGACTTGTAGTTTTCTTATAAAAACATCAAACATCTAATTGTCTTTTCTGATCATATGCAGATATGTTGTCAAAGATGTTCTCGGTCATGGAACTTTTGGGCAGGTTGCTAAGTGCTGGGATGCAGAAACGAATGGTTTTGTTGCTCTGAAGATAATTAAAAATCAACCTGCATACTATCAGCAGGCATTGGTTGAAGTATCTATTTTGACAACGGTACCTAATTCTGCTTTAGCATTATATTTCTCACTGGCAGTGATTATTAGTAGTAAAATTTTTGTTTGCTCTGCTGTTTGGTTTTTTGCAGTTAAACAAGAAGTATGATCCAGACGATAAGCATCACATTGTTCGTATTTATGATTACTTTGTACATCAACGCCATTTGTGCATTTGCTTTGAACTACTGGACACAAATCTGTAAGTTACCAACCTATGTATCACTTGTGCCTTTGTGCTGTAAAATAAGATTCATCAGTTGTGACTTCTCATACTTACATTTATATGTATATGTATAGGAAAATGATAGACTTACCGACTGGTGTGTACCGATTTTGTGCACCGAATGACGTGGCAAAATCCTGGCCGTTGATTAATATTAACTGATAATAAATAAACGGTCAGGATTGTGCCACGTCATTCGGTACACAAAATCGGTACACACCAGTCGGTAACTGTAGCATTACTCATATGTATATTGTTTTAGCTTTTTGTGCACCTTGGTTTTGACATTCTATAGTAATTCAGGTATGAGCTTATCAAGATTAATCACTTTAGGGGGTTATCATTGAGCATTGTCCAATTGTTCTCTAAACAGGTATAGCATTTTAGCTTAGTATTCAGTTTGCCTTTACTACAATTTCTTATGGTTCAATCTTATGGTGTTGCACTATGTCTTATTTGTATTCTACATAGATTTTACGTGGACTGGCTCTGTTAAAAGATGCTGGGATAATTCACTGTGATCTGAAGCCAGAAAATATTCTTTTGTGCACAAGGTAAAATACTCTGGCATGTTTTGTTTGCAAACTGTCTGATAGATTTTTTCTTGTTGAACTTATATTTTTTTCTTGAAAATAGTGTAAAGCCGGCAGAAATTAAAATAATTGACTTTGGATCAGCATGCATGGAAGATCGCACTGTATACTCCTACATTCAGGTTTTCTATTTATGTTTATTGCTAGGCTTCTGTTTTGATTTAATCATGCTCATAACTATTTAATTTACTGCATATTCTTTTTGCTTCTGCAGAGTCGTTACTATAGATCTCCAGAAGTTCTTCTTGGGTATCAGTATCCTATTAAATGAAATTTTGGCTTTGTTCTTGTTATTTCATGCCACTTTAATCCAATTTGGGTTCTGCTTTTTTAAATATCTAGTTTATGCTGAATTAGTCCAACTTCCAGGTTTTAAATGAACTATTATAACTTGTTTGAGGTTGAGCTGAAAAATTTGGACCCAACCACATTATTTGATAAGCTTGGGTTGAGGTTTCAGAGTGATTTTTTCATGTTGAGAGTTAAATTTTCAGCATCATTTATATATGAGAGTAGATACTGAATACCTTGGCATAATCTTTTGAAGTAGTCCCAGCAGGGAAGGGCCTAGCTTCTGCACCCCAATCCTCTGTGTTTCAGTTCATATACACACTTGTAAGTGTGTAATTATCTCCTTGGTTTCCTAGTAGGGAGTTTTGAAGTTGTTTCCAGTTGCTCTTCAACAACCTTTTATTTACTTATCAAAATAATGGGATAAATAAGGTGAAAAGTCTCTTGCTTTTTAATGATACAGCTTAGCCTTAAGAAGACTAGAATTTTTAAAGTTCATGATAATCCAATCTCAACTGTTAATCGATTGATCTGACTGAACCTAGGTGGAAGGTTTTGATTGGATGTTTCTGTTAAAAAAAGTTAAAAGTCTCTTGCTTTTAATGCTCCAGCTTAGCCTTAGGCCATTCCTTTCCCTTGTGATGGAAGTTTCAATTGTAAGTTTCTGTTTGCATCTATCAGTTAAGCTGTTTAGAACCTTCAGTTTGGTTCTTTATGGTATTTGATGTGCTGTAGATTATAGTCCTGATTATAATTTGTGCAAGCTTCTTGATGTTCTGCCATTAACTCTTCATAGATATACTACGGCTATTGATATGTGGTCCTTTGGGTGCATAGTTGCTGAATTGTTTCTAGGGCTGCCATTATTCCCAGGAGCTTCAGAATTTGATCTTTTGAGGCGAATGATTGAAATACTTGGGTATGACTCTTTCTTTAGTTCTTTTGTGTTAGCAAATAAGTTTAAACCATATTTTATGTGTTTAATCTTCATGTTCTTGCTCATGATTATGTTGAATCTTTCAAGTCAAATGATTGAAATACTTGGATCTAGCGTCTTCTTTTGTTCTTTTGTGTTTGCAAATAGTATTAGATCATATTTCATCTTCTTAGATATCGTATTCTAGTGCATGATTGCGTTGTCTTTGATTGGCTTATATAATTTCTTGTAATGTAAAGAGGAAAATAAGGCAAGTTTGTAATAGCCTCTGAATTTCTTGTATCAAAGCGTGGAAATTAGTTTCAAAATTCCAATGCTTTTTCTTTTGTTTATTTTCTAGCAGAAGCATAAGAATCCATTTGAAAATGATACAAACTTCAAATATAAATAACAGTGGATATAAGAGTTATTGACAAAAAATATAAAACAAAACTATATAATATTTTCAGGGTGCTTGGAGAACCTCTTGCATTTAGGTCTTGCAGATACTTGCACGAGATCTCCTATTGATATATATTTAGGCAAAAGACTTTTTTGGTGTCTGCCCCAAAAGAGGAGATTGTTGATGTGAAGTTACTGAAGGAGATACTATATATGGACAAAAGACCTTTCAATATTAAGTTCTGATGGAGGTGAATATGTAGTCACAAAATCCTTTCTAACAGCTCTAAAGTGATTTAATAGATTCCAGTGTAGCCTGAAATTGAGGTAGACAACTTGCTTAGCATGCATTTTTGGAATTTTGGGGGAATGGTTTGATTTCTTAACATGGATCTAGTTTTTTTTTTTCTTTTTCTTTTTCTTTTTGGTAACTTCACTTGGCAGAGCCCCACTGCTTGTTGAAGCTTTGCACAATTAATTCAATCTGTGTCAGCCTAAAAATTGCTCACCCTATGGCTAACATTGAAAGTTCCATAATTTGATAGGTGTATATGAAAGGTTTAAACCATAGGAACATGTGTAAGCATACGTACAAACAGAAAATTGAGGCAAAATGACTTATTTAAGTTCCGTAAACAACAATACTTGTATACAAAGGATATTATGTTTCTTAACATATTTTAATTATTAATTACTACGGCAAAGTTTATAATTTCTATATAAAGGAAAGAATACTAGTGAATGGAGAAGATTAATTACTTATAGCAAGTTGTATCACACCTGTTTACACCAAAGTTGGATTTACATGGACCATAAGTGATTGTTTATCACATTGAATATAGAATGTATAGATAAAATTTCCCGCTTTGGTCTAAGCTAATTATAGAAGGGGATGTTTAGTGGAAGCTTAGAACCATGCATACAGTGTGTGCAACCGTCCATCTATTTTTTTCTTTTTCCCTAAGTAAAAATATGTCAATATCTTTGAAAGATATTCCTTGCATGAAATAACATCTTTCATAACTGGGCGTGGAGTTTTTACTCAATAAACAACTTAAGTTTTTAATCAAGGGTTTGTTTTTCTACTCTTTTCTTATGTTTTTATTTATTTAAAACTATGAGAATGTAGAAGAAAATGAACTTTTGCATTTTAGTTTGGCTAATACTTCCATGTATGTCATATTTGACAATTATTTTGTTTTCAGGATATTATACCCAGTGTAAGGCTTTTCTTTTTGGTGCTTATAAAATACCAATTGGTTTAAACTTTGCAAATATTTTCAATTCTCATTCATGTATGGTTGACATTTTGTAGAGAACAGCCCCCTGATTATGTACTAAAGGAGGCAAAAAATACAAGCAAGTTTTTCAAGTGCATTGGGAGTGTCCACAGTATGGATAATGGTGAAGTTTTCATGGGTGGAAGAAGTGCTTACCAAGCACTAACAGAGATGGAGTATGAAGCTGTAAGTATTCACATTATAGTTTTTGCTGTCGGAGGATGTTAGAAACCCCAAACTTCACCTGCAAAAGATCACTCACAAACAACTACCCAGACCACTCTGAAACTCCAATAGTCAACAACCCAGAAATTCCAGTCACACAAGAACAGTTTAATCACTTCAAAACAATTAAAGAACACAAGCAATACTGAATAACTCAATTTATATATAGAATAGCAACTCTGTGACAACATTACTCCAATAACAGTTCATCTACAACTACAATTCAGCATAACAGAAGATAAACATAAACCAAACCATTTAAGATAAATTTGCTAAGAACAAAGAAACCCGCTGGACTTCAAGGGCCAGCACCTCCCCAACCCCTTTCCCTTTTTACTATTTTCGAATGATCCTAGATAGATCCCTCACATTATCTTTTATTTTTCGTACTCTCTTAGTATAACTGAATTCAGCCCCCCATCAATCATCACTTGCCACTTGTCACTCTCTCATAAACCTAATACCACCCACACACTCACGCATACAGCCTGACAATAAGTCCCCCATCCCTTTTTTACACCTTTATTTTTCCTCCCATACTCATATGTGGTGTTGGTCTCATCAGAGGATAAGTATTATAAAAGAGGTTATAAGATGAATAGGTCTTGTTAAATCTCTAGTAAATGATATCTGTATACCAATTATACAGATTTACTCTTTTGTGATGTAAATAGTATTCCTGATTGTCAAATTTTGACTGTTTGTCAGAGAGAGTTGAAAAAACCACTGATTGGGAAAGAGTACTTCAATCATAAGAACCTTGCAGAAATTGTTACAAACTACCCTTACAGAAAGAACTTGTCTATGGAAGATATTGTGAAAGGTTAGCTTCAATGTTTTTAAATATTTGAACCATGGAACACATTAAAAAGTGTTTTCGAATGTGTCACTAACATCTTTTGTGATGTCTTTGATGTTTTTACTATAATGAATCATTGACAGAAAGTCAAGGACGATTAGCTTTGCTTGATTTTCTTAAGGGACTTGTTGAGTTTGATCCTGCTAAACGGTGGTCACCTTTTCAGGTTATTGTATTCTCCCAGTTTTCTTCATCTGTTTACTCCCTGAATAAGCTGCTATATATATAAATGTACATTAAAGTAAATAGTTAGAGTTTGAATTCATTTGCCTGCAGGCTTCAAGACATCCTTTTGTGACAGGGGAACCTTTCACTTGCCCTTATGAACCACCCCCAGAGACACCTCGCATGGTAAGTGGATCTATGTGTATTTTGGATTTTCTAGCCCATTGTCTTGTACTTTTGATTGCTTTAATATTGTGAACCTCTTCCAACTGTTATTCTCAATGGTTGGCACCAGACAAGCAAAGGAGTTTTTCAGATTCTCAGCATTAGACTCGCATTCTGGTTGGGCTCATCATTTTCTATGTTGTTTCTATAACTCTCAAAATTTTCCTTTTTTTTATTATATTTTCTATTTCAGTATGGCATGTATAGTTTTATGTTTTCAATCTTCAAAGCGTAGATATTTCATTTTTAAAGAATTTTAAATTTGTCAATTTCATTTTCGGAGTTCAATTTTTTTCTCAATCACAAAGCGCTTTGTGAAGACTTTGGATGTATAAATAAGGTAAACTGCACTTGACTGCCTAACTGATTAGTGAATGTTAGCTTATATTTTGAGGACAGTTCTTATTTTGGTTTATAGTTTTCAAGCTGATCAATATCTTATACAGTTCCTTGTACTTATCTTTCTGCAGTTGGCTCTGCCAACTATCAAAATAACGATGCTAATGGTGAAAAAATAGAAGAACAAAAATAGGCTTTTATTCTGCCAGGGATATTGCTTGTCTATTTTAAAATAAAGGGGGTCTCATAACATTTCTGAACTAGAGGCATTCTGTGTAATTTATTCTGTAAAATGTTAGGCATTTTTCAGTTATCTAGTTTCTGTTGACATACATTAAACTTAAATTCTTTTTCAGCCTGTTGGTCAGAATATTAAGGTGGATCATCACCCAGGTGCAGGCCATTGGTTTGCTGCTGGTCTTTCTCCTAATGTAAGCATATTTTCCTTTAAACAATCTAAGAGGTTACGCAGATGATTAATTATCATTTTCTGCAACTATTGATAACTTCATTATAATATATTTTGTAATCCAGAAAAAGATAAATAAGCAGATTATGTTTACTTTTCATGCAGATTTCTGGCAGGAACAAATTTTCCCTGCATAATACCCCACATTTTCAGGTGGTGCCATATGCTCATGGTAATAGTTATGGTAGTGTGGGAAGCTATGGTAGTTATAATGATGGTACTGGGCTTGGAAGTAGTTACGGGAGTTATGGTGATGGTGGCAATATGTTTGCCTATTTCTCTCCTGTTGGTCCATCTGGGATGAACATGGCTGCACAAGGAGGCATGTCAATGCTTGGAAGTAGCCCTGATGCAAGAAAGAGGGTCATTCAGTATTCTCATGGAAATGGGCTTGGTGTGAGTCCATCAGCAGGAATTATGGTTCCACTCCCCCTAGGTACTAGTCCCTCACAATTCACTCCTCCAAGCTCATATGGTCAGGTTTCAGCTGGCTCTCCTGGACATTATGGTCCAACTTCTCCTGCAAGAAGCAGTGTTCATGGATCTCCTTTAGGAAAAATGGCTGCTGTTACCCACTATAATAGAAGAAAAAGTTGGGGATATTCTGGAAATTCTCAAGAGAGTTCATCATCTCAACATTGGCAAGGACAATCTATTGATGGCACCAGCTCTGGTCAATCTGAAGCTAACTCTCAAGTACTTGGTAGTTTGTCATCAAATCTGCAATCAAATCCAGGTTCCTCCAACTCAAAGCAGCAACGAGGAGGCTCCGGAATTACTCATAATTTGTCTGCGATGAAGAGCATGTCCAGCTCGTTAACACGTGGTTCTTGTAGTGCAGAAACAGCTCATGATAAACCTGAAGCTGGCCTGTCAATGCCAGATCCTGGAGACTGGGATCCCAATTATAGGTAAGCAGTCTATAACTTACAAATGCATTGTCAATGTTTGTAAAATGAATTCTGGGATAAACTGGTGTTCTAGATGTGTATATGCATGCATTATCTAAGATAACATTGATTTGTAGTCCATGCAAACTGCCTGTTGTATGCATCTAATTCTAGCAAGAGATTGTGATGTTTGTATTCTTACTTTGAACAAAATCTTTTAGTTTTATTAACACTTTGGCATTTTGAACTATTGAATTTAATGGCCTTTTGTAGCGGCTGCCTGGGGCAGACCATTTGCCTTAGCTACTGGTGCTTTAAATCTCTAGGACCAGCTTGGTTACCTTTCCGTAGGCCATTGGTGCCTATTACCAACTAGCAACCATCTTTTCTTTTCAATGCATTGTAACTGTCTAGATTCTTTCATTCTTTCTATATGTTAATTCCATTTATTCTGATTTTTATTGTGGATTGTACTTTTTCTCCACTTATGATGTAGATGTAGACACAGATAAAAATTGTAATCTTTTAGGATGTGTGGATAATTACACTTCTTGTATAATGAAAGGATAGTGCCAAGGATATCTGATATCAATGCTATTTCTCATTTCTATAAATACTTCAATAATTTAAATATTTCCATTACTACACATTCGAAATATTTAGTTTTAATTTTATAAACTATAATAAAAAGACTGGAGTGGAAAAAAAAAAAGTTGTCTATGCTTAGAGCCTTTGGCCTTCTCATGTTACTTGATCATCTTAATGTGTTATTATGAAATTATTATCATGTTTTTGAGTAACCCTATGACAGGTCATGGCCTTATCATGATCAGGAATTTTTCCCATGCTTTTAACCTAGGAACTAAGGGCTCGTTTATTTAGATTTTTGTCATTTGAACAGTGGTGCTCAATAACATTAATTCTGATTTTTATTTATTCCTGTTTCAGTGATGAACTTCTTCTGCAAGATGGTCCAGATGAGACCTCCTTAACTGCTGAGTTAAGCAAAGCTATGCATCTTGGTTCGGCTGATTCATCAGTTGGAATTGGAAGATTCAACCGCGCCTCAAGCACAAGCTCAAATCTACCCATCCAAAGGTGGAATCGTATATTCTTTAGACTAGATTTACTTAGTCTCTTCCTGTCAAAAATTAAGCATGGTTCATGTGAATTTCTTTGCATTTATTTCCTGCTGGCAAATTATGGGTCTGTTTTATTTAACAGAACATATGCAATATGAGATGACACAAATGACTTGGGGATGAATAGGCACTTCAATGTTCTGCAGTATCATTTGACTGGAAAATATAACACAATAAAATTGAACTTTTGACTAGAGTGAAGCCTCACTAGTATGGGAATGCCAAAAGGGTGCATGTTTTGCTCCCTTTATTATTACTCTTTTTGGTTTCTGATTGTTTGTCCTGCACAGAAACTTGGAGGGGATCTGTTTCTTTCATTTTTAACTCTTTTTGCTGTTCATTTTGTAATGGTTTCATTTCATGCACTTCAGACAAAATGGGCCCATCCAAGCATTTTCACATGGAGACATGGGCAGTCCACCGTCAGCTCATGACCCACAGGTTGGATATTCCCGTTTCATGTCAAAGCCTTCTCATTTCATGACTCACAGCTCACAGAATTCTCCAAGCCGTTTAGGACAGCCACCTGTTCAACGGTTCAATTATATGAGGCCCAATGCTCCTCAAGGGAGTGAATGGAATCATATCAAGGTGCCGCCTCCTGCTTCTAGCTTTAACTCTGGCGGCCAACGTTCTCCTGGAAGTGGCTCATTCAACAACGTCATACCATGGGGTATCTCCTGAGACTTGGCAATTTCAAGTCACTCCAACCTTATGCTTTAACCTATCTCTGTTTTGCACAGTAACATTTTATTTAATTAGAGTTGTGTGAGTTAAAAAACATAACTTGTGTGTGATGAATAGGTGATTGAATGTGCTGATGTGATTTTACTTGATTGTGTGAATTTATTGTAGGACGTAGGGCCAATCATCCTGTCACAAATATTCCAACTGCATCTCGTGGAAGAAAAGACTATGGAAGGATTGTGTGATGTTGGAATCCGCTTGATTTCAGTAGGAGGGATTATGTATTGAGTTGGCAAGAAAATTGTACTCTGTAGTAATTCACATGTCTAGTGGGCTTCTAAGCAAATCCTCATCCAAACCATGCTCATTCTTTGTGCTTGCATAAATGTAATTTATGGTTATTGTTTTTCTTGTCATCTGGTAATTTACATGCAGCTGAGTTTCTTTTGTTGCTTTAATGGCCTTTCCCAGATCAAAAAATTAATTTAGTTTGTGTTTAATTGGGATTGCTTTTTTATTTTGTTTGAGGAACTCTAACACTAACCTATTGATTGAGGTTTATATTGCAGCCGCTGAAAGGAATAGGAATCCAAAAAGACAGAGTTATATTGTCAAGGTGATGGCTGGAGTTTTTCATTTAGTTGAGGTGTTGGAAATGGAAGCTGTAAATGTAGTAGAATTGTTTTATTTTTTCCATTTTGTAAAAAATTATTTGACCAATTCTTTTTCTCTAAGCCAATTTGCGTTGTAAAGTTAAGCAAGTTATTGATCCTTGAGTTCAGCAGGATATTTGATCAGTTTGAACAAGAAAGATTACAAGTTGAGGAAAGGTAATTTTGATAATTTACTTTATTTATATGCAAATGTCACAATAGTACTCTATCTCTAAACTCTTTCAATAAGGCCATTTGGGCACCTGAAGAGGATTAGCTGGTCTTAGATTTTTATGAAATTACAAAGTTGATCATCTTTATAGAAGATACCTTCTAATAAATAGCAGTAATAGTGTAATACTAGCGTAGGATGGATTATTTTATGATTTGATAACACAAAATTTTAAAATTATAATTAATTTAGAGGTATTATTATCAATTTATTCTATTCTTTACTACAAGTTTTAAAATTCAATGGAAAAAATCATTTGATTGGAGAATGATTAAGATTTAAAAAATTCAAAACCCAAAAACAAATTTCCTATATATTTTATAGAAGTTACTTTGTATATTGTTAATCCCACACAAACCACGTGGTATTTGACATTACTCTAATAATGTCCTCTTATATTACTTATAGGGGGGTTTCTGGTTCAGGGAATGTTGGATTACTGGAAAGATAGATTAACTTAAAGATTATTGGAAATTTTTAGGAAAATATGTTTGATTAATTGGTGGGTATGTTATATTAATATGTTTGGTTAAGAGGAATAAATTGGTGGGTATGTTGTTTAAATTATTGAATTGTCTTCTAATTAAATATTATTATTATATTATTTTTTAATATTATTATTATTTGGATTATATACCCCTCTATATTTAAAAACTTAGCAAAAACAACCCCATAATAAAAGTTTAAAAAATCAACAGAGCACCCCTATCAAACCAGCCACTGTCGGCCGTTGGTAACCTAACGATGCACAGAAGGCAGGAAATAGCCTCTGTGCGTGGTATGGCCATTTCTGGCCAGAGATCTGGCCGAAAATGGCCAAACTTGATAGATCTGGTCGTCGACAGCCAGATCAATGATGAATCTGGCCTTTGACGACTATATCGACGCACGACGATCATTTTCGGCCTTTCGTGCGTCATTTCGGAGGCAGCTGGCCGCGACGGTGGTTACCGACGGTAGGTGGCTGGGGGTGGTGGCTTGGGTGGGCTGTAATTTGTTTTAAATTCAAGGGTAATTTTATTCAAAAAGTTAATTAATTAGGGTTGAAATAGTAAAAGTCATATTCATGTAAATAAATTTAAAAATAAGGGCATTATTGTCTTAAAATTTTATTAATAAGGGATAGAATTGTAACAAAAAAAAAATAACCCTAGTAATCTTAGAATACTTAAGAAAATGAAGGTAATCAGATTACCTCAAATATTATCAATAGTAACCACTGTTGGTATTTAAAGATTACCGGTATCTTATATTACTTGACAACCAAACATGGTAATCAAGTAATATAAGATGACTTAACCTTAGTAATCTCCAATACCCTTCAACCAAACGCTCTCATATTATCATGTTTAGTTGTCAAGTAATATAAAATTCTGGTAATCCTCCAATAGTAATGATAATTATTGTTGGTTATATAGGTGGTAATTTAATTACTACAATTTTCTTGGATATTTTGAGATTACTTGATAACTTATTTTTGTTACAATTTTACCTTTTATTAATAAATTTTTAGAACAATAATGCCCTTGTTATCTAAACAATTTACAAGAATTTTTATTGACAATTTTAACCTTATATATAAGATTTTTAAGACATTATTGCCCTAGTACTTCAACCAAATTACCCAAGACCACAACTAGATCTGGCCACCATCGTCGGCCGCCAGCCACTACCGGTGGCCATCAACCACCACCATCGGTCGTTGTCAACAGCTATTGGAACAAGGAACAACTGATCGGATTTAGTTGGTCGTGTGCTGATCTGGTCGTTTTCGGTCAGATTAATGGTCGGAAACAGCCAGATGGTCGTAGATCTGGTTAGAAACAATTAGATCTATCCTGGCCAGAAACAAGTAGATATATTCTAGTCATTTTCGGTCAGGTCCATAATTGTTAACGACTAGAACTATGACCTTTTACAACCATGGATCTGGTCGTTAACGGCCAACTGGCCATTTCCGACCATTAATCTGGCCGTTAACGGCCAACTGGCCATTTTTGACCATTGATCTGGCAAAAAACGGTTAGATCGGCCCATGACCAGCCAGATTCGACAACTTTCAATGGTGGTGGCTGGCGACCAGTAGTGGCTTGAGTGGGTGGGGGTGATTTTGTTAAAATTTAAACTTTTATTGTAGCAGGGGTGTTTTAGCAAAATCTCAAATGTAGGGGGTTAAAAAAATAGTTCAAATAATAATAATAATAAAAGGGCAATTCAATAATCTAAATAATATTCCTACTAATTTATTCCTACCTGAAAGAGTCTATGCTATTTGAGCTAAAATTGATGAATACATAAACCAAAACGTGTTAAATATGAATAAGGATGGATATGGCATCTTACTTGACAAAGTTAGGGTAGAAAAATTACCTTTTGAAGCCGAACAACACTTGAAGCCTTCAATGGAAGTGAGAGATCTCCAAAAAGATGAAGAATCCTCCAAGTAAAAGTCCACAACCAAGAGAGAAAGAGATGACCGATTTTTACTAGAGGGTGAGATATTTTTTAAAATAAAAAATTAGGTTAAAAGTGGAGATGTAATTATATGCTTGGGCCATTTTTAAATTTTTGAAACTTTTGGATCCTTTGAAACTTATTTCAAATTAGAAGTTACCACATGGTTTAAACCAATTTATAACCAAGGCACGCATCATTATCCCATTATATATTTAACCTATAATTGAATCCAATTCAATAATTATGTAAATATATCAACCTATTACTGAATCTAATCTAGTAATGACCAAAATACCATATTACCCTTGGTAAGTGTTAGCTTTTTCCAACGTTTATTGACATTTGACTGGAAACTCGAGATCAAACTTTTTCAAGTAAACAGATCTCGTCTTGACCATCACTTGTCCTTGCACATGAATAACATATGACTAAACCGGATTCTTACATAAGACATGACTAGTTTCCCTTACACCATATAAACTATATGCATCTTATGTTGAATCCAACCATTATATCTCAGGTCTAAAGATCAATGGTACACTAGTATGATCCTATGATGTATCATTGACCACATTCTAAATGTCCATGTGATTCATTGTATCCAGTCATATTCAATAAATAGTTCACTAATTGTTTATTCATGCTAATGTCCTAGTGACATAACTCTTATAATCATCCACATTAATACCATCACATGATAATCAATTGAGACATTCAATATGCCTACTATGCAATGTTATTGCCCAATTAACATTGCTTACATGGGGAATGTTTCGATGATTTAATTTTCTGAAGATCCGCATAAAATAATATATATATATGTGTGTGTGTGTGTGTGTGTTACTCTTCATATTTATTAAAACATACACATTTTATTACATCCTTCAATTTTTTAAGATCCTACCTTGTATGGTATTAGAGCCAAAGGTCATTAGAAGTGAGGAATTAGGAACTTCAAAAATTAACTACCATTACCGTAGTTGCTATAGTAAAACACGTATGTGTGTTACTTTTCATATTTATTAAAACATACACATTTTATTACATCCTTCAATTTTTTAAGATCCTGCCTTATATGGTATCAGAGCGAAGTGTCATTAGAAGTGAGGAATTAGGAACTTTAAAAATTAATTGCCATTACCATAGTTGCTGTACAAAATACTGTTCAAAAACACTGTTCACCATTGTTTACTATTACTGTTCACACACTGTAGCAGTTTACTGTTTATTATTGTTCATCTGTAGCACTGCTCATTTCTTAGTTAAATTAAAGATTAGATAAATTTAGAAGATTTTAATCTAGAAGAACTCTAGAATTGATTCTAGGTTACGCTTGGTCAACCGTGTTAGATGGTCCTGGAGGTGGTCTCGTACCTTGGTGATCCCGTAATCTAGGAGAAAAACTAGAATTTTTAGGTTAGAATTATTTTAGAGGTATCTAATTTCTTAAGGAGATTAGAAAGTAGCAGTAGACGAGATGATAATAGTAGCAGTAACGCTATTAGAATTAATAATCAACAACACAAACAATAATCAAGAATTAATGAAATCAATTAACACTCAAGAAATTAATATGGCAAAAATTAATCAACACTTACATAACTGGAGCATACCACTAGTTAGGAAACACAGAATATATCAAATAGGTAGTTTTGAATTTATGTCAGATTACTCTATTAAAACAACAGAAGATACAATAATGATAACCGAAGAAAAGGTTGAAGAAATTCAACTTTTTTCTGAAGAATCAATATATAAACACAGACAAAACAATTATAAATTGTTACACATGGGATTAGTACAAGTAGTAGTAAAACCATTATTTAGATTAGGACAAAACATTCCAATATTAGTAATGTTAAGAGATGCAAGAAATTTAAACTTTAATAACTGTCTATTAGCAGTATTAAACTCTAATTTAGAAAATGGTCCAGTATATTTAGATTGTCATCCAAACTTTACAGTAGGATTATATGATCCAACAATAATGTCTGCATTAACTATTAATTTAAAAGCTTCTAATCTTACTTATCAAGATAAAGCAAAACCAGTAGCATTAATATATAGGATTTATTACAAAGTTATGAATATCACAATAAGTCCAAGGGCCATTAGAATGTCCCCACTAGGACACACAGTTATTATGGAAGCTGATAGAACAAAACATAAAACTTTTACACCAAAAAGATTAGCTTGGGATGAAATTATTAAACAAACAGATTGGAAATTAGAAAAATTTTGCCCTCCAAAACCTTTACATGATCAAAATGAATCTGAAATACAACAAATAATACAAGAACCAGATGGTACAGTAAGATTAAAATTTAGAGAAACTCCCTTAGAACAAAATCAACCCATAATTACTAATAAAAATCATCACAACCATAGGATTGAAGAAATTACTATACCTAGGCCCTCATTAGCCAGTTCAACAAGTAAATTAGTAGGTGTAAATTACTCTCCACCTGTACCAAAACCTGCATATGGAAAGACATCAACTCCACCTAGTATAAGAAGTACTAGGAAATTATAGTCAAATTTAACACAATAACTAAGCCCTTTGAAATTGACAAAGAATTATTAAAACAAGAATTCCTTCAAAACTATAATAAAGAAAAAAGACAAATTTTCTTTACAATATTTAAACCAGAAGAACCTTAGATCTGAATGGTATAATATACAAGAAAAATTAAAACAAAATATTTATTTTTTTAATTGGTTAGAAAGTAGAAAATATTATCAAAATTTAAGTGAGAAGAAAACTATTTTTGTAACAACTAATACAACAAAAAATCGACAAACATCAACAAATAAAATTATTACATCTGTACATCCACCTCTAGAAGAAATAAAAATAGAACATCAACAAGCAGAAATAATAGCATAACCCTTTAAAAGAATTAATAAAATAGATGATGATAAAAAACAACAAACTTTAAGAGATATTAAAAATATTCAACATCAAAACAATTACTCTAATCAAATTCTTCACACTATTATTCAACAAATGAATAGGATGAAAGATAATACTACACACATAATCACAAAATTTTCAAAAACCCCTAGGAAGGAGATAATAGATATAAAAAATTCAACTTCTAATTCAACACCTCTTTATTCACAAAAATATGTTAAACCATTTTTTGAACCCTTTGATACACCAAAAGAAGAAATTGTTAAATTTAATAATCACAATACTATTCTAAAAACTATTAGCAAATATTAGGAATAAGTGAAGTGAAAGAGTAACAGCATTTGAAGTTTTAGCTTACTGGTTATATGCTTCAGATAAGATGCGTTTGTAAACTTCTAAAACTAAGAGTGCTAAATGTAAAAGTACAAAACACAGCGTTTAAGATCAGTTTGTAATTATGAAACATAAAAGTACAAAACGCAGTGTTTAAGATCAGTTTGTAATTATGCAACATTGCATTTCATAGTTTCATATGTTCATGAACTATATAACAGTTGGTATCTCGTTTTTTAGTTAATGAAAAAGTATTCCCACTCCTTTTTTGCTTCTACTGAATTCTACACAACTCTAGATCTCTAGAATTTAGGTTTTACTTTTTTCTTTCTACAAATCTTTCTTGGTATCAGAGCCAATAAACTAGCGTCAATGGCAGCTTCGAGTCTTGAGTTCTCAAATAATTCCTCAAAGGTTGGTACTGAACAATTCGGCAATGGAGGTTCACAACAGCTAACAACTCACTCTTCACTACTTACTCTTTCCGTCAAACTAGTGGAAAAGAATTATAACTACTGGCGCTCACAGGTTCTACCTGCCCTAGCTTCTCATGAATTAGATGATTTCGTTACAGGTATAAATATTTGTCTCCCTTTGTTTATAATGGAAAAGGTAAAAGGAACTAAACAACTAGCTAAACGACCAAACCCTAAGTACTTCAATTGGAAGAAAACATAACAATTTTTGGTCAATTGGTTGCTATCGTCAATTTCAGAATCCATGTTTCGCCATGTATCAAAATTTAGTATTGCACATGAAATCTGGAAAACTCTTGAGCTACATTTTCAGTCTTATTCTAAGGCAAGAACATTACACCTTAGGAACATGTTACAGATAACTAAGAAAGAATCTCAGAGTGTGAATGATTATATTTTGACAATGAAAGAATTAGGAGATGAGCTTAATGCAAGTGATGTACCTATTGGTAATGAAGAACTATTATTGTATATTTTAGATGGCCTAGGGCCTTAATATGATGTTGTAGTGGCTAATCTTACTTTTAATGTTAGTCGTACTACATTTCAAGAGGCTCAGTTTCTGTTGCATAAGCATGAGATGCGGCTAGAAAGGCAAAATAGTGCTCTGTATCACTTTCATGAGCAGATGTCCTCTACGCTATTAGTTTCTAAAGGCAGTTCATCCGAAGGATCATCTTCAATGTCACAAAATCCTTTAGGAGGAGTAGTAAAGTAGTCCTCAAATGTGTTTAATCCGGCTGTCAATAACTTTCCTCAGTTTGGAGGTTTGCCTCAACAACAATCACAAACTCATAATAATAATTTTGGATTGTCCAACTATACTCAATTCTTGAATGGAGCTCCAGGTTTGGGTCAATTAGAAAATTATAGAGCTGATTATGACAGAACTGCCTACAATTTTGTTCCATAACCTTTTCCTGGTGGTTTTATATCTCTCCCTAGAGGTAGAGGAAGAAGTAGAGGCTATGGTAAGCCAAGGTTGATGTGTCAAGTATGCGACAAACCTGGTCATTCAGCTCTGCACTGCTATCATAGGTTTGATCATGAATACCAGGGTTTCTCAGTATCAGGATTTCTGAATGCAGGCCATGCTTTACCATATGCTAATCAGACTCCTTTTTCGGCAGCTTCAAATGATCATACTCAAGCATTGTTTGCTGGAACAATTGGTTCAGCTAACCCCTTTCACATTAATCTTGCAGCCTATCAAGATTGTTTAGCATATGAAGGACAAATGATGAATTAGTTTGCTTCTGGTCCTACTGGTTCCTCTAGTACTCCACAAGGACTAACTTCTTATTAGAACAACTCTATTGGACCTCTCTTTAATGCTGCACAACCTAACATTACTTAGTCCTTTAATGCCAATCTAGCCTTAGGATCTAACAATGCAGGTGTAGCAACTCCACATAACGTGAAAGATCAGTCGTGGTATATGGATTCTGGAGCATCCAACCACATGACTGCTGATCACTCTAACATGCTGACCAAATCCAACTACTCAAGAACTTCCAATGTTCAAGTTGTAAATGTAGAATCTCTGCCAATAATACACATAAGTATGCTGGTGTTACCATCTTTTGACTCAAATAGAATTGTTCAGCTTAGAAATATCTTGTGTACCTAAAATTGCAAAAAACCTATTAAGTATCTCACAAATTACCAAGGATAGTGATGTAATAGTGGAGTTTTATGTTGATCATTGTTTGATAAAGGATAGAAGCTGCAAGAATGTCTTGCATCAAGAAAAAGTCAAGAATGGACTGTATCAATTGGACTTTCAACAACTGCAGCTTTTTCTCTTGATGGTTTTAGCTTTTCTAGTCTTTCTACTTCACAACCAGCTCCTACACTTTATTCTACAATAGAAGATGTAGATTCTTCTTTAGCTAACTCATCTTATGTTACTGGCTATGTTTCCAATAACTTCATATTGTAACACATCAAGTGTAAAATCTGCTGCCTCTTTACTATGGCATGCTAGACTAGGACATCCTAGCTTTAGATCTTTACAAGTTGTATTGAATAAGTTGAATATAAAACATTCAGTTGATTGAAATACATCTTTTGTGTGTGAAGCATGTGCATATGGAAAATTAAAACATTGTAGCTTTCCTTCTACAAACTCTTGAGCTAATGCCCCTTTGGAACTTGTCCATTCTGACCTATGGGGACTTGCCCCTGTTTTGTCTGATGACGGTTTCAAATATTACATCATATTTCTAGATGATTATAATAGGTATACATGGATCTATCCCCTTAAACTTAAGTCAGAAGCCTTCTCAGTCTTCACCTAATTTCATGCCTTTGTGGAACTTCAATTGGGAACCAAACTTAAATGTCTACAAACAGATTGGGGTGGGGAGTTTACACCCTTTTCTAAGTACCTCAATTATCATGGGATAATGTTCAGGCACCCTTTCTCTTATATACAGAAGCAAAATGGCCGAATTGAGAGGAGACATAGAGCAGTTATAGAGTTTGGCCTTGCTCTATTAGCTCATGCTTCAATGCCACTTAGGTACTGGTGGTTAGCCTTCTCCACAGGGGTATATATGCTAAATAGATTACCTTCATCTGCTATTGAGTTTGCATCAATTTTCCAAGTTTTATTCAAAAAAGAACCTCAATACTATGACCTTAAGGTATTTGGATGTAGTTGTTATCCTTACCTAAGACCTTACAACAAACACAAACTCTCATTTCATACTGAGAAGTGTGTTTTTATTGGTTATAGTTTGGCACATAAGGGTTACAAATGTTTGTCTAACTCTGGCAGAATCTTTGGGGTTAAACAAGTGAAGTTCAATGAAGAGGAATTCCCCTTCAAGTCAGGATTTAATAAGTCGGATCCCTTTTTTCTGACTTAGTTCATCACATGGATACCTCTCGGAATTTATATTCATGGCCTATTTCTAATATTGAATTGAAGAAAGAGTCCCCTACTATCATGTTAGATGTAATTACTATCACTACAAAAGTATCTCCTATTTCCACACCTTCAGCTATCTCTTCACCAACCTTAGATCATGTGAATAATATATCTCCATTGCTACCACCTTCAGGTTCTCAATCTACAGAATATGCTAAAACCAGTAGTAGTACCTCTTCCCAATCTTCAGATTTTATTCCTCACTCTTCGGTACCTACTACTTCACCATGTATTAGATTGGATGTAGTCCTTCCCTTACCCTTACCCAACACTACTGTCCCCTCTGATAACATTCATCCTTGATTACACGGTCAAAATCCAAGACTTGTCAAACTTTAGCTCAAGCATTACTTTCAACACAAACTATCCTCAAAGAACCTAAGAGTGTCAAAGAAGCATTAGGCATGCCCGAGTGGAAATCAGCCATGGAAGTAGAGTATCAAACCTTGCTTAATAATAAGACATAGGAATTAGTCCCTTAAGAAGAAGGCATGCATGTCGTTGGGTGCAAGTGGGTCTTCAACACCAAACTTAACTTGGATGGGAGTTTACAAAAGTATAAAGTAAGACTGGTGACCAAGGGGTTTCAACAAACTCCTAGACTAGATTATTTCGACACATTTTCTCATGTTGCGAAGGCTGCTACAATACACATCATGTTCTACTTGGCGATTCATCATGGCTGGGACATTCACCAATTAGATGTCAACAACGCTTTCCTTAATGGTGACCTTCAAGAACAAGTGTTTATAACACCTCCTAAAGGTTTTACATCATCCATCTCTTCTCCTCAAGTTCGTAAACTTACTAAAGCCTTATATGGTCTCAAACAGGCACCTAGAGCATACTTTGATAAACTCAAAGCAACACTTCTCACCTGGGGTTTCCATAATAGTAGTTCTGATGTTAGTCTCTTTTTCTATAAAACTGACTCAGCTGTGATGTATTTGTTAGTCTATGTGGATGACATTTTAGTTATAGGAAATGACTCTTAGCTCATTACAAAGGTTGTTCAAGATTTGAATGATCAGGTTGCACTTAAAATCATAGGTCAAGTCCATTACTTTCTTAGGTTCGCAGTGAAGAGAAATGAATCTGGATTACTGCTCACCCAGACTAAATATGCCCAAGAACTGTTACAGAAGGCCAGGATGGAAGACTGCAATCCGTGTACCAATCCCCTGGTTTTTGGAACAAAACTTGGGAAGGTAGATGGTGCATTGTTTGAGCAGCCTACACTCTATCGTAGCATTATAGGTGGACTGCAATATTTCACCTTATCCAGACCTGATTTGGCATTTATAATCAACAAATTAAGTCAATTCCTCCAAAGTCCTACATTTGCACATTGGACAGCCTGCAAGAGAGTCATCTGCTATATCAAAGGCACCATATCTCATGGACTGTTATTCCAAAAACATCCACACCTACAACTTGAAGCATATGTGGATGCTGATTGGGCAGGTGATATTAATGACCACAGGTCTACAAGTGGATATGTTGTTTTTCTTGGAAACAATCTAGTTCAGTGGAGTTCGAAGAAGTAGAAAGTAGTGTCATTATCCTCCATAGAAGCCGAGTGCAGGTCTTTAAGTCAGGCAGCCATTGAAGTCATTTGGATCCATCATTTGTTCAAGGAGTTGGGTATTCATATCAAACAAATTCCAGTGGTTTGGTGTGATAACATGAGTGTAGGGGCACTCTTATCTAACCCTGTATTCTATGCTCGCACTAAACACATAGAAATTGATGTTCATTATGTGAGAGAGTTGGTTGCTATTAAGAACTTAGCAATCCAATATGTCGCTTTTGAGTTCCAAAAAGCAAACATTTTAACTAAGCCTTTGACTGGTTCCAGATTCCAACTTCTACGTGCACAATTGATTGTTACAGATACTTTACCTATAGTCACTTTAAAACAAGGAGCATCTTAATATTCTGACCAGCTTACATTGTTCAAGCTCACTGAAGTTGCTCATTTCTGATTAATGATAGCTACATGAGGAGTTATAATTCAAGTCTGAACTATATTTCAGAAATTGTATAACAATGTTCAAGCTACATTGTTTGGGGAACATGCTTCAGGTTCAAAAGTGCTATTATAGCAGCTTGATAGTCACTCGTCGATAGCCTTTACTCCAGTTTAATAGTCAAAGCATATACTCCAGTTTTAGGGGAGATATTGAGGAATAAAGGAAGGAAGAAAGAGAGGAAATTTAGTTTAAGGGGAGATATTAGGAATAAAGAAAGAAAAAAAATGAAGTTTAGTTTAAGGGGAGATATTAGGAATAAGTGAAGCGAAAAAAGTAACAACATTTGAAGTTTTAGCTTACTAGTTATATGCTTCAGGGAATAAAGAAAGAAAAAAACGAAGTTTAGTTTAAGGGGAGATATTAGGAATAAGTGAAGTGAAAAAGTAACAACATTTGAAGTTTTAGCTTACTAGTTATAAGCTTTAGATAGGATGCATTTGTAAACTTCTAAAAGTAAGAATGCTAAATGTAAAAGTACAAAACACAGCATTTAAGATCAGTTTGTAATTATGAAACGCTGCGTTTCATAGTTTCATATGTTCACCGACCATATAATAGTTGGTATCTCCTTTTTTAGTTAATGAAAAAGTATTCCCACTCATTTTTTGCTTCTATTGAATTCTACACAACTCTAAATCTCTATAGTTTAGGTTTTACTCTTTTATTTCTACAAATACTTTCTGCAAAAAACTTAATGAGTTATCACCTTCAAAATCACACATTAATTTTCAAAACTTATCAACACAAATGGCAAGATCTTCTTATGATGGAACAGAAATAGATGAATGGAATATAGATGGATTAGCAGAACATCAAATATTAAATGTTTTACAAGAAATGACTATGTCAGCATTAGCTTATAAATCTCATGACAACATTGATAATCAAATAGCAAAAATATTAGTCTCAGGATTTACTGGAATGCTTAAGAGTTGGTGGGATAATGATTTACCGGAAACACATAAATATCACACATTACATGTAACAAAAAAGATTAGAAAAGTTAAAACAGAATGTACTAGTCAAATGGAGTATGAACAAGAAGAAGGAGACGTTGTAGCTACATTAATATATGCAATAACTAAAAACTTCGTAAGAGACCCAAAAGCTTTCAAAAAAAATCACAAGAAATATTATCAAACTTAAGATGTCCCACCATGGCAGATTTTAGATGGTATAAGGATATGTTTTTTACAAAAAGTATTCACAAGAACAGACTGTAGAAAACCCTATAAGAAAGAAAGGTTCCTAGATGGTCTACCTAGAGTATTCAGTTAAACTATTAAAAATGCATTATACAAAAAATATGATGGAAATATACCTTATGAAGATTTAACTTATGAAGATTTAATTAGTTTTATTAACAATGAAGCTTTAATAATTTGTACTGATTTAAAATTAAAAGCTAAATTAAAAAATGAATTAAAACATAAGAAAATAGAATTAAGTGGATTTTGCTATCAATATGATTATAAAAAATATTACCTCCGTCTGTTCAATACAAAAGAGATAAAAAACAAAAACAATATAGAAAACCTTATTATAAAAGAGATTATAAATATGAACTAAAATCTTACGATAAGCCTTATAAAAAGATAAAATCTTCTAATAAGAAAATATTCAAAAGAACCTATCACATGTTGGAAATATAAATAACAAGGTCATTATGCAACTAAGTGTCCTATGAAAAATCAAATTAAAAAATTAGAAATAGATTCAGAATTAAATCAACAATTATTAAATATTATTCAAACGGACTCTGAAGAAGAATCTAGTTATGATACAAATAACGTAGATATGATTTATCAAATTCAAGAAAACTCTTTTGAAATAATGAGTGAGTCTTCACAAGATTCTGATGATTGTGATGGCAGGGGCCTTGATACTATGCAATGAAATCAATAAATATGATATCAACCTTTAAACCTAAGTCAATACTTGTTATCACTAAATCAAAAGAATTGATGTTAGATATTATTGATAAAATTCATGATGAAGATATTAAAAGAGAATATTTATTAAAACTTAAAGAATTAATTTTGTCTGAAGAAAAACAAAAGGATGTAGGTTCTTATAATTTAAAAGATATATTAAAAAGATTCAAAAAACCCACACAAGTTACTCTAAGTGACTTGCAAGAAAAAAAAATATTCTTAAAAATCAAGTCAAAGAATTACAAAAAGAAAAATTTTAAATTAAGACAGATTTATTATGTTTAAAAGCCTCTAAAGAAACTATAAGAAAACCATCAAACTCAAAATCAGAATTAAAAATTATTGAAGAAACTAAAGAATCATTTATTAATGAAATCTCTAGAATTCAATTTAAAAAATGGCATGTTTATATTAGGATTAATATTAATCATGAATTAGATATTATCACTCAAGCCTTAGTAGACACAGGAGCTAATCAAAATTGTATGAGAGAAGGATTAATTCCAACAAAATATTATGAAAAAAAAAAGGGAAGATTACATGGAGCTAATGGTCAACAATTAAACATTAATTATAAATTGTCTAATGCTCATGTATGTATACAAAATTTTTGTATTAAAAATACTTTTATTCTAACAAAAGATTTAGATCAAGATGTTATATTAGATACCTCATTTATTACTCAAATTTACCCTTTCACAGTTAATAATAAAGGCATTGCAACAAACATTTTAGTACAAGAAATAACATTTGAATTTGTTAATCATCCATTAGTAAAAGGCATTAGTAATTAAAAAAAGATTCCATATCTAGGATAAATTTTATTACTAAACTAGAGAGTCTATAAATTGTTCCCACAAGAGAATGGCTTGATACTAGAAAAATTTTAGATGATTGCATTACAAAAACATGTTTTAACCTTTTTGCATTAAAATTTAAAAATTTTCAAAATCATGTTTTCAATAAAATACAAGAGTCAATTTTTTTTTACTTTAATTGTCTTTCTCATAATAACTTTCAGGACAAGATACTTTTGAGAGAAAGTGAGGGAAAGATGGGAACTCTCATCAAACCACAAAATAATCCAAAATCAAAAGCACCTTATGCAATGCTACCACCTCAACAACCTATTACCCCACAATCAAAGCCTCCGACACCCAACAAACTAAAAACCATTATTACCCAATCAAATCAGTTCACTCTTCTGGATGAAGAATCTATTTCTTCAACACCACCAAAAAATTACCAACAAGCCCTTGCAATACCAACATCTTATTCACCTTCTCCATAAAAAACCTATTAACATTAATCCAACTTTTCAATACATTGAAAAGAAACAACCCAATCAATTTATATTATTGAACCCAAATTTTGGGAACAAACTCTTCAAGAAACGTTATCAAAAATATTCCCTTCATATTTTTATTTTATTCTTGATGATCTATTAAAAACAAGAACCTTTTCATGAATTTATTTTAGTTGATACTAATTCAATTGACATTACTCACAATCCAGATAGAAATGATCCAAATAAAATTGTGTTTTCAAAATGCAAAATCAAAAAAGTTTTAAGACCACAAGATTGGTGTATTAGAATTTATAAAAATCGTCCATTTTCTCAAACTTTTATTCCTCAAGAATTTTCATATAAAGATTATCAAAAAGCTTGGTTTTATTCTTTCTGTTTATCACATACAACACATTCTTGGTTCTTTATATTTGACAAAACTTGTCCAAAAGCTTTTCCAAAATGGTTTCAATAATGGTTTCATTTTTTTATTTTTTTGGTTTAAATGAAAAAATTCTCCCACCTTCGGTTTGGGAAGGATATCAATTATTCACCAAAAAGTTTAATAACAGTGAAGAACCTTTGCTAGTTTTTCTAGCAATTTCTTAATTGCTTGGATAACGAGTTGCCAATTTTATATCACTGCACCTCCTCCTCTAAAATTCAAAGAGTTACGAAGAAAATTCTTTATTAAATGGTGGCCTAGTTTTTCCATCCAAAATATTAGCCCACTAGTCGTGCAAGTATGGATTTCTCAACACCCTCATTTATGTCAACCTCAACAACAATCAACATTTTTGATGCAAAAATCAAAACTTTTGGCTGAGTTGGCTCAATGCCAAACTTCTCAAGATATGGACAAAATCATTATGGCCATTGGATCTTCCTCATCACAAAAAGCAAATTTGGACAACACCAAGTCACCAAGTGATCAAGACAAAGATGACTATTATGCAATGTTCCATGACCAATTATGATTTCAATAACTCATCAAAAGAGAGGACAATGACTTAGCACCAACATTATCACGTGTTCAATACTTTCGGTGGATATCAAGATTTTCAAGATTCCTTATCAACTACTTTATATTTTATTCTTTATTGTAATAATGAAGACGGATTCAAATGTATTTGAAATCTGTAAATATGTTTCACTTCATATGTAATAGGTAGAATGCAAGAATGAGAGACCAAACGTGTGAGAGGTTTTATATTTTGAAAAACACTTTGTAAAGATTATCAAGCAATAAAACGTTTCTTCATCAAAACTTCTACTTGTTAGTTATCATTCAGTATTTTAATTTCTTATAGTTCATTATTACTCGTCATATTTATTAAAAAATTAACATTTTATTACATTCTTCAATTTTTTAAGATCCCGCCTTATATGGTATCAGAGCCAAGTGTCATTAGAAGTGAGAAAAACCTCAAAAAATTAATTGCCATCACCATAGTTGCTGTAGCAAAACACCATCCAAAAATACTGTTCATTGGTACTGTTCACACATTGTAGCAGTTTACTATTTATTACTGTTCCTCCATAGCACTGCTCATTTCTTAGTTAAATTAAGGATTAGATAAATTTAGAAGATTTTAATCTAGAAGAACACTAGAATTGATTCTAGGTTGCGCTTGGTCAACCATGTTAGGTGGTCCCGTAATCTAGGAGAAAAACTGGAACTTTTAGGTTAGAATTATTTTAGAGATGTCTAATTTCTTAAGGAGATTAGGAAGTAGCAGTAGATGAGATGATAGTAGTAGCGGTAACACTATTAGAATTAATAATCAATAGCAAAACACAAACAATAATCAAGAATTAATGAAATCAAATAACACTCAAGAAATTAATATGGCAAAAATTTATCAACACTTACATAACTGGAGCATACCACCAGTTAGGAAAGACAGAATATATCAAATAGCTAGTTTTGAATTTATGTCAGATTACTCTATTAAAACAACCGAAGATACAATAATGATAACCGAATAAAAGGTTGAAGAAATTCAACTTTTTTCTGAAGAAGCAATATATAAACACAGACAAAACAATTATAAATTGTTACACATATGATTAGTACAAGTAGTAGTAAAACCATTATTTAGATTAGGACAAAACATTCCAATATTAGTAATGTTAAGGGATGCAAGAAATTTAAACTTCAAAAACTGTCTATTAGCAGTATTAAACTCTAATTTAGAAAGTGGTCTAGTATATTTAGATTGTTATCCAAACTTTACAGTAGGATTATATGATCCAACAATAATGTCTGCATTAACTATTAATTTAAAAGCTTCTAATCTTGCTTATCAAGATAAAGCCCAACTAGTAGCATTGATATATAGGATTTATTACAAAGTTATGAATACCACGATAATTCCAAAAGCCATTAGGATATCCCCACCAGGATACATAGTCATTATGGAAGCTGATAGAACAAAACATAAACCTTTTACACCAAAAAGATTAGCTTGCAATGAAATTATTAAACAAACAGATTGGAAATTAGAAAAATTATGCCTTCCAAAACCTTTACATGATCAAAATGAATCTGAAATATAACAAATAATATAAGAACCAGATGGTACAATAAGATTAAAATTTAGAGAAACTCCCTTAGAACAAAATCAACCCATAATTACTAATAAAAATCATCACAACCCTAGGATTGAAGAAATTACTACACTTAGGCCCTCATTAGCTAGTTCAACAAGTAAATTAGTAGGTGTAAATTACTCTCCTCCTGTACCAAAACCTGTATATGGAAAGACATCAACTCCACCCAGTTCACCAACACAATAAGAAGTATTAGGAAATTATAGTCAAATTTAACACAATAACTAAACCCTTTGAAATTGACAAAGAATTATTAAAACAAGAATTCCTACAAAACTATAATAAAGAAAAAAGACAATTTTTCTTTACAATATTTAAACCAAAAGGACAAAGTACCCTTAGATCTGAATGGTACAATATACAAGAAAAATTAAAACAAAATATTTAATATTTTAAATGGTTAGAATCAAAATTTAAGTGAGAAGAAAACTATTTTTGTAACAACTAGTACAACAAAAAATTGGCAAATATCAACAGATAAAATTATTACATCTGTACATCCACCTCTAGAAGAAATAAAAATAGAACATCAACAAGCAGAAATAATAGCATCACCCTGTAAAAGAATTAATAAAATAGATGATGATAAAAAACAACCAACTTTAAGAGATATTAAAAATATTCAACATCAAAACAATTACTCTAATCAAATTCTTCACACTATTAGTCAACAAATGAATAGGATGGAAGATAATATTGCACACATAATCACAGAATTTTCAAAAACCCCTGGGAAGGAGATAGTAGATATAGAAAATTCAACTTCTAATTTCAACACCTCTTTATTCACAAAAATATGTTAAACCATTTTTCGAACCCTTTGATATACCAAAAGAAGAAATTGTTAAATTTAATAATCACAATACTGTTCTAGAAACTATGAGCAAAAAACTTAAGGAATTATCACCCTCTAAATCAAACATTAATGTCCTTTCAAAATTAACCCCAATCAAAGAACAAAATTATTGGAAAAGAAAACTTTCTTATTATAATAATAGAGATAAAAGAGTAAAATGTTGGAAATGCAAACAAGAAGGACACGATGCTCTTAAGTGTCCAACTAGAGAACAAATTAAAAAATTAACATTAAAACCAAAAAATAATCCAAGATCAAAAGCATCTTATGCAATGCTACCATCTCAACAACCTATTACCCAACAATCTTTAAACCTTATTCAAGATAATTCTGATAAAGAATCCAATAATTCATCCGTAGATATAGAAAACTCTCCAGATTAAGAGTAAATCTCTACAAAACCCTAATAGTAGTGACCCATGTAGGCCTTGCTACTATGCAATGAAATCAATAAATATGATATCAACCTCTAGACCTAAGTCAATAAATGTTATTACTAAATCAAAAGAATTTATGTTAGATATTATTGATAAAATTCATGATGAAGATATTAAAAGAAAATATTTATTAAAATTTAAAGAATTAATTTTATCTGAAGAAAAACAAAAAGATGTAAATTCTTATAATTTAAAAGATATATTAAAAAGATTTGAAAAGCCCACACAAATTACTCTTAGTGATTTACAAGAAGAAATTAATATTCTGAAAAATCAAGTCAAAGAATTACAAAAATATAATTTTGAAATTAAGACAAATTTATTATGCTTAAAAGCCTCTAAAGAAATTATAGGACAACCATCAACCTTAAAATCAGAATTAAAAATTATTTAAGAAACTGAAGAATCATTTATTAATGAAATCTCTAGAATTCAATTTCAAAAATGGCATGTTTATATTGGGATTAATATTAATCATGAATTAGATATTATTACTTAAGCCTTAGTAGACACAAGAGCATATCAAAATTGTATGAGAGAATGATTAATTCCAATGAAATATTATGAAAAAACAAAAGAAATATTATATGGAGCTAATGGGCAACAATTAAATATTAATTATAAATTATTTAATGCTCATATATGTATACAAATTTTTTGCATTAAAAATACTTTCATTCTAGCAAAAGATTTTGATCAAGATGTTATATTATGTACCCATTTTATTACTCAAATTTACCCTTTTACAGTTAATAATAAAAGAATTACTACAAATATTTTAGAATAAGATATAGCATTTGAATTTGTAAATCCTCCATTAGTTAAAGATATTAATAATTTAAAAAACTTATCAATATCAAAAATAAATCTTATTAATAATAAGAAAAGACAAATTATTTTTTTTTAAAAGAAGAACTAAAACATGAAAGAATAAGAAAACAACTAGAAACTCCAAAAATTGAAGAAATGGTTAAAAATATAGAAAAACGATTTTCATATGACATATGCTTAACAATTCCAAATGCCTTCTGGAATCGAAAACAACATGTGGTTTGTCTTCCATATATAAAAAATTTTGATGAAAAAAATATACTAACAAAAGCTAGACCCATACAAATAAATAAGGAATAACTTGAGCACTATCATAATGAAATCAAAGAGTTACAAGATAAAAAATTACTTAGACCTAGTAAATCTCCATAGAGCTGTTCTGCCTTTTATGTTAATAATTTAGCAGAAAAAGAAAGAGGAGCCCAAGATCAGTAATCAATTATAAACCATTAAATAAGATATTACAATGGATTAGATATCCAATACCTAACAAAAAAGATTTAATTAATAGATTATATAATGCTACAATATTTTCAAAATTTGATATGAAATCAGGATTTTAGGAAGTCCAAATAGATGAATTCGATAGATACAAAATGGCATTTAATGTTACTTTTGGTCAATATGAGTGGAACGTTATGCCTTTAGGATTAAAAAATGCACCTTCAAAATTTCAAAACATTATGAATGATATATTTAATCCTTGTATACACTTTACAATAGTATATATTGATGATGTCTTAGTTTATTTAAAATCAATAGATCAACATTTAAAACATTGAAAAATATTTGAAGAAATTATTAAAAGAAATGGATTAGTTGTTTGAGCCACAAAAATAAAATTATTTCAAACAAAAAATAGATTTTTAGGTCATGAAATTTATAAAGGAACTATTAAACCAATTGATAGGTCAATAGAATTTGCAAATAATTTTGCTGATGAATGAAGGGATAAAACTCAATTACAAAGATTTTCAGGATGTCTAAATTATCTAGCAGATTTTTTCCAAGACCTTAGAAAACTATGTGAACCGTTATATCAAAGACTTAGGAAAAATCCTAATGCATGGTCTGAATATCAGACCTAGATAATTAGAGAAATTAAATGCAAAATTAAATTCCTTCCTTGCCTTAGTATATTAGATCCCTCAGCCTACCCTATTATAGAAACTGATGCCTTTGACATAGGTTATGGTGGGATATTAAAATAAAAATTAAATAATAAAGAGAGTCTAGTTAGATTCCATTCTGGAGTATGGCTCGGTGCCCAAAAGAATTATTCAACCATAAAAAAAGAAGTATTATCAATTGTTTTATGCATTACAAAATTTCAAGATGATTTAATTAATAAAAGATTTTTTATCTGAACATATTCTTCTGCATCAATATTTAATTTTGAAAAAGATGTAAAAAATTTAGTTTTCGAATAGATTTACGCTATATGGCAAGCAATACTGTCTTGTTTTGATTTTGAAGTTGAACATATCAAAGGACATAATAATTCATTACCTGATTTTCTTTCCCATGAATTCTTATAGGGAAAGAAAAAAGTTGAGTGAAGAGAGAAAGAGAGAAAAGAAATTCGAGTGATTGAGTGAAAGATGGGCACTCCCATCAAACACAATAATTCTCATGAAGTAAAAATATTAACCAATTTTCAAAAATCAAAAAATCTTTTCACTATTGTCCAAAATCGTTATCTTTCCCAAAAGATAAACAATCAAAGAAATTTCTAAAAAATATTATTTCAAATGATATTTGGCGAAGAATTCTTTTTTATTCCCATACTAATGACTTTACGGAATTAAATAAGTATATTAAAAAGTCAACACCAATGCAATTAGTTGAAGCCTTAACCTTTTCTTCAATAGCTGTTAACAAAATTATTCTTGAAATCGAAATCCGTGCCCAAAAAGTCCTTACGAAATATGAGCAAGAAAAACCACAAGAGCCATTTAGTAATTGGATTTCCAATTTTTTTAACAATAAATTTTCAGCATCATCATATGGAAACAATAATTATATTAATCAATTACCCATAGCTGAAGAAGCTATTGGCTTAGAAGAAGTTGAAGATAATGAAAATGATATATTAAATTCTCAAGTTCTAGACTCTTCTAAAAAATCTGAAGACAATGATTCAGACAATTTTCTTTCAGATGATTTTCAAGATTCTTGAGGTGAAGATTATTAAAGCATGACTCAGCATTAGCTTTACTACGTGTTCAATACTTTCAATGGATATCAAGATTTTTCAAGATTCCCCTTATCAATAAGATCATTTTGTCGACCAATATCAAGACAAGTTTTCAATAATTCAAGACACTTATTCAAGATAACTCATCAACTAATCAACTAATTTATATTTTATTCTGTAATGTAATAATGAAGACATATTCAAATGTATTTGAAATCCGCTCATTTGTAGTATAAATATGTATCACTTCATATGTAATAGGTAGAATGCAAGAGTAGAATGCAAAAACGAAAGATCAAAAGTGTGAGAGCAAAAAATTGTCCTTTGAGAAACACTTTGTAAAATTTATCAAGCAATAAAACGTTTCTTCATCGAAACTTCTACTTGTAAGTTATCCTTCAATATTTTCATTTCTTTCATTTCACTATTACTCTTCATATTTATTAAAACATACACATTTTATTACATTTTATTACATCTTCATCTATCTTTCATTTTACTTTTCAATACTTGAATTTATTACATCCTTCAATTTTTTAAGATCATGCCTTATATATATATAGATAAACCATGGAACCACACCAAGTTTATTCATGAACTTGCGCATCATACAGCCTCCTTTGCTGCTTTTGAAGCGGCAATATATTCAGTTTCTGTAGTGGAATCGGCAGTAGTTGACTGTTTGGAACTTTTCCAATTGATTGCGCCTCCATTACCATGCATCCACTCGTGCTTCTGCTCAGTCTTGGGACTCATTTCTTTCAAAAGATAAATTCAGTGACCGCTGGGCAAAAAACCCCTTTTGAAGTCTTGCATGTCGAACAGTTTCAGTATCTTTTCTATGTACATCCTTTGAGATAAGCCTATTAATTCTTTCACTCTATCTCTATGGGTACGATTCCTAGGATGTAGGGCGCTTCTCTTAAGTCTTTCATGGAGAAAGTTCTGGATAACCACATCTTAACTTTAGTCATCATTAGACCTGGCAAAACGGGCAGGTGGGCCAGGTTGGGGTCGGGTCCTAATGAGTACAGGTCTCATGGGTCTAAAACGGGTCGAATTATATGGGTCCAAAATATTAGACCTGGACCCTACCCTATATGGGTACAGTGGACCCGCAGGTGCCCATTTTTTCTCTCTCCAATTTTTAAAATTTATAGTTACACCCCTAAACTTCTTACAATTTTCATTTTTTACAATTACACCCCCAGGTAAAACTACTCCAAATATTATCCTTGATTAAAACAAAATGTCTATTAAAAATTCATAAATAATTTTCTACTCAACCCAAAGTCAATCCCAGATTCCCAAGTCTATTTTACTGCATTTATTGTTTACGTTTCTCCAGAAACTCAATTACTCAAACTTCCTCCTTTGAATATCCTACTCAACCCAAAGTCAATCCTAGATTCCCAAGTCTATTTTATTGCATTTATTGTCTACGTTTTTGTTAGTCGCTGATGGGGTTTGCATAGCGAAAATAAAAAATAAAATCCCCAACAATAAAATTGAACCCAAGAACCTTATACCTGATTTATGTTATTTACATATGAAATGATATTGAATATAAAATTTCCAGATTTCATACCAACGTTTGGAGGCTCCTTCAATTGATACGAATTGCTCCCACTCTAAGATAAGAGTGAACTCTCGGTATCCGCATGAAGACAGGATGGCGATCGACTTGCGGTCTCAAGTGGTAGCAAGACACACAAGCAAAAAGGATGCAAAATTTTTCTTCAAGAAAAATTCTCTTTCCCACCAAGAGAAAAATGTGAGAGAGAGTGAGATGAGTGGCTTGGATTTAATTAATGTGTTCTTCTTGTTTATTTTAATTTTAAGTTGCCTTTTATATGCAACAAAAATTAAAATCCTAATCTAGTTAGGAATAAATTTATTCCATGACTAGAATAGTAAATCCTCATTACCAAACAAGGTAATAATCCACATGACATCTTATTCAAATTCAAATATAATTTTCATATTCATATATTATCTTTATTAATATCATCAAATATTAATATTGAATATACATTTAAATTCAAATAAGAATTTCATATTTTATATATTATCTTCACTAATATTAATATCACATCAAATATTAATATTAAATAATATATATATAATATTTAAATATATAAATATATTTAAATACATAATCTCACTAATTTTAATTTCAATATGAAATTAAATATAGGCAACAACCTCAGCAAATTTAATTGCACTGTGAGATTACCAAAATGCCATTTCATCTCAAAAGATGAAAATATCCTTTCCATCATAAATGACGAAAATACCATTTCTCACCAATTCATCCTTAATCCGTCTTCTATTTGTGTGACCAGAAGGCTCCTCATCATATTGGCAGTGAGTAGTCTCGCGATTGACATCAATCAATCGTCTCACTAAACACAGACCAAGATTGGCCTCTAGCAAGGCATCATAGACACCCGATAGATTCAGATTTAGCGAAACAACTTGCCTATCAATGATATGGTTACTGTGCAATCCGATCATTTCATCATCTGTTATCTCATCAAGGTTGAGGTACAAAAATAGTGTCAACCTCAGTTATCTTCAATATCTTTGTATTCAGTTACTTGACCAATGACCGGAATAATAAATTGGATTGAGCAACAACTCAATCCCACTGTGGCCACAACTTTAGTGTCATTGCCATTCACTGAATTGCACCGTGAGATAACTTGTCCTGTACCCAAGAGTGATGAATCCTTTGTCAATCCACCATAGTCTTGATACACTCCTTGATGTAGCCAATCACTACCGTATTGATAGCTCTAAATAGAACTATGTTGGGTTAGTGTAAAACTACACCAATCGGTGCACAAGGCGCTCCGGTGATCTCAAGTCTAAGGATCACATGCACCACCATTCGTTAGAAAATTTATTCCATAGACACTAGGGTTACCATCTATATGGAATCCTCTAATGGATCTATCCAGTGAACTTGCCTACAGCAAGCACCCATGTGTCGCATCAGGTTGTCGGCAAACAACCTTGATAAGTGAGATCAGTCACTGTCTTTCGACAGGGCCGTTCAACACTATGATAGCCTTACCGTATTATTTGCGTCCTTAGTCAGAATAATACTGGGGCTACGGACATTTCTAGAATGACCACCATATGTGATCATAGGGTTCTCACTATCAAGATTTGAAACACTTGATACCCTCGTCACGGTTTTGCTATCCTAAGGACTTATATCAATACACACAATTATGATTTACATGATATAGAAGAAAATTGCCTTCTATTTATTAATAAAAATTATTTCAAAGAGTCATTTCTACAATAATTAATTGGCTCTAGGGCACCTACTCTAGTGCATTTATCGTCTACGTTTCTCCATAAACTCAAACTTCCTCCTCCGAATTTTGCCATAACTGCAAGTTCTTCAGCACTCTCATCAACACAAGAAGTGAAAATCACTTTTGCGAAAGAAAAATCTAGTTGTGGAGACAGGAGAAGTAGAGATAGGAGTGGACAATGGAGACAGGAGAAGCGACGCTGATAATCCGTGGATTATACTCTTTTTATTAGACTTTTTAGTCGGATTTAAGATACTTCTTAGTTCATTTTGACCGGAATTGCTACTTAATTCTTTATATTTTGTGTTTTAGGCTAAAATGGACATTTTATGCAAATAAGAAGCGAATTGGAGTTTTTGGACTCAAAAGTGAGCGGATTTCAGAAGTTAGGAAAGTTTTGAAGCAGAGTGGATGCACTATGAAGCTTGTTTCCTTGAGGAGAGTGACGAAGATCGAAGATTCAAGCAAAGAAGCAAGCGGAGGGGAATTCTGTAATTTCAGAATTCCACATGAAGGTTCACCACGACGAAGAGAGTTGCGCACGAGGGATTAATTCACTTCTTCGCCGCGACAAGAATCCTTCTTCGCCGTAGCGAAGTCTGCGAATTCCAAAAATGCACAGTTTCATTTAGGCATTTTTCTAGGTTTTTGGGTTGAGTATAAAAAGGAAACTTAGTCATTTTTGTGGGGAGTTGGTTTTTCAGTAGAGAGCAGCTTTTTACATTTTTCTTAGATTTGTTTTGGGCGAACTTTGATTGCAAAGGGTGAAGATTTGAGATTAAACCAGTGGATTCGTCATTTGGGGAGATTTCGTTTCTTTTCTCTTATTTTCATTATGTTGAACTTTGGATTTTTTCAATTCTTTTATTTTTATTGTTGATTTAGTCATGAACTAACCTATTTTTGGTTAGGGTTTTGATGTAGTTTGGATTCTAATAGGTTAAGTAATTGTTTCATATGATTTTGCTTTGATTGTGTGATTGTTCTGAAATTATTGTTTTTATGTGATGAACATGATGAGATTGAGAAATAATTCATGTTAAGCTTCTTGGGTAATTACCATTGTAGTATTAAATGCTAGAGATAGATTTAAGAATCAATGAAATCAATCTAGGATTCTTGTGCTTAATGAACTTTGAACTTTTAGTCTTCATTTTGTTGGGTGCGGAAGTTAATAGGGAATAGTAAGGAAGTATAGCCTAAGAAGGTATATTTTATACTTTAGAGAGTTTGATTTACAATCAATGCATGTGAATATGGAACTAGTATAATCCTTAGGTTTAACCCAAAGAATCCGAATGAAGTCAAAACCCTACCCGTTTGTTTGAATTGATTTTATCCGTGTTTTAAATCTTGCTTTCATAATTTAGTTTTGAATATTTAGAACATTTGATTTAGTTTAATTTAAAATTCTTCCATAAATCCAAACAACTCGATTGCTCCAACTTGAAAACAATAGAAAAATTTAGTGCTTAGCCACCAATCCTCGTGGAAACGATACTCACTCATCACTCTATTACTTGAGCGACTAGTATACTTACTACATTTTGCATGTTGTAAGAAACACGAATCAAGTTTTTGGCGCCGTTGCCGGGGATTGAGTTTTGTGTTAACATTAACATTTTCTTGTGTTAACTAGATTGGAGTGTTATGTTTACTTGATTGTTATTTGTTTTTATTTGTTTTGTTATTTTTCTTTGTTAGGTGTGATTTTACTCTTGCTATTTTTCTGTGTAGTTTATGCAAAGAGCAAGACGTCAACCAGTGGTTCCTGTTGATCCTGAGATTGAAAGAACCACTCGAAGATTGAACAGAGAAAGAAGAGAAAGAGAAGCTACAGTTGAACCAGAAGAAATAGTTATAGAGATGGTAGAGAATAGAACATTGAGGGAATTCTCAGTTCCCACAGTTGAAGGCAGTGGGTCGAGCATTACAAGACTACCGGTCCAATCCAACACTTTTGAGATAAAACCGGCAATCATCCAGATGATCCAGCAGTCGGTCCAGTTCAAGGGTGATTTGAAGGAAGATCCCAATCTACACATTGCAAATTTCTTGGAGATTTGCAATACTTTCAAGTCTAATGGAGTGTCAGATGATGCAATCAGATTGAGACTATCTCCATTTTCATTGAAGGATAAAGTTAAGGGATGGTTACTGGCACTACCAACAGGAACAATCACCACATGGACTGATTTAGCACAGAAGTTCCTGACCAAGTTCTTTCCTCCAGCAAAGTCGACAAAGTTGAGAAATGACATCACGTCATTCATTCAAGAAGAATCAGAATCCTTGTATGAAGCTTGGGAGAGATACAGAGAGTTACTGAGAAGGTGTTCACATCATGGGTTGCCAGTTTGGATGCAAGTCCAAACATTTTATAATGGATTAACGGTGAATGTACAAACTATGGTGGATTCAGCCTCGGGGGGAGCATTACAAAATAAGACTCTGGAAGAAGCTTATGAGTTGCTTAAGGTTCTGGCAAGCAACAACTATCAAAGACCTAATGAGAGGGTGCAACCGAAGAAATCTATGGGTCTGCATGAAGTTGATGCATATACAGCCATTTCAGCCCAACTGACAACACTTTAGAAATAGTTGGGAAGTATGCAGGTAAATTCCATTCAAGCTCCTTAACTAACTTGTGATTTTTGTGCAGGTAATCACGTGAGCAGTGAATGTCAAGTAGGGAACATGTTTGCCTCAACATCGTCATCATCAGAGCAGGTTAACTACTTGGTTGGAAATCAAAGGCAACAGAATAGTCCGTACTCCAACACATTTAATCCCAGTTAGAGGAATCACCCGAACCTATCTTGGGGCAATCAAAACTAACAGAATTAGCAAAACAATCAATGGAATCAAAGGGCATTGCCAAATAACCAAACAGGGGTAAACAACCAATAAGGAGGTTCAAGAGTGACAAAATTGGAGGACATGTTTAGGAAATTCATGCAAGAAACCATGGGTTTTATGAATGAGACGAGAACTAATTTTAGAAATCAAGGGGCGTCCATTCGGAACTTGGAGGTACAGATGGGACAATTGGCTGAAAAGCTAAATGAGAGACCACGGGGTGCTCTACCAAGCAACACAGTGACTAACCCACGTGAGCAAGCAAATGCAATAATTTTGAGGAGTTGGACAATTCTAGAAGAGGTGAAAAAAGAAGAAAAGCCACCTAAGGAAAAGGAAGAATCTGATGAGGAAGGAGATGAAGAGATAGTTACTGAAGAGAAACCATCTATTTCAAGGGAAGAAGAACAGAAACGGGAAGAGAGGCAAAAGAAAAGAAAAGAGAAATTGCCATTTCCCGAGATTCCACCAGAGTTAGCACATCACACTCCACCCGTGCCTTTTCCTCAGAGATTGAAGAAAAAGAATCAGGATAAGCAATTTTTCAAATTTATTCAAATATTAAAAAAACTGCATATTAACATTCCTTTTACAGATGCATTGCAACAGATGCCGAGCTATGCGAAATTTCTTAAGGAAATTTTATAGAACAAAAGAGTGTAGCGCCATTCTTCAGAAGAAGCTACCCCCGAAGCTCAAAGATCTAGGGAGTTTTACTATTCCTTGCATTATAGGAGACATTACTTTTGATCGTGTTTTATGTGACTTAGCTGCTAGTATTAATTTAATGCCCTTTTCTGTTTTCAGGAGATTGGGAATTGGTAAAGTGAAGCCAATGACCATGTTGTTGCAACTAGCAGATAGGTCCATAAAACATCCGAGGGGGATAGTGGAAGATGTGTTGGTGAAAGTGGATAAGATAATCTTTCCAACATATTTTGTTGTTTTAGACATGGAAGAGGATAAGGAAATTCCTCTTATTTTGGGCCAACCATTTTTGACCCTGGGAAGAGCACTTATAGATGTGTAAGAAGGGAAGTTACTACTGAGAGTTCAAGATGAAACAGTAACTTTCAATGTCTTTGAGGCTATGAAGTTTCCATCTGAATCGGATTCATGTTTTAGTGTTGATGTGGTGGATAAACTAGTAGCAGAATCTATTAAAGAGAACACTCCACAATTACCTCTAGAAGCTTGTATTGCCAAATCAAAAATAGTAGAGGTAGATGAGTCGACAAGTAATGAATGTGCTAGATTGTTGGAAGCACTTCAACCGATTGATGAGAGCCAAGATCGAGAATTTGAGGAATTTGACTTTGAAAAAGAGAAGGAAAAGGAAAAAAATGAAGAACCTCCACAACTTGAGTTGAAACCTTTACCTTCCCACCTCAAATATGTGTATCTTAGTGAATCAGTAACCTTCCCAGTAATTATTAGTTCAAGTTTGAGCAAATTGGAAGAAGAGCGGTTGATTAGGGTGTTGAGGGAACACAGACTAGCAATTGGATGGACTATTTCAGAAATTAGAGGCATTTCACCATCATTTTGCATGCACAAGATACTCATGGAGGATGATATCAAGCCTAGGGTGAAACCACAGCGAAGATTGAATCCTTTGATAAAGGAAGTGGTGAGAAAGGAGGTGGTGAAACTCCTAGATGTGGGAATAATTTATCCTATTTTTGATAGTCCATGGGTTAGCCCGGTACAAGTGGTTCCGAAGAAGGGAGGTATCACGGTGATAAAGAATGAGAGTAATGAATTGATACCAATTAGAATGGTCACGGGCTGGAGAGTGTGCATTGATTACCAAAAATTGAATGAGACGACAAGGAATGATCATTTTCCACTTCCTTTTATTGATCAGATGTTGGAGAGGTTGGCAGGGCATTCCTATTACTATTTCCTGGATGGGTATTCAGGGTATAATTAGTTTGCCATCGCTCTTGAGGATCAAGAGAAGACGACCTTCACTTGTCCATATGACACCTTTGCTTATCTAAGGATGCCCTTTGGGTTATGCAATGCACTAGCCACATTCCAGAGATGCATGATGTCGATCTTTGGAGATATGGTGGAACGGTTTATAAAAGTCTTCATGGATGACTTATCAGTTTTTGGTTCATCTTTTGACAACTGCTTATCTAATCTTTCTCTTGTTTTACAGGGATGTAAGGAGACGAACCTGGTGCTAAATTGGGAGAAGTGCCATTTCATGGTCCAGGAGGGAATAGTGCTTGTTCATAGAATTTCAAAAGAAGGAATAGAAGTAGATCGAGCAAAGACAGAAGTGATTGAGAAGCTACCACCACCATCAAATGTTAAAGCAATTCGAAGTTTCTTGGGGCATGCGGGGTTTTATAGACGACTCATCAATGACCTTTCTAAAATTTCTAAACCCCTTTGCAATTTGTTGATTAAAGAAGTTGCTTTTGATTTTAATGATGAATGCATGCATGCCTTTCTAACTCTAAAAAATTTATTAGTATCTGCACCTATTATTGCAGTTCCCGATTGGGGACTACCATTTGAATTGATGTGCGATGCTAGTGATTTTGCTCTAGGAGTAGTGTTAGGACAGAGGAAAAACAAAATGTTGCATGTAATTCAGTATGCTAGCAAAACACTCACTGATGCACAATTGAATTACATCACCACTTAAAAAGAATTTTTGGCTTTGGTTTTTGCTTTTTACAAATTTCTTTCATATTTGTTAGGTGCAAAGGTGATCGTCTATACAGACCATTCAGCACTCAAGCACTTATTGGCAAAGCAAGAAGCGAAACCTCGGTTGATAAGATGGATCCTCTTACTTCAAGAGTTTGAATTAGAAATTAGAGATAAGAAGGGGTCAGAAAATGTGGTGGCAGATCACTTGTCGAGGAGTGAGAGACCAATCTAGGGAAATGAAGAGGAATTTCTAATTAGAGAAACATTTCCGGATGAGAAATTGATGAGAGTGGATGAAGCACTATGGTATGTAGATTTTGTGAATTATTTATCATCCAGGGTGCTCCCAATTGGAATAACTTTCCAACAAAAGAGGAAATTCTTCTCAGATTTGAAGTATTACTTTTGGGAAGAGCCATTTTTGTACAAACACTGCACTGATCAAATGATACATAGATGTGTCCCAGATGAGGAAATGGAAAGCATTCTACGGCATTGTCACGAGAGGGAAGTGGGTGGCCATTTTGGAGGAGCTAGGACAGTAGCAAGGTTTTTCAATCTGGGTTTTATTGGCCAACCAGATGGTTCAGGAGTGCGACCAATGTCAACGACAGGGTAATATTTCAAAAAGGGATAAGATGCCGTTGAACAACATCCTTGTGGTTTAGCTATTTGATGTGTTGGGGATTGACTTCATGGGTCCTTTCCCAAATTCTTTTGGGAACACATATATTTTGGTGGTGGTGGACTACGTATCAAAGTGGGTGGAAGCAGTTGCATTGCCGTCTAATGATGTCAGGGTAGTGATTAATTTTGTGAGGAAGAATATTTTCTCAGGATTTGGAGTACCAAGAGCAATCATTAGTAATGGAGGATCGCACTTTTGCAATAGGTAATTAGACGCTCTGTTGGGAAAGTATAGGGTAAAACATAGAGTTGCAACACCTTACCATCCACAAACCAGTGGGCAAGTAGAACTGTCGAACAGAGAACTAAAGGGAATTTTAGAAAAGATAGTAAATGCATCTAGGAAAGATTGGTCACGGAAATTGGATGATGCATTATGATCCTACCGAACTGCATTCAAGACTCCAATTGGTATATCTCCGTTTAGAATGGTCTATGGGAAAACGTGTCACTTGCCGGTAGAACTTGAGCATAAGGCATACTGGGCAGTCAAGCAGCTAAACATGGACTTAAGAGTTGCTGGGGAGTAAAGGATGCTGACATTGAATGAACTCGATGAGTTCCATCTTGAAGCATATGAGAATGCTAGAGTGTACAAGGAAAAGACCAAGAAGTGGCATGACAAGCATATCCGGAAGAAGAACTTTGAAGTGAGTCAGAAAGTGTTGTTGTTCAATTCTAGACTTAGGCTTTTCCTCGGAAAACTTAAGTCTAGATGGTCCGGACCATTCACAGTTACAAGAATTCACTCATCCGAAGCGGTGGAAGTTACACATGAAGAAAATGGCACTTTTATAGTCAATGGACAGAGATTGAAGCCATACATTGATGGGGTGATGAGTTGCAAGTCCATCCCGATCCGACTTGACATTCCGACTTGAGGAATTGAGAGAGTCAAACTTTTGACTATAAACAAGAACTCATTGGGAGGCAACCCAAGTGTTTTCATTTCTTTATCTTTTCATTGTTTTGTAGTTGTTTAGTTTGTGGTTTGATTGTGTTTATGAAGTTTAATTTGTGTGTTGTTAGATGTTTCAGGTGAAATTGCGAATTAAAGGGGAAAAACTAAATCTTCCAGTTTTCGCTATAGCAAAGTGTTCTCTTCGCCATGGCGAAGCAACTTTTGAAAATATTTGGTCTGCAAAAGGTTCCAAACCTCACCGCGGCAAAAATGTTTCTTCGCCACGGCGCCATTCTCTCGATAAAGTTTTGCCGCGGCGATAGAACCATGAGCGAAATTGACTAAGGGAACTTCGCCGCGGCGAAGAACTCCCTGTAATTTTTCACTGCGGCGAAGAACTTCTCTTCACCGCGGCATCGACTAGGTTTTAAAACCCTAGAATTCAATTCATGAACTTCGCCGCAGTGAAGTCTGCTTTCTATAAATTCTCACATTCTTTTTTATTTTTCACGAAATTTTTCAAACACACTTGAGAGCAAAAAATTTTCAACTTTAATCTAGAGCATTCACAGTGATTTCTCAACCAAAACTATCACTCCTTAACCCTCCTAAACACTAAAACAACTCATTTCAACAACAATCATTGCAAAAAATTCACGAAATTTTTGAATTCAAGAATTTTGGGGTTTTGCAATCTGGGCTGATTTTGGCTCAATTGGTGGCAATACTCCTTATTGTTGGTAAGATTTCACGTTCTCTAAGCTTTTTATTCAAAAATTTCGAGTTTTGAATTATAAATCTAAGAATTTTGATTGTTGGTTGAGTTGTGGAATTTTGTGCTTGTGAGTGTTGATTTTATTTGAGGAAGGGTTGATTGTGCATTGTGTGATATTGAGAAGTGTGGGTTTTTAAATTTTGAAGTGTTTGGTTGAATTTGGAAAAATCGTAGTTTGGGGGTTGAGGTGAAATTTTTTGGAAGTGTTGGAAATTTTTGCAGGATTGAATTGGTTGTTGTAGGACACTTAAGTTGAATTTTTGAGTTGCATTGTTTGAGTTGAAGTATAGTCTAGGAGAAAATGCTACTCAAAGTCAAGGTACCAACCAAGGGCAAAGGAAAAGGAAAGAAAGTAGATGATCGGTTTATGAATAAAAAGGCTCGGAAAAACTATGAGGCAGCAGTCAAAAGGAAAGACAAGGGATTTATCCCTGAACGTGGACTGACTGCAACCGAAGCTGATGAGTGGAGTCAAAGGAGAAGTTGGGACAACTTTAGGAGTGAACCCGAACATGCGGCTGTGGAACCACTGGTGAGAGAGTTTTATGCCAACCTCCCTGAATATGATGAGGGGGTTGTTTTTGTGAGGGGTATTGATGTGGTATTCACGGCAAAGGTCATCAATGATTTCTATGGCTTACCTCAGATTAACAAGGATGAATATGAGAGGTTTAGAAGGACACAAAAAAGGGATGAGGTGATTCTTAGAACCATAGCGAAACCAGATGCCTTTTGGGATATTTCAAAGAAGGGCAAGAAATCCATTAAGGGGACTAGTTTAACACCAGTGGCTCGGTTGTGGCAGTATTTATTTCAGCTAGAATGATGCCGGAGACGCACCACAGTACAGTGACGTATGAGAAGACACTTTTGTTGTATTCTATTGCCACAGGAAAGAGAATGGACGTGGGGCACATCATCCTGATGAATATCCAACTTGCAGCCAAACCAGGGCGAGGCAGTTTTCCATTCCCACAACTCATCACAGCGTTGTGCACTAATGCGGGGGTCGAGGTACAGGCTAATGAGCCACTGATCCATGCTGCCCTAGTCCTCAACACAGCCTACTTTCGAAAACATCTTGCACCTCAAACAGAAGCAGGGTCCAGATCAGGCACCAAGAGAAGGAGAACAGCAACAGCTGCCACCACATCCGGTTTAACAGTCCCAATGAGAGAAATGATGCAAAAAATGATGGGTCTGATGAAAAGGATGGAACAACGTCACGGGTGACTGGCAGAGAAGGCTAGGAAGACACATGAGCTGCAAATTAGCTGCTGCAACAATGTCGGGATTGATACTTCAGAACACCAGTAGGAAGACTGGGATTCAGATGAGTGGATGAGCTCCGATTCAGAAGAGGATGACACTGAGGAAGAGGAGGAGGCCGAAGAATGAGCACTTGAGCACCTGTTTTAGTTTCGTTATTTTTATTTGTTTAGTTGTTTCTATTTTTCTTTTATTTTGAACATTGAACTCAGTTGATATTATTGTTTGGGATTGTGTGTGTTGTTTTAGTTGTTCATTTTTGTTTTAAATTCTAGTTGATGTAAAGACGAGATTAGGGTTGTAATACTTTCATATTAGTCAGTGGATTTTTCTAACATAGTGGACACCATAGTTTTAAATTGTTTTTACAGAATTTGGGGGATGAAAAAGCTGAGGACCGGGTGTGCACAATGTTGAGCGGAACTTCAACTTCATGGATTAATCAGAGAACTATCTCGCAATTTTTTTATTTTGTTCTCTATTCCTAATTTATGCATAATGTGACATTGGGGACAATGTCATCTTTAGTTTGGGGGTAGGAAAAATTTGAATTTTATTTTTTATTTTTGTTTCAATTACATTTGTGTTTTTGTTGTTTTTGCCAATGATGAATTGCACAAGTCCATGATGAGACTAGGATTGTAGGGATATTATTTCTGGAAAATGTTAAGCATTGCTTCAAGTTTATGTTTATTGACTGAATTTTGATTGAGGTTTGTTGAGTGGTTTAACCACCATTTTTATTTATTTCGGCATGCTTAGATTTATTTTATGTGGTTAGGTAAAGTCTGATAATGTTGATGGACACTAGAACCTAGTATAGAAGTGCTTGAGGCGAAATTCTAGGATTAGACATTGTTGAGGAAATGATTTAGGCGTTTTTTAGAACATTTGAGTCTTTCCAGCCGACCCATGAATGAATCTTTCCCTAGTCACCCATTTGAGCCTTATGAGATCATCATTGCCTTATTTTCCTTGCAAACCAAAAATTGTCCAATTTCTATACCCTAAACATTTAATCATCCCCCTTAGGAGAATTTTGAGCCTAATGCAAACACAAAGAAAGTGAAAAGTTGCGCGAATCACTAAAAGAACAGTTTGGGGGTTGTGAGAAGGGCGATAAGAATAAGAGAAGTAATTAACCTCATTTTGATGATTACTATTTTCATTAAAAAAAAAAAAATTTCTTTAGTTCAATTCAAAATCAAAATAAGGAATGCATAAGTTTTAGGGGTGTAAAATGGTAGACACTTTGATTGGTGGTTGAGAAGAAGTGGAGTTTGATGTGACCTGTAGTGTTTGCATGAGGAAAACCGAGTTCTCTTACTTTGTTTATCCTATCTTCTTTCTTAAAACCCACTACCCGAGCCTAACATTACAAGCTTGTAAAGACCTGTTGATTCTTAGCGATGTCTAGTCTACGTTAGTGGAGAGTAGTTTGATATTTAGGCTTATGGAGTCTGCCACCATTTGATAAACTTTTCATTTCTGCATAAAATATTCTGTGAAGTTTGAATGTGGATTGAAGTGGGGATTACCTACTCGGTAGACCAATTGAGAAAGACAGTCGATGTAGCTTATAACTTCTTGAAGTGTTGAACATTTTCTGATAATAATTTTTCAACAACCATTGAGACTTGTGCGATTTCTAGGCAATTCGTATGTTGAGTTTGAGTCTAAGTTGTGTTTGTTCATTTTTCAGTTTTGTTGTGTTGTGTTTTGTGTTTTTGGTTGTTTATTGTTTTTCTTTCGTTGAGTCCTTATGCTCAGGGACGAGCATGTCTTTAGTTTGGGGGTATTTGATCATCCGTGGATTATACTCTTTTTATTAGACTTTTTAGTCAGATTTCAGATACTTCTTAGTTCATTTTGACCAGAATTGCTACTTAATTCTTTATATTTTGCGTTTCAGGCTAAAATGGACATTTTATGCACATAAGGAGTGAATTGGAGTTTTTGGACTCAGAAGTGAGCGGATCTCAGAAGTTGGGAAAGTTCTGAAGCAGAGTGGATGTACTATGAAGCTTGTTTCCATGAGGAGAGTGACGAAGACCGAAGTTTCAAGCAAAGAAGCAAGCGGAGGGCAATTCTGTAATTTCATAATTCCACATGAAGGTTCGCCGCGGCGAAGAGAGTTGCGCACGAGGGATTAATTCACTTCTTCGCCGCGACTAGAATCCTTCTTCGTCGTAGCGAAGTCTGCGAATTCCAAAAATGCACAGTTTCATTTAGGCATTTTTCTAGGTTTTTGGGTTGAGTATAAAAAGGAAACTTTGTCATTTTTGTGCAGGAGTTGGTTTTTCAGTAGAGAGCAGCTTTTTACATTTTCTTAGATTTGTTTTGGGCGAACTTTGATTGCAAAGGGTGAAGATTTGAGATTAAACCAGTGGATTCATCATTTGGGGAGATTTCGTTTCTTTTCTCTTATTTTCATTATGTTGAACTTTGGATTTTTTCAATTCTTTTATTTGTATTGTTGATTTAGTCATGAACTAACCTATTTTGGGTTAGGGTTTTGATGTAGTTCAGATTCTAATGGGTTAAGTAATTAATGATTACTATTTTCATATGATTTTGTTTTGATTGTGTGATTATTCTGAAATTATTGTTTTTATGTGATGAACATGATGAGATTGAGAAATAATTCATGTTAAGCTTCTTGGGTAATTACCATTGTAGTATTAAATGCTAGAGATAGATTTAAGAATCAATGAAATCAATCTAGGATTCTTGTGCTTAATGAACTTTGAACTTTTAGTCTTCATTTTGTTGGGTGCGGAAGCTTAATAGGGAAGAGTAAGGAAGTATAGCCTGAGAAGGTATATTTTATACTTTAGAGAGTTCGATTTACAATCAATGCATGTGAATACGGAATTGGTATAATCCTTAGGTTTAACCCAAAGAGTCCGAATGAAGTCAAAACCCTACCCGTTTGTTTGAATTGGTTTTATCCGTGTTTTAAATCTTGCTTTCATAATTTAGTTTTGAATATTTAGAACATTTGATTTAGTTTAATTTAAAATTCTCCCATAAATCCAAACAACTCGATTGCTCCAACTTAAAAACAGTAGAAAAATTTAGTGCTTAGCCACCAATCCTCGTGAGAACGATACTCACTCATCACTCTATTACTTGAGCGACTTGTATACTTGCTACATTTTGCATGTTGTAAGAAACACGCATCAGATACCGGCGATGAGAGACGACTGATGACAACGACGATGACGATGACGATGAGTTTGAGTCTTTGAGAAGAGGCTAATGAGAGACGACGTTTGAGAGAAGGCTAATGAGATGAGAGATGACATTTGAGAGAAGGCTGATGAGATAAGAAACTGAGTTTGAGAGAAGGTTAGGGATTCATTTGGGTTTCATGATTTGGGACAAAATGAAAGGGATTTAATTTTTTGGGTAAAAGACAGGTACCCGTGGGCACCCATGGGTGGACCCATGTGACCCGCTGGCAAAACGGGCCGATCCAGGTATGGGTTGAAGTTTAAAAAGTGGCACCCTATATTATTTTCCTGGGTTTTGGGTTGACCCACTGGTTTGGACCCGTTTTGCAAGGTTTAGTCATCATTCCAATGTCATTTCCCATCAATAGTATGTCATCTACATATAGTATGAGAAATACAATTGTATGATTCTTTGTCCATTTATAAACATAGGGTTCATCTATTTATAAAACCAAACGATTTGATTGTTTCTTCAAACTGGATGTTCCAGCTTCTTGAAGCTTGTTTTAACCCATAAATGGATTTATGCAGTTTGCACACCTTATTTCTTTCACAACTGGATACAAAACTTACAGGTTGTTGCATGTAGATATTTTCCTCGAATCCATTGACGAACATTGTTTTGACATCCATCTGTCATATCTAATAATCATAGTGTGCAGCTATATGGAAAGCATAATTCTAATTGATTTAAGCATAGCGACTGGTGGGAAAGTTTCCTCATAATCCAACCCTTGTTTCTGAGTAGAACCTTTCGCAACTAGTCTTGCTTTGTAGGTCTCTACCTTTCCATCTTTGCCAATCTTTCTCTTGAAGACCCATTTACATCAAATAGGAACTATCCTTCTAAAGGATCAACGAGAGTCCATACTTGATTAGCATGCATGGATTCTATCTCAGAATTCATAACTTCTAGCCATTTTCCAGAATTAGTATCTAATATCACTTCTTCATATCTTTTAGGATTATCCGATGACTGACTTCTCCAATTATGATAGATTCAAAAATCTCTTCATGAAATAATCTATATCTTTCCAAATGTCGAGATACTCTAGATGATTTACGAACCAGAATCGTTTCAGGTTTTAAGGTTTCCTAAGAGGGACCACCCATCTGAGTATTTTCGATCAGAGGCTCCCTAGACTCTTCTTGGAGCATGATTTTTCTTCCTACACCTCTTTCCTCTAAGAACTTTTTCTCAAGGAAATATGTGTTCCTATTGATTGAAACTCTTTGATTGGAGTGGAAGTAAAAGTAATATCCCAAACTATTTTTAGAATATCTTGTAAATCGACCTTTCATAGATCTAACGTCCAACTTATCTGTCTTGAAAATCTTGACATAAGTTAGACAACCCCAAATTCTCATAAATTTGAGACTAGGAGGTTTACCACACCAAATCTCATATGGTGTCTTCTTGATAGATTTGGATGGTGCACTATTCAGAATGTGCGCAACAGTCTCAAGGGCAAATCCCTACAGTGACGTCGGCAAGTCAGTAAAACTCACCATTTATCATACCATAACCAATAAAGTACGATTCCTCCTTTCTAACACACTGTTATGTTATGGCGTATACGGAGGAGTCAACTAGGATATAGTATCATTCTCCTTTAGAAAATCTTGAAATTCTGTACTCAAGTATTCACATCACAATCTGATCGCAGAGTCTTAATATTCTTTTCGGTCTATTTCTCTACTTCATACTTGAACTCTTTGAACTTTTCAAATGATTTAGATTTGTATTTCATTAAATACACATACTGGTGTGCTGTCGTAGGCAACCAAGATTAATAACCTTTCTAACCTAACTACTAAACTGTAAATAGGGTAAGCAAGGGTCGATCCCACAAAGAGTGTCTAGCCGAATTTTCGATGATGTGAACAAGCCTAGGGGGTTTTGAGTGAAACAAAAAACAGTCTTAGCAAAAATCAAAACAAAAACAATTTAAATCGAAATCAATTAATATAACAAAACTTGGTCTCAAACAACATCCGCCATTGGAATCTTACAACTGATCATTGATGCAAAATTAAATCAATCCATACCTGAATATTCACCGTTGGAACTATTTTCCTATCTCTCCTTAATTGTAATTAATCAAGAAACAAACGATCTTAATTAATCTTACCACTAAACAACCCTAGACAAGCGCTCAAGATTTAATCTAGTGGCAGCCTTAAGAATTAGAGAAATCGATGAATTAACAACCAACAAACACAAGGCGTTGTATTTAATTTAGTTGAATGTTCTTCTTAGATACTAATTCCTGACGTAGCGAATTATTAACCCTAATTGCTTCACAAGTTGGAGGGATCAAACAATTACGGATTTGATATCAAACTTAGCAATAGATTGCCACAAATCCACTAGTAGGCCTCTTAGTAATTAAATGCATCAATCATGAAGATATGCACAGAATAACATTCAATACTCACCACGAAAATTGAACACTAAAATAAATAGATTAGATCTCCAGTTGGTTGATTCCGAGGTCTCCGTTTCCTTCGACCAAGTTACAAATTTCTAGCCGCTCATGGCCATAACAAGAACTCACGCAAGAAATTTCCAGAGCCTAGAAGAAAGACGTGGTCCCCCTCAAAACCCCTTAATCTGATCCCTTTGCAAAATCCAGTTTTAGAATTCGAATCCCACTCTCTCCTAAAGAATATTCCTCTATCCTAAAATACATTAATCCAATTTAATTCTAATTACTTGATAATAGTAAAGTCCCAAAATAAAATGGAAAGTGGTGACTCTGAGCTGTAACTTGCGTGCCCATGTCTCCAATAATAAATTGCCCAATTGATTTGCATGACAAGGCAGAATGTTCCAGGACGTCCAGTGCAATGCGTCAATTTCAAGCTCGATTACAACCTGATGCAGCGAGTATCTCTCAAAACTCAAACATGAAAGTTGTAGATCTCTTTCTTACATTTTAATCATCTCAATCGGAGCTCGGATGAGAGAGTTATGCCCGATTACAAACAACGTCGAACTGTCTAAATCACTTAATTGGTTCCGTTTTGCAATTAACGCCTCCATTTGCATCCTAAATCAAAATAGAATAATAATAGATATAATTAGGCAGCAAATAAGTATAAAAGACTAGCATTAAGGGGTGTATATGACATTTTGCATTCCATCAAATTCCCCACACTTAGCTTTTGCACTCTCGGGCAAACTAATTCAAACAAACCCTACACCAAGTCATATCAGGACACCATCATCTCAAGTCATCTCAAACATCAGCTGATCATAAGCAACATATTTAATCCATGCATATTCATACCTAACTTAGGAAGCAGCAAAATAAAATAAAACAGAGTTAATGACATTGATCTCTCTTTATCATCTTCCACAATTACTCTTAATCAGTCAACGTAAACAAGGGAACTAATCACAACCAATTCATGTACAACTCCCCCTCAACTTTTCTTTTACTGTTTCTCTTTACTACTACAACTGGGTAGCAAACTAAGGATACAAATTTTTTTCTCTTTTTTTTTTTTTTTTTTTTTTTTTTTTTTTTTTTTTTTTTTTTTGGTTTTGAAAAAGAATGATGCATTTTATCTCCATCTCATTTCATGGTTGTGTTTATGAGTGAGTGCGTTTTAGGCTCCATCTTGACCCACCCCATACCTTTCTTTTCCTTTTCCTATTTGCTTAAACCCAAATTTAGGAAAGCTTAAGAGAAACAATTTTTTTTTTTTTTCTTTTAAGGGTCGTTATACACTCCTCAATCATGCTTTGTCACCAAGTCTACACAAATTCTCAAGACATATTATTTCAAACTACAAAGATTCAAATATGATTAACTCTATTTTATGAAAGTTGCTAACATCCTAATCAATGATGTTCAAAACAAAGTCAAGTTACATTTCATCATCTCTACGTTCAAAGACATGACTTAAAGCATAAATCTTCCTAAAAACAAATGCAGGGACTTTCGTTTAAGGTGTACGTGATGTTGTTATACCAGAGGTTGCTAAGTACTACTAGACAGTTTTTAAGGCGGGTTCTGGTTTCCAGCCAATATACCCTTAAACTAGGCAGATTTTTTTTTTTTTTTAACGTACTTAAACACAACCTAAACAAACCTAAATCCCCCTCCCCACACTTAAAACTACATGTCCCCAATGGAGATGAAATGCAAAGAAAAGGGACAAAATACCAAAATAAAAATGCAAGAAAAGAAACACACTCCTCTTGGGTTGCCTCCCAAGCAGCGCCTTTGTTTATTGTCGTTGGCCTACTTAAGCTTTTGTTCTTGCGATGCACTAAGTAACATTCACTCACTCTCCCAAGAACACGTTCTTGAGGTAACTAGAGAGGCTTCAAATCTAGAACGGGGCCTGCAAAACAAGAAGGTAAAGGCTCTCGTAGAAATTGGTAATGCATACAAGGAAGTTACCTGACTGCTGCTGTAACTTTGGAGAATCATTCCATGCTGCAACCGTTTCCTGCAAATCAGTGCTAAAAGCTAACTCTTCATTCCTTCCTAAAGCTTACTAATGCAACTCCCAATCCATCTTTTCCATTGAGTTCAAAACTTCCTGTGCTAAAGAATCAACCACATCAATAGAATAAACATGATCATCATCATCATATCATCATATTTCATGGCATCATGAATGTCAAACTTAACTTCACCATCAAATTCTATTGTAAGTATGCCACTTGAACATCTATCTTATCTTGGATGTTTTTAAGAATGGTCTTCCTAACAAAATAGGGGCAGTTTGATCACCATTTTCCATATCAAGTACATAGAAATCAGTAGGAAAAATTAAGCCATTAACTTGTACCAAACATCCTCAACTACACCCTTAGGATAGGCTTAGATCCATCAGCTAATTGAATCACAACACTAGTTTTATTCAAAGGTCCAGTTTCAAAGAAGCATATATGGATATGACATGACATTGATAGAAGCTCCTAAGTCTATCATGGCCTTCTCAAACCCATGGTTACCTATCGTACAAGGGATAGTAAACATACCTGGATCCTTGCACTCGCTGGAAGTTTTCTCTGAATCACTGCAGAAACATTTTCTCCCACTCTCACCTTTTCACATCCCTTAGTTTCTGTTTCCTCTTAAGTGTGCACAATTCTTTCAAGAATTTAGCATAGCGAGGTACTTTTTTATAACATCTAAGAGTGGAATATTTACCTCGCATCTACGAAAAGTCTCATATATATCTCTGTTCTGCTTATCTTTTCTAGATTCTGCCAAAGCTTGAGGAAAGGTGGTACCGGTTTATAGTCGGATAGAGGCGAAAAACTTATGCTTAGGAACACCATCGTTCGTGGGAACATTGCTGTCTACAACTACGTTTCTCCTTTTCTTCCTTCGACGATGCAGGGGCTGCCTTTGTTGAATCTCAACCTCTTTACCACTTCTCAAAATGATCGCACTTACATTTTCTCTTGGATTTACCACCATTTGAGAAGGTAATTTCCCCGACTTTGCGCCTCCAGCCATTGATCGCGATTGCCATTTGACTCATCTGATTCTCCAAACTTTGAACACTGGCTCTCGTCTCCTGTTGAAATTGCAAAGTATTATTGCAAGAGACTTAACAATATTTCTAACACATACCATATTAGAAGTTTGGCTTGGTTGTTGTCTAGGGGGTAGGGTTGCTAGTACTTGGTAATTTGGGCGGTTTTGATGGTGAGCTGATTCATTTGTTGATTCCCATAGCCAAGATTAGGATGATCCCTCATCTAGGGTTATATGTGCTCGAATAGGATCATACTTCCTTTGTGGTTGTCCAGGGAAAACCACCTACTCGCATTCACTGCTCAACAGGCCCTCTTGAAGTTGGCACATGTCAGTTGGATGCCCTACTACCGACAAATCCTGCAAGCCTTCACTGTTTGCATGTTACCTACATCCATTGTACAACAAGAGAGTAGTACTAGAATTTGTTGTTCTAGGGAAGAAATATTTACCTCATTATCATCCTAGATGGAAGTCAAGCCTACGCCAACTGTTGAGAATTGGCCGCCATATTTGTAATCAAGTTCCTCGCGGCTTCAAGGGTCTTATCCACAAAGCTCCTCCACTTGCAGCATCAATCATGCTCCTATCAGTGTAGTGAGGCCCTCATAAAAGTACTGGATCAGTAACTGCTCACTAATCTATGATGGGGCAGCTTGCACACAATTTCTTAAGCGTTCCCAGTATTCATGTAGGGACTCTCCGTTATGCTGCCTTATACCACAAATTTCTTTTCGAATGTTGGCCACCCTCGAAGCTGGAATATTTCTCCAGAAATAATCTTTTCATCTCGTTCCATGTGGTTATAGTTCCGGAGGGTAGATATAAAGCCAATCCTTAGCCGAATCCTTCAAGAAAACGGAAAGCTCTTAATTTAATTTGCTCCTCGGTCACCCCCGTAGGTTTCATACTTGTGCAAACCACATGAAGCTCCTTTAAATGCTTATGGAGCTTCACCGCGCAGCCATGAAAAGTGGGCAGAGATGTATTAGTCCAGATTTTACTCAAAAGTAGTAGCAGCAGCATCTAAAACAGGAAATGTTATGCATAAAGGTGCTTGATCAAATCAGGGGCAGCAAGCTCTTTCAAAGTCCGATTCCAACCATGACGTCCTCCTCTTCTAAATCAGAGTTGCTAGCAAATTGGGAATCAAGAGCCATTCTTTCTTCATAATTTCTCCGAGCTTCCTTCCTTAACCTGCGCGAAGTGCTCTCAATCTTGGATCGAATGTTAAATCACCAAGTTAGGACCTGGTCATCACAAAAAACCTAATAAAGAATAGAATGAATGACACAAATTGAAAACTAACTAGAAATTAAAAAATTAAAAAATAAAAATAAAAAAAAGAATAGGCAGAAACACTAAAACGGCAAAAACCCTATCAAACATTCGAATTTGGCCTCAGAGGGGGGGGCTAGATTTTCTAGTTTTGCTCAGAATGTCGTTTTCTTCGAAACAGGTACTCGTAGCACTCCTAACTCAACCAAAATTTTTCTTATGAAATAGTACTACTTTTCCACCGGAACAGTGCTACTGTTCACAGTTTTTTTCTTTTTTTTTCTGCAAAATAAAAAAAAATATAACAAAAAAGGCAATAAAAAAATCACAAAAACAAAAATAATCAACTAAATCACCTCCTCGCAACGGCGCCAAAATCTGGTGTGCTGTCGTAGGCAACCAAGATAATAACCTTTCTAACCTAACTACTAAACTAAATAGGGTAAAAGGGTTGATCCCACGAAGAGTGTCTAGCCGAATTTTCGATGATGTGACCAGGCTGGGGGTTTTGAGTGAAACAGCAAATAGTCTTAGCAAAATCAAACAAAAACAATTTAAATCGAAATCAATTAATATAACAAAACTTGGTCTCAGACAACATCCGCCACGAATCTTACAACTGATCACTGATGCAAAATTAAATCAATCCATACCTAAATATTCACCGTTGGAACTATTTTCTATCTCTCCTTAATTTAATTAATCAAAAACAGCGATCTTAATTAATCTTACCACTAACAACCTTGACAAGCGCTCAAGATTTAATCTAGTGGCAGCCTTAAGATTAGAGAAATCAATGAAGTTAAACAACACAAACCAAGCGATTGTATTTAATTTAGTTGAATGTTCTTTTTAAGATTACTAATCCTGACCGCGCGAATATTAACCCTAATTGCTTCACAAGTTAGAGGGATCAAACAATTACGGATTTGATATCAACTTAGCAGTGATTGCAACAAATACCACTAGTAGGCCTCCTAGTAATTAAATGCATCAATCATGAAGATATGCAGAGAATAACATCAATACTCAAACACGAAATTGAACACTAAATAATAATTAGATCTCATAGTGGTTGACGCGAGTTCTCTGTTTCCTTCGACCAAGTTACAAAAGTTCTAGCCGCTCATGGCCATAACAAAAACTCAAGCGAAAGAAAAATTCCAGAGCCTAGAAGAAAGAGACGTGGTCCCCCTCAAAAACCCTTAATCTGATCCCTTTGCAAAAATCCAGTTTTAGAATTCGAATCCCACTCAATCTCCTAAAAGAAATATTCTCCTATCCTAAAATAACATTAATCCTAATTTAATTCTAATTACTTGATAATAAGATAAAGTCCCAAAATAAAATAGGAAAGTGGTGACTCTGAGCTGTAACTTGCGTGCCACATGTCTCCAATAATAAATTGTCCAATTGATTTACATGACAAGGTAGAATGTTCCAGGACGTCCAGTGCAAATGCGTAAATTTCAAGTTCGATTACAACCTTAATGCAGCGAGTATCTCTCAAAACTCAAAACATGAAAGTTGTACATCTCTTTCTTAGCATTTTTAATCATCTCAATCGGAGCTCGGATGAGAGAGTTATGCCCAGATTACAAAACAACGTTGAAACTGTCCGAATTCACTTAATTAGTTCCATTTTGCAATTAACGCCTCCATTTGCATCCTAAATCAAAATAGAATAATAATGAGTATATTTAGGCAGTAAATAAGTATAAAAGACTAGACATTAAGGGGCGTAAATATGACATTTTGCATTCCCATCACATACTCATACCTAGAATAATCATCGATAAAGGTAATGAAGTATTGAAAATTTCCTCTAGCCATATCATTAAATGGTCCGCATACATCAATATGTATTAGTTCCAATAACTCTTTATATCTTTCCCCTTTACTCTTAAAGGACGATTTGGTCATTTTTCCTTGAAGACAAGATTCACAAGTCGAATGGGGTTTTGAACCCAATAGGTTTAAAAGCCCATTTGCTGCTAACCTAATAATCCTTTTATCTCCTATATGGCCTAATCGATGATGCCAAAATAATTTTGGATTAATTTCATTTTGAGATCTCTTATTTGTAATGGTATTAATTATGTTATAATCATCCATTTCTAAAAAATACAAACCATTTGTATTAATTGCTTTGCCAACTAATTCATTTCCAAAATAAATTAGACATTCATTTCCATTAAACTATATTTTGTAACCATATTTACATAAAACAAAAACAGAAATGATATTTCTAGTCGCTTTGGCAAAATAAAAAGTTATGTACAAATACAAAATGTGTCCTGCTGGCAACGTCAAATGGCAAGTCCCTACTGCCTTGGTTACAACTTTTGCTCCATTTGCCATCTTCAAAATGACTTCATCCTTTGACAATGCAGAACTACTCTGCAATGCCTGCAATGAAACACAAATGTGAGATGTAGCAGCTGAATATAATATCCAAGAATGATCATTTGAACTAACATTTAATTCAAATTCTATAACATAAGAATGGAACATTCCTGCTCGAGCTTTCTTCAAGCTCTCTAGATAAAGAGGACAGTTCCTCTTTCAATGTCCATCTTTCTTGTAGTGGAAGCATTGGCCTTTATCATTGACCTTTTCTTTGCCCTTCTCGGTTTTAGAAGCATCATTCTTAATTTTGTGGTCTAACTTTTGGGCCTTTCTTTAGCCTTACTAGAAGAAGCTGTAAAAACATCCTCTTGCCCCTTATCCTTTCTTCCTTGCTTGTAGAATTATTGAATCTCATTTGAAAGTTCTGCAAGAGTGCGCTCAATCCTATTGAGATTATAGTTTGTGATAAAGGGCTTGAAACTTGGTGGAAGGGATTACAGAATCAAATTCACCTCGAGACTGTGTGGCATCACAATTGTAAGTGTACGCAATTGCCTTATAATATTAATCATCTTGATGACATGATTATCTGGGGCAACTACCCCCCAAGCCTCATTACGAATAGTGTCGAACACAATTCGTATTCCTTCACCACTAAATCCTCACCATACAACTCTTGTAAATAGAGCATTATCTCATTCGCACTTATCATCTTTTCATGCTCAACCGGGAGCTCGAATTCGTTGAAGCTAACATGTAGGTTCGAGCTCGTACGTCATCCTCTTGCCACTAATCAAAAACTTCATTTTCTTGCAGTGTGGCATCAAGAGGCAATGAAAGTGGAAGGGGTGTTTCCAAGACATACCCAACCTTTTCGGAATTGAGAATAATTCTCAAATTCCTTAACCAATTATTAAAATTGGGTCCGATCAGCTTGTTGTCATCGAGAATCTTCAAAAGCAAGCTATTGCTCATTTTAACTAACTAAATATCACAAAATTAAAAAATCAAAGTTGAAACCCACCTTCCCCCACTACTTTTCCTTCCACTCCCCTTACCCCTTAGCAACCCCATCGCTCACCCAAACCCCACCTTCAAAAACTATCACCGTACCTTCAAGCGAGACCATGATCATGACTTGAAGCAAGGGCACTGTCACGGCTTCAAACAATGCGAAGGCAACGACTTCAAGCCACGGATGCTGGATGATAATTATGATAGTGGTGGTGTTGGCATGGGGTTTGTATATTTGATTATTTTATTTGGGTTTCTTGCTTTTGAATTTGAAGTGTTTGAGAGATGGGGAATGATGATGGTGGTTGAAATGAAGGTTGATGGCAGTAGTGAATAGTGATTTGTGATGGTGTTGAAGGCTTGATATCAAATGGTGTTCTTGGAGTGTGTTAGGGACAAGGAGGGGGTTGTTTGGTGAATAGATTAGAGGTTGTTTGGTGAGTTGGATAGAGGTTGTTTAGGTTAGGGCTACAAAAAACCGGTTAACCAAACCGGATAGGTGCTTTTTGTAACCGAACCAGTTCTTCGGTTCAAGCCATATTGAAAACCGAAACCGGTCCGGATTTTGGCATTAACCGGTTTGCAAACTGATTCGGATTTTTAGTTTGCAATCCGGTTAACCGTTTTTATTAATAAATTTTTTTTTTATATGTTATGATAAAAAAATTTCCTATTTTTGAATGACAAAATTTCAAGTAACCAAAAAACCAAAAGATCCACAACAATTTGACCAATTAATCACCAATTAATACTACTGAATTCTTCTCATCCAAGCATAATAACTAATAATCACTAATTACATTATCATAAAATATAAAGTGTTCCTTTAAATTTTAATGGCCAAGTGCAAAAGTGATTAAGAAATAACAAGTGCAAGTTGTAAACTGGAATCTCCCCTCCACTTTGAGGCTTAAGCATTCTTCAATTGGCTAAGTGTAATCACAGAATCACCTACAAGAGGAATGCAAAACTTACATTTACTCTCTCTATTACCTTTCAAAAACTAATAATTTCAATGGATTGGTATGATGTATTAAGGCCAAATATCATAATAGAATATGCAAAAGGATTGATTGCAACAATTATTAAATGATATCCTAGCAACATTATAATGAAAAAATAATCATGAAGCATGGGGAGAAGATATGAAATTAGTTTCTATTCCTTAAAATTAGGCCCCCTTCACCATCAACAACAAAGGCAACTGAAATCAGCTTCTTCATAAATCCAGAAAGTATATCGCCCATTGACATACAAGACAAAAAATCAAAAGTAATATATCTCATATATTGGGTTGTCGTTCAATCATCCATATGACTTATGCTTTCCAATTCGAAAAGCGCAATTTCTACAAATAATTGGACAAGCACATTGGATAGGTTATATTGGCAAAATATATTTAACAAAAACAACAAATAAATAACCAAAAAATTAAAAGTAAAAGAACAATTTTACCTATGTCAAGTTTTGATATTTCGTCCAAGCTCTCCTTTATGATGAATGGTACACGCGAAGCCCGATCCCAATCCTACAAACAAATAAGAGCCTCCACCATCTTGGGAGTGAGGAAGCTACGAAATGGATCTAATACACGACCCCCCGTACTAAAAGCCGACTCAGATGAGACAGGCATAGCCAATACATCTTGTGCTATCATAGACAAAGCTCCATATTTTTTTGAATTTAACTTCCACCATTGCAAGATATCAAAACTCTTGTTCTCATCTTCACAATCGTCCGTTAAATATTTGTCCAACTCTGTTTTGTGATTCACAACTTTTTTTCCAGCCTGTTTCTCTTGGTACATAACCTTCATAAACTCCTCATTATCAAGATCTACATCATCAACATCAATCTCCATTGCAACTCGAGTCTGCTCACTTGGTTGCACACTAGGGACCACCTTAAACGAACTATATTACTCAAATAAAGCCACCAAAACTTCCTTCACTTTTGTCTTCAACCTATCAGCAAGAACCGTATCAAAAGACTCATTAATAACCCAATCCACATATTCTTAACTTGTGCCTCGGATCTAGTACATCTGCAATGAATAACATAAGGTTGATATTATCAATATTTGACTAATATTTATCATATTTCCCTTTCATCCTTAGAGCCATAGTACGTAACGCAAGATCTACACTTGTACACCATTTTGAAATCTTCAATCCAATGCCAAAAATGTCCCGCATGTAAGCATTACTAGTGACATAAAGTGAGCCAGAGACACGTAAAGTTGCATCATAAAAGACTTTCAAAAAAGGTAAGAAGTATCGTGCATACTCCGAATCAATGCATGTAGGCAAACCCCTAAACCTTTCCCCATTACTAAGCTCATCTGAATACTTCCTATCCTCTATTTCCAACAATTCAAAAGCTTTCTGAAATTTTACTACCACCTCTAGCATCAAGTATGTGGAATTCCACCTTGTTTCAACATCGAGAACCAACTGAGCTTTACTTTCAATTTTTTCTTTTGTCACACACTCCTTAAATTTAAGTAACCTTGCCAGAGAATACCTCATGTACCTCACTGTCGAACGAATTTAGAATATGGAGTCCTCCATATCTTTTAATCCCTCTATTACACTTAAACTCAATATATGAGCACAACATCTCATGTAGAGGAAGTCACCATCCAAGACACTCCCCTTCCAACTTCCCAACCAAGTTTTTAGATAACTTATTCTAACATCATTAGAGCTTGCATTATCAACAGTGATTGTGAAAACTTTAGAAATACCCCACTCAAGCAAACACTTCTCCACTGTCTTGTCAATCGCTAAACCTTTATGACTGATAATGGGGCAGAAGTTTATAATCCTTTTCTGTAAAACCCAGTTTTCATCGATGAAGTGAGCTGTCAGACACATATAATTGAGGTTCTGACAACTTGTCCATGTATCAGTGGTGAGAGAAACTCTTTGTGAAAACTTAGCAAAGAACTTCTTCATCTTTTGGCACTCTTCATTATATATTTTAATACAATATGAAGCAATCGTTGTTCGGCTAGGAATTTGAAACCTTGGCTGAGCCACACTCATCAACTCCCGAAAACCCTCACGCTCAACAAACCTAAAAGGTAACTCATCAACAATGACCATTTTAGCTAAAGCCCGTCTAATTGCATCCTGGTCAAATTTCCAAGTCAAAAGTGAAGAATGTGGAGCGCTACTCAACTGATCGCGTGCTTGTTGTGCTTGTTAAAACACTATGTCATTTGCTTCTTGTCCACCACATTCAAGGGATACTTTTTACACCTACTTAAATGGTTACGCAGACAACTTGTACCGCTCTTACTTAGACAAGTTAGAACATTCCCACAGTAATTACATGAAGTAGTGGCATCATCCTTATTCTCAGAATCAATCTTGGTGAAGTGATCCCACATTTCCGAAGTGTTCTTTCTTTAAGTAATAGAAGTCCCACGTTTTTGGGTTGGACGTGGCACTGGTGCCATGCAAGTAGTTGGATTTGTAGCCGCATTTGCAGGTGTCGGATTCAGTGAATGAATGTCACTTGACGTCTGACAAGCATGAGTATTGTCACCAGTCAACGACATCTGCAAAATTTGAAAAGAATTTAATGATAATTTATAAAGAATAAAAGAATGAATCTCCAAAAAAATGATAACATGGGCATCACCTATTTTACAGTTATATAATTACGATCATCTATTTTACATGATGACTCTACAATAAACTAAGAAATTACACTTGCTATTATGGTTTCAAGGATACCTCAAATGGTTTACCATTTAATTTTGGCCCTGAATCTTGAGAAAATATGTATAAATTTTCATAACATAGTTCCATTATGAGACTTATGAAAAACATATCAATATCTGTCGGTAGGAAGACTATAAGAAGTTGCTAGATTGAAAGATAATAAATCATGCCTAATTGAAATTCTTATGCTTCTCAACAAGAAAATAATACAGACAGCCACCATTTACATTTATAACTCTTATTGATATTTGATGGATAATAAATCATGCCCAATTGAAATTCTTATTGTTTTATTTTGGTTAATTGAGTCACTAAGAATAGTGACTTTTCACTTGAAGCAGTTTTAACTCTTAGAATTGTCAATTTCACTTGAGAAACACCATTTAAGGGCTAAAACTTGAAATTAGCATGTGTCGACACCCAAAACTTTTAAAAAGGAAGAAAATAATAAAATAACAGCAATTGTACGAGCTACCAGACACCCAGACACGCTGAAGGCTGAAGCCGTGTCACCAAACAGGCAACAAGCAACAAGTCACAAGTTTCATTAATAGATGACAGACGAATTGGGATCCAAGTAGCTTCAAAACAACTCTTATTTTTAACTCATACAAAATTAAGTTAAGAGCATGGCAAAAGAAAATTAAAAAATAGAAACAAAATTACTTCATAAAAGCATTAAAAAGTATCAGATACTTATAATTAATTATCAGAGTTCATTCCTGTAACTCTGTAAGTCTGTAATCCAACAATGTCAGAATAAATGTTATCGTCTTCGCATTTAAACACAATTATACTTCTTCACTAGTTCACTGGATGTTAAGTGTTCATCTTTAATACATAAAACACCAATGAAAGAGACGAAACAATTATAAAAAGTAAAAACTTCATTTCATATCACAGTAACGTGGGACACAAAATGAAAGAGGTGACGAATTGAACAAAACTCTCAAGGGCATTGAAAACACAAATGAGAAACCTTTGGACGGCTCTGGCAGCACAAGAAAACCCAAAGATTCTACTACAAAAGTCATGAGATCATTTTCTTCAGACCATCTCTCTTCTCAACAAAAATAGTTTACATTTACATGCATTGTAATATCCTACTGACCTGACCACCAAAAGCTTCAGTTGTTGGAGAGTAGAGAGGGCAGCGGCGGTGACTGGAGTCTTGGAGAGTGGAGAGGGCAACGGCGGCCGACGACTTTGAGAGGAGAGGACGGGAGGAGGAGAGACGAGTAATGAAGAAGAAGAAGAAGAAGGACTTGGGAGCAAAATCAACAGGAAAGTGGAAAAGGCAGCGGTGACTGAAGTCTTGGAGACAATGAAGAGTGGAGAGGGCGGCGGAGGGCGGCGAGTTTGAGAGGAGGAGAGGAGTATTGTCGAGTGTGAAGTTAGGGATTCAATATTCAAACTTTTCAAAGTAATATTAGATTTAGGTAGTTAGGATTTTAGATAATAAGGATTTTTAAAATAATATTGGCTTGGTTTGGTTCAAAATTGGGAATATTAAGAGTAGTATTCCCAAAAAAGTTAAACAGTAAAATTTCTAAAAACTCTCATTTTTGGGAATACTACCTTCAATATTATTCAATTTTTTTTAAACTCTTTAAATTTGTTAATTTAATTAAATAACCCTAAATTTTTTTAAAAATTACAAAAACACCCCAACAATCCATATTTACCAGATTCCGGCTACCACCGTCAGAAAATGGTCGAAATCTGGTAGGATGGCGCACTACCGGCTGAATCTGGCTGGTAGTGGCCGATTTAGCCTTTTCTGACCAGATCTTTGGCCGTAACAGTCGGTCACGACGGCCAACAAACGGTCGTCGTTGACCAGCAACGACAACCGTTTGTTGGCAGTCGTTGAGAGCAAATATGGCCAGATCCACCGTGGATCTGGCCGGAAAAGGCCATAGCGGTGCATGACCGGCAAGATCCAGCCGGTCATGCGCCGATAAGATGACTCCGGTCACCTCCGGTAGTGGTGGCCGACTGGGGGTATTTGAGGGTGGGTTAGGGGTATTTTTGTTAACTTTTAATGTTTTATTATAGGGGGTATTTTGTAAAAAATAAACATAGTGAGTATTTTATTAATTTATAAATCCTACCTCGTAATACCCGCCCAATTTAATTTTTTTTTTTAACTTTTTTCAAAAAAACTTTTTCCAAAACCCCCAAATTTTGAACCAAACGAGGCTAATTTATTATATTAATAGGATTATAGGAAAACCGGTTTCGGTTAATCGGTTATGAAAATGATATAAACTATAAAACCAAACCGGAAAACCGGTTTAGCTATTTTTTGAAACTGAAACCGAAACCAAAACCGGTTAACCGGTTTTTCGGACCGGTTTCGGTTCGGTTTCTCAATTCTATTCGATTTTCAGTTTTTTTTTTTTTTTTTTTGTAGCCCTAGTTTAGGTGAATGGGGTATGATTGTAAAAAAATGAAAAATGTATAAATTGTGGGGGTTTAATTGTAAAAATTAAAAACTAAAGTGAATAGTATAGGTACCTATGGGTCCACCTGTACCCGCATAAGGTAGGGTGCGGGTCTGATGGGAATGCAAAATATCATATTTAACCCCCTTAATGTTTAGTCTTTTATACGTATTTATTTCCTAATTGTACTCATTATTACTTTATTTTGGTTTAGGAAGCAAATGGAGGTGTTAATTGAAAAACGGAATTAATTAGGTGAATTCGGACAGTTTCAGCACTGCTTCGTAATCTGGACATAATTCTCTTATCCGAACTCCGATTGAGATGATTCAAAATTCTGTGGAACGCTAAGAAAGAGATCTACAACTTTTATGTTTTGAGTTTGGAGAGAAACTTGCTGCATCAAGGTTGTAATCGAGCTTGAAGTTAACACATCTGCATTGGACGTTCTGGAACATTCTGCCTTGTCATGCAATTCAAATAGGCAGATTTTTATAGGAAGATTTGAAGACCTATTGCACGAAAATTACAGCTGGAAACACCACTTTCCTATTTTATTAGGACTCTATTTTATTTTATTTCCAATTAATCAGATTATGATAAGTTTTATTTTAGGATATTAGAATTTGTTTAGGAGATTGAGAGGTTTTTTCCAGATTTGAATTGGATTTTAAAAGGGAGATCAGATTAGGTTTTAAAGGGACGACGCCTCTCTCTCTTCTCTCTTCTGGAATTTTCTTTCTCTTGAGTTTTTGTGATGGCCATGAGCGGCTAGAACTTTTGTAACTTGGTCGAAGGAAACGGAAACCTCGGAATCAAATAAACTGTGAGATCTTTCTGTTTTTAGTGTTAAATTCATGTTTGAATATTGAATGTTATTTTGTGCATATTTTCATGATTGATGCATTTAATTACTAGGAGTACTACTAGTGTATTATTTGTTGAAATCTACTGCTAAGTTTGATATCAAATCCGTAATTGTTTGATCCCTCCAACTTGTGAAGCAATTAGGGTTAGTAATTTGCTGCGTCAGGCATTAGTAACCTTACGAAGAACATTCAACTAAATTAAATACAACCGCTTGTGTTTGTGTTGTTTAGCTTCATCGATCTCTCTAATTCTTAAGGCTGCCACTAGATTAAATCTTGAGCGCTTGTCTAGGGTTGTTTAGGGGTAAGATTAATTAGGATCGCTTGTTTCCTGATTAATTACAATTAAGGAGAGATAGGAAATTAGTTCCAACGGTGAATATTCAGTGTGTGAATTGATTATCTTTGCATCAATTATCAGTTGTAAGATTCCGATGGTGGATGTTGACAGAGACCAAGTTCATCATTTTGATTGAATTCGAATTAAATTGTTTTTGTTTTTGCTGAAATTGTTTTCTGTTTTTACACAAACCCCCCAGCGTTTTTCATATCAAAGAAAATTCGCCTAGACACTCTTCGTGGGATCGACTTTTGCTTACCCTATTTACAGTTCAGTAGTTAGGTTCGGAAGGTTTTAATTCTGGGTGCCTACGACAGCACGCCAGGGTCCAATATTTTGGACCTGTTTAGATCTGCACCTGTTTGGACCTGATCCATACCTGGCCCACCCGCCTGTTTTGCCATGTCTACATGCCATCAATCATGAACATCACAAATTCAAGATCAAGAACAGCCAAAATATTCAACAATAACAACATATGTGTTGGCCAAATTATACCCCTTATTCAACAACAATTTTTATTCAATTTTTCACTAAAAAATGAACATTTAAGCATAGATCTAATATTAAGCTCTGATACCATTGAAAGAGGCTATGTTTTTGAGCTAAAATTGATGAATACATGAACAAAAACATGATAAATATGAATAAGGATGGATATGGCATCTTACTTGATAAAGTTAGGGTTGAAAAGTTACCTTTTGAAGCCAAACAACACTTGAAGCCTTCAATGGAAGTGAGAGATCTCCAAAAAGATGAAGAATTCTCCAAGTAAAAGTCCACCACCAAGAGAGAAAGAGATGGCTGATCTTTACTAAAGGGTGAGATCTTTTTCAAAATAAAAAATTAGGTTAAAAGTGGAGATCATGATGTATCTATATGCTTGGGCCATTTTTCAATTTTTGAAACTTTTGGGTCCCTTGAAACTTATTTCAAATTAAAAGCTAACCCATGGTTTAAACCAATTTATAACCAAGGCACACATCATTATCCCATTATATATTTAACCCATATTTGAATCCAATTCAATAATTATATAAATATATCAACCCATTATTGAATCTAATCTAGTATATATATATATATTAGCCCATTATTGAATCTAATTCAATAATGACCAAAATACCATATTACCTTTAGTAAGTGCTAGCTTTCCATGGGTAATCATTTCTCACCAATACATAAATTCAAATGCACATATTTACATCTGACCATCGTTAACCTTTAACGTTATGTATTACCATCTCTTCTCATACTTGGTTTTTATGGTGTGGCCGCTTAGGTTCACTATGACAGTCATGGGCCCAATATCGTATTCCGATATGTTTCGTCGTAACTCTTTATGAATGAGACTCCCACAGATTATGGTAGGCATCTAGCAATGCTCCAAAATCCCTTAGCCATAATGAAGTTACACTCCAATAAACCTATTTCCAGGTCATACATATCGTGTAGTAAAATCCTTCCATCGTCCAATCCTAATTAAGAATGGTTCATGGTATGTCAAAACCCTTAACTTAATCTTTAATCGAATCGTCAATCAATACAATGTAATGTGTCATCATGAAACTACTTTTCATATGACATCTTTATATACTCTGGCCAGAGATTTGCTTTTTCCAATGTTTATTGACATTCGATTGGGAACTCGAGATCAAACTATTTCAAGTCAACAGATCCTATCTTGACCATCACTTGTCCTCACACATGAATAACATATGACCAAACTGGCTTCTTGCATAAGACATGATTAGTCTCGTGCTTATATACCATATAAACCATACACATCCTATGTCGAATCCAACCATGATATCTTAGGTCTAAGGATCAATGGTACACTAGTAGGATCCTACGATGTATCATTGAACACATTCTAAATGTCCATGTGATTCATTGTAATCGGTTATATTCGATAAATAGTTCATCAATCGTTTATCCATATTAATGCCCTAGTGACATAACTCTTATAATCACCCACATTAATACCATCACATGATAATCAATGGAGACATTCAACATGTCTACTATGCAATGCCCAATTAACATTACTTACATAGAGAATGTTTCGATGATTTAATCTTCTGAAGATCCGCATCATCTAGACATTTCACATGTAATATATATATATAAACGAAGCAGTCAACAAACATGTGAAAAATAAGAACTCTTTCTTTTATTAATAAGAAATATTTACAAGAAATAATATCCTGGAAGCGACAATACAATTGGTTCCTTGGGCATACACTAGCACTACCAACCAATCATAGTAGTATAACATACCCACTAATATATTCCAATCCAACCAAACACATTTAATATAACATTCCTAATAATCTTCAAGATAATCTATCTTCCCATTAAAGGTGCATTTAGATCAGGGTCATATAAGATAACAAGGGTAATCTTCATTTATTTTGCAAGATTCTATTGTTTGGTTTGCAAGTAATAAAATATTACAGGTATTTTTTATTGCAAATAGTGTTTTACTGTTGGTAATGTAGGGGGTAATCAAATACCCTCCCCATGGGATGTTATTAAAAGATTACCTAGGTAATCTGATTTTTATATCTATTTGGCCCTTAATTAAATAGTATTTCGGACACAATTGCCCTAAAAAAAATCTACCAAATAACAATTACCTAGCCTCCCTACATTTGAGAAATTAGCTAAAACACCTCAGCCACAAAAAAGTTTAAAAGTTCGTAAAATACCCCCATCCATCTAAGACCACCGCTAGCCGTCGGTGGCAGTTGCCATAACAGTGCACGACTGGCGAGATCTGGCTGATCGTGCATCGATAAGGCTGTTTTCGACCATGGATTTGTGATCGATGCCCGAAACGTCTAGATCTGGCTGTTTCTATGTAGTCATGAAATCCATGGCCGGAAATGGCTTTGCCACGTCGACTGCCAGTGGTGGCATGTGGACATGGCTGGCTACCGGTAATGGCTTGGGGTGGGTGGGGGTGATTTTGCTATAAATTAAAGTTTTATATAACTAGGCTGTTTTAGCAAAGGTGATATTATATCTACTTATTGGATTTTTAAAAACGGTCATTGGAAGCCTCATTGAGTGAGCAGGCCGAGAGCTATTAGTGGTTTCCTTCAAGTTTGTAAACTCTATAGTCCTCTCCCTAACCACCCTTTTAATAAGCATGAACAAAGAGGTAGCATCTTGACAATCCTTCCCAAAATGTCTATTGTTTCTTTCCCTCCATATGTAATAAACCTTAAGCTTCTTAGTTTTCCATCTTCTAGAAAGGTGACTTATGTACTCATGCCAAGGCCGATTGGTGTAACCCAAAGAACACATGCCCAATAATCGGTCCCAAATATTCCTAGTAAATGAGCAGGAGAAGAAGAGGTGATAAAGGATTTCCAAATTCCCATTACAAAACAACAAGTCCTAATGGAGATCACTCCATAACTTACAAGTTTATCCTTTGTTTGCAAACAGTCCTTGACGGCCATCCACAAAATGAAAGAATGCCTCTTNAGTGGATTTCACCATAACATATTATGCACAGCTGAAAAGTTAGTATAATCAACTATTATGGAGTTTTAATTGCTCACTTATTGCTTAAATTATTTGTGGAAATAGCTTCAATTAATATTTAAAAACCATTTCTAAAATTAAAAATATAAAAAAATTTGAAATTTATTAATATTTAAAAATAAACATTATTAAAAAAAGGCGGGCTTGGGCCGGGCCTGCGGTTATAAAAAACCCGTCGGGCCGGGCTTGGGCTTTGCCTATCATACCTGTAGCGGGCTCGGGCCGGGCTTGGGCCTGTGTCATGAGGTCGGGCTTGGGCCTGGGCCAAGGGGTACCTGGTCCCGGCCCGGCCCATTGCCATCACTATTCTCAATAATACAATATTCCGTGAACCAAACACACTCTTAGATTAAAACATGATAACCCTAGATTAAGTAGTTGCATTTGTTTGAATTTAAAAAAATAAAAAAAAATAAAAAAAACTTTTTTTGGGTAAGTAAAATTTCATTAGAAGAAAAGGGAAGAATTTACAAAGGCCACAAAACTCGGCCAACCTACCTCAAGACATGCCCTGGGTTAGGTGTAGGTGCAAAAAAATCAAGTAATCTATGAGACTACTATCTAAATGCTAAGCTAGTCAATAGCCTATACAAAACAAATCACCACTCTCCTCTTGTTTTACAATGTTCAATGCTAAAGGTTGGGAACAAGAGGAGCAAAAGAACTACAACCTCAAAAGCTTACATTGGATGCACACCTCAAACGAGGCTGCGTACTAAGTAAGTGCTACAGAAAGCAACTAATTACAAAATATGCAAGGGGAAAGCACACCTCAAATAAGGCTGCTCAAAAACATACACCACCCAAACCAAACCTAACATACCAAACAAAAAGACAAGAAAACTCCACCACAAGCCAACCAGAACACCCTCCAAAGATCCAAGGCCAAGACAAGAAAAATGCCTAAAGATGCCAACTAATCAAGATCACCCCCAACTAGCCGCCAAGCAAGCAAGTCTGAGAGACTATCTTTGCTCCCGAGGATAGCACTAACAAACCCAAAATAGCACACTCAAATAAAATCAATTAATAGAAAGCCCCATAAACAAACTCAAGCCACACAACTCCACTAACCTAAGCAGAGGTTGTTAGGAAATGATCATACATGGCAGCGGAAAACAAAAAAACGAAGCAGTAAACAAACATGTGAAAAATAAGAACTCTTTCTTTTATTAATAAAAAATATTTACAAGAAATAATATTCTGGAAGCGACAACACAATTGGTTCCTTGGGCATACACTAACACTACCAACCAATCATATTAGTATAATATACCCACTAATATATTCCAATCCAACCAAACACATTTAATATAAAATTCCCAATAATCTTCAAGATAAGCTATCTTCCCATTAAGGGTGCGTTTAGATCGGGGTCATATAAGATAACAAGGGTAATCTTCGTTTATTTTGCAAGATTATGTTGTTTGGTTTGCAAGTAATAAAATATTATAGGTATCTTTTATTGCGAATAGTGTTTTACTGTTGGTAATGTAGGGGGTAATCAGATACCCTCCCCAGGGGATGTTATTAAAAGATTACCTAGGTAATCTGATTTTTATATCTATTTGGCCCTTAATTAAATACTATTTCGGACACAGTTGCCGTAAAAAAATCTACCAAATAACAATTACCTAGCCTCCCTACATTTGAAAAATTAGCTAAAACACCCCATCCACAAAAGAGTTTAAAAGTTAACAAAATACCCCCAGCCATCCAAGACTGGTGGCAGTCACCGTAACGACGCATGACTGGCGGGATCTGGCCGATCGTGCGTCGGTAAGACTGTTTTCGGCCATGGATCTGTGATCCATGACTAGAAACATCTAGATCTGGCTGTTTCTATGACCATTTTACGGCCAAAGATGTAGTCGTGAAATCCAAGTTTTATATAGCTAGGCTATTTTAGCAAAATTTCAAATGTAGGAGGTTAAAAAAAATTATTCAAAAAATAATAATAAAAATAATCTTATATTGATATTTAAATAGGGCAATTTAGTATCTATATAACATATCCACCCTATTATCCTCCCAACCAAACATGTAAATATAACATACTCATCAATTTATTTGAACCAACCAAACACATTTCCCTAAACATTCCCAATAATTTTCAAGGTGATCCATCTTTTCATTAATATAACATCCTCCTATAATAAAACATTATATAATCCAAATGCATCCAATATAACATTCTCAATTAGAGATGGCAATGGGCCCGACATTTTCGGGTACCCGGCCCGGCCAGGCCCGAAAGGGGCGGGCTTTACTCGAGGTTGGCGGGCTTGGGCTTAGGCCTGGGCTTGATTTTAAGGCCCGACCTCTGGTACGGGCCGGGCATGGGTATATCTTTAGGCCCGGCCCGGTCTGGCCAGTCCTGAAAATTTTAGTATTAATTTTACTAATTTACCCTTATACTATATATTTAATTATAATATTATCCTATATATATATATATCCATTTTTCCCAAACCCTAACCTCAATTTTCATCCTATATTAAAGGTTTAACATGTTAAAATTGCCTTTAAATGAGTTAAATGGGTTTGGTTCAACTTATTAAAGTGGATTTCACCATAACATATTATGCACAGCTGAAAAGTTAGTATAATCAACTATTATGGAGTTTTAATTGCTCACTTATTGCTTAAATTATTTGTGGAAATAGCTTCAATTAATATTTAAAAACCATTTCTAAAATTAAAAATATAAAAAAATTTGAAATTTATTAATATTTAAAAATAAACATTATTAAAAAAGGCGGGCTTGGGCCGGGCCTGCGGTTATAAAAAACCCGTCGGGCCGGGCTTGGGCTTTGCCTATCATACCCGTAGCGGGCTCGGGCCGTGCTTGGGCCTGTGTCATGAGGTCGGGCTTGGGCCTGGGCCAAGGGTACCTGGTCCCGGCCCGCCCATTGCCATCACTATTCTCAATAATACAATTTCCGTGAACCAAACACACTCTTATTAACACTGATAACCCTAGATTAAGTAGTTGCATTTGTTTGAATTTAAAAAATAAAAAAAAAAAATAAAAAAAACTTTTTTTGGTAAGTAAAATTTCTTAGAAGAAAAGGGAAGATTTACAAAGGCCACAAAACTCGGCCAACCTACCTCAAGACATGCCCTGGGTTGGTGTAGGTGCAAAAAAATCAAGTAATCTAGGAACTACTATCTAATGCTAAGCTAGTCAATAGCCTATACAAAACAAATCACCACTCTCCTCTTGTTTACAATGTTCAATGCTAAAGGTTGGACAAGAGAGCAAAAAACTACAACCTCAAAAGCTTACATTGGATGCACACCTCAAACGAGGCTGCGTACTAAGTAAGTGCTACAGAAAGCAACTAATTCACAAATATGCAAGGGGAAAGCACACCTCAAATAAGGCTCTCAAAAACATACACCACCCAAACCAAACCTAACATACCAAACAAAAAGACAAAAACTCCACCACAACCAACCAGAACACCCTCCAAAGATCCAAGGCCAAGACAAGAAAATGCCTAAAGATGCCAACTAATCAAGATCACCCCCAACTAGCCGCCAAGCAAGCAGTCTGAGAGACTATCTTTGCCCCGAGGATAGAACTAACAAACCCAAAATACACACTCAAATAAATCAATTAATAGAAAGCCCCATAACAAACTCAAGCCACACAACTCCACTAACCTAAGCAGAGGTTGTTAGGAAATGATCATACATGGCAGCGAAAACAAAAAATTTTTCCACCATGGATTGTTCCTTAAACCAAGATCATACACAAATTTACAGTTTACCACATTAAATAAGAATCTGCAGTTTTCATTTTAGAGTTTAAGAAATCATGCGCACATTTGAGGCTCCTCCAACTTGTCTCTGAACGTTTCGCTACCGACCCAAGAGTAGGATTGAACTAAGTAGTCCACACGAAGATACCCCAAGAACTAAAGAGGGATTTGCTAGATCCTCTTTAGCCTTCGAACCAAGAATAAATCAAGCAAACATTGATTCCAAGCAAAATGCAAACTGGCGTGAAGAGAATAAAGGGGCTGGAATTTAGTCTAAATAATTGAATGAATTCATTTAATTCACAAAGTGTTACACTTATATAGTGCACACTTTGCCCATTCATCATGGAATGAGCTTAGGCACTAACCCAACCACCCTTTTATCCAAACAGCCCCTTATTAGATTTTAATTTTAATTATCATTATCTCAATTAAATTAATTAATTAAATTAATAATATATATATATATATATATATATTATATATATATATATATATATAATACTATATATATAATATATATTTAATATATATATTAACATTTAACAATAATGATAATTTATTTAAATATATGCGAACACATATTTAAACGTAATCTCTCTTTTTTAATTTTAATATCAAATTAAATAAAGGATACAACCTTAGCAAATTTAATTGCACTGTGAGATTACCAAAATACCCTTTTACCTAAAAAGACAAAAACGCCCTTCTTATAAACTGGTTCTTAAATTATATTCTATGTGTGTGACCCGTAGGCTCCTCATATACCGGTAGTGTGTAGTATCGCGATTAACACCAATTAATCGTCTCACTACACACAGACCAAGATTGGCCCCTAGCAAAGCATCATGGCCACCCGATAGATTTGGATTCAGCGAAACAGCTACCTGTCAACGATATGGTTACCGTATAATCCGATCCTTTCATCATCTGTTATCTGGATGAGACCGAGGCATAGAAATAGTGTCAACCTCGATTACTCTGGATATGTATGTATTCAGTTACTAGACCAATGACCTGAATAATAATCTGGATAGAGCAACAACTCAATCCCACTGTGCCCACAATTTTAGTGTCATTGTCATTTACTGAATTGCACCGTGAGATAACCTCTCCCGTACCCGGGAATGATGAATCCTCTGTCTATCCATCATAGTCTTGATACACTCCTTAATCCAGCCAATCACTACCGTATTAACAACTCTGAATAGAAATGCATTATGCTAGTGTCAAACTACAGCAATCGGTGCACAAGGTGCTTTGGTGATCTCAAGTCTAAAGATCACATGCACCACCATTCGTTAGAGGATTTGTTCCATAGACACTAGGGTTACCATCCATATGGAATCCTCTAGTGGGTCAATCTAGTGAACTTGCCTACAGCAAGCACCCATGTCTTGCACCAGGTTGTCACCAAACAACCTTGACAAGTGAGATCAGTCACTGCCTTTCGACAGGGTCATTCAACACTATGATAGCCTTACCGTATTATCTGTGTCCTTACTTCAGAATAATACTAGGACTATGGACGTTTCCAGAATGGCCACCATATGTGCTCATAGGGTTCTCACTATCAAGATTTGAAACACTTGATACCCTCGTCACGGTTCTACCATTCTAAGGACATATATCAATACATACAATGATGATTTACATGATATAGAATAAAATGCATTTTATTGACCAATGAACATTATTACAAAGAGTCAATTCTATAATAATTGATTGGCTTTATGGCACCTACTTTAACAGAGGTGATATCACATCTACTTATTGGATTTTTGAAAATGGTCATTGGAAGCAGCATCTTGACAATCCTTCCTAAAATGTCTATTGTTGCTTTCCCTCCATATGTAATAAACGATGGCCTCCAAGCACAATTTACCCATGGCATGCTTAAGCTTATTAATTTTCCATCTTCTAGAGAGGTAACTTATGTACTCATGCCAAGGCCGATTGGTGTAACCCAAAGAACACATGCCCAACAATCAGTCCCAAATATTCCTAGTAAATGAGCAGGAGAAGAAGAGGTGATCAAGGATTTCCAAATTCCCATTACAAAACAACAAGTCCTAATGGAGATCACTCCATAACTTACAAGTTTATCCTTTGTTTGCAAACAGTCCTTGACGGCCATCCACAAAATGAAAGAATGCCTCTTAATTGCCTCATATACCTTAGAATATGATGCCACTCCACCTTAGACTTATGAACCTGAATTGCCTCCCATGCCGATTTGATGCTAAATGAACCCAATGGATGTGGCTTCTATTTAAACTTATCTTCAATGCTCATATGGATAGTATTCATTGAGTTCTTGACTTCTAGAAGTGCAATGGAGTTTGTCGTTAGCCAATTCCACCTTGTTCCATCCCAAACCTCACTTACCCTAGCATGATGAGAGAGCCTCGAGTCATAAATAATCTTATTGCCATATCTCTCAATAAGAGGACCTCTTGGGTACCAATTTTCGTGCCATAAATATGTTTTCTCTCCATTGCCGATAACATATTGGATCTTATCTCTAACAGCTTCTCTTAATTTCAAGATACTCTTCCAAGCCCACGAAGCATTGCCCAGTATTAGAACTTCCAAAATACTTTTCTACTGTAAGTAGTATTCCTTTACCCATTCAACCCATCCAGAAGCACTTTGAGTTTAAGTCACATTCCAAAGGTGTCTTATCATTACCATTTTGTTCCATTCTTTGCTTCTAAGGATACCCAATCCTCATTCCTTTCTTGGCACACACACTTCCTCCCAACCAACCTTTGACTTTTTTTTTTTTTTTAATTTCCAAACCCGCCAAAGGAAGGCTCTCAAGCTGGCTTCTCCTATGAATTTTAGAAGGGAGAACGAAGATAGAAGACCAATAAACTTGGATACTAGAAAGGACAAATTTTATAAGAGTAATCTTACCCTCATAAGAGAGAAACTCTCTTTTCCAAGAGGTGATTTTAGCCAAAATCTTGTCCAACAATGGTTTGCATTCAGCGTACCTTAACTTCTTGGTAATGACTGGGACTCCTAAGTACTTCATTGGAAGCTTGCCCTCTTCAAACCCAAAAATTTGCAAAAGCTCACTCTTCTCATTATCTATGATTCCGAAAAGAAGATATTACTTTGGAATGGTTTGCTTTTAGGTCGGCCCACCAAGTGAACATCTCCAAAGCATTCTTCAAGTGAGTAAAAGACATCTTGTTGGCATGGCAAAATAACATCAAATCATCTGCAAAAGAAAGATGGTTAGATTTAAACTCTTACATCTCCAATGGTGCTTGAAATCATTCTTGACTGCCACCTTATTAAGTAACCTTGAGAGGATTTCCATGGAGATAACAAAAAGATATGGGGAGATGGGATTTCCTTGCCTAATCCCTCTAGTTCCTTCAAAGAGCCCCACTAGTTTCCCATTAATGGCAATAGAGAACTCAGGGTTTTAATGCATTCTTCCATCTAACCAATAAACACCTCAAGAAAACCAAAAAGATTAAGCACCTTTAAGAAAAAACTCCATCTAGCCGAGTCATATGCCTTCATAAGATCCACTTTTATGGCACACCTCTTTGCCTTAGCGAAATCCCTATCGTAATGGTGGAGCAATTCTTGGCTAAGGAGAACATTGTCCACAATCTTCCTACCTCCTACAAAGGCTACTTGGGCTTTGTTAATAAACCTGGGCAGCACCTCTTTGATTCTATTAGCCATAATTTTTGAAATGCACCTTGCACACCATATTGCAACATGATATAGGCCTAAAGTCACTACATGAAGAAGGGTTTTCACCTTTGGGGACTAACGCAATAATTGTACAATCTTATTTCGATTTCTTTTTCCCAAAATCGCCTTAAAGAAATACGAAGTGTTCAAATCACCTTCCCTCAACCATTTGATCCTTGATTTTTGCTTGGCAAGAGACTCCTCGGCCTTGGGTAACTTGAATAGCTTAGATGCACTCTCTATTTCCTCTCGGATACAATCATCATTAAAGGGATCTTCAGCTAGTTTCTTTTAGGTGGCATGAAGATTTTCCGTAGCTCCTTTAACTCTCTCCGATATATTCTAGAATTATTTCACACTAAGCATTTTAAGTTCATTCTTAAGAGCCTTGAGATTGGACACCAACAGAAACATTGGATTGCCCCTTACCTCCATCTCCCACACATTCTCAACAATAGGAATAAAGGACTCATGGTCTATACAAAAATTAAATAATTTAAAGGGGGTTTTCCTACCAAGAGAACCCAACCAACAATCAAGCACCATAGGACTATGATCCAAATGCCCGAAGAAAGGAAAGTAGCATAAGAAGAAGGAAAAGAAATCCCCCACTTCTCATTAGCCAAAACACGGTCAAGCTTGCACCAAATCCTCCTATTACCTTCCCCTCTATTTTCCCAAGTGAAAAAAGAATAATACTATGTGCACTAACCATTTTGTACTAATCCAAGTACTAACATTGAAAATTTGAAATTCCTCAAATTTTCAATGTTAGTACTTGGATTAGTACAAAATGATTAGTGCACATAGCATTACTCAGTGAAAAAATCCCCAACATATCAAACATCATCAATTTCAGCCGCTTTACACACCTCCTCAAAGTCCCACAAAACGGCCTCCAACGAAGGGATCCACCCACTTTTTCCCTTAAATTTCTTATGGTATTAAAATCTCCCATAATAATCCACGGTCCTTGGCTGAATAAGCTTGCTTTATGTTCCAAACCATGCCAAAGGTCTCTTCTTTCTGCCGGACTATTCAGTCCATAAACAAAAGAACAAAAAAAAAAACATGGTATTGGACTTGGGAACTTCAACTCGGCAATGAATGGCTTAGACGGAACTCCAAAGGACATAAACCTTTACTAACTCTTCATCCCACCCAACTCATATTCTCCCCCTATTACTATCCAAATAGTTATCAACCATAGCCCATTTACTAAACACAAGGTTCTTAACCTTCTCCTTATAACTATCTTGTCCCAGGCACAAAATTCTCCCCCACAAATTCCCTACCGTTGTCCTCCAACCCGAGGTCCACCCCCTTAATGCATCCTTATCAACACCTCATTTTCCGCCACTACTATTGTCCCCCCTACCATCATTCCTAGTCATACTCCCCTCAAGCCTCTCCTCCTCTATTCGGTCTAGCACCACAAAACTATGTGGATAGATATGTTTGTTTTTTTTATTTTAAAAGTCTAGTTATAAGTTTTGAGTTGTTTGTTTTTATATATGGAAAATATCTCAAAACTAGTATTTTGACATATATCCTTATTAAGTATTATATGATTTTTAATTTCTTTTACATTGTTAAACAAATTTAAATTAGTAAATTATAAAAATAAAAACAAAATAAATGTCATAAATTAAAGATAATTTTATATGTTATTATATTGTTATGATATAATATTATAAATTTATTATAACAAACAAATCTAAAAAGAAAAAACTAAAAGAAAACTAAAATTGTATAATGAACAAGGGTTTTATTAAAATTAGAATTATATAAACAATAATATTAAATGTACAAACAAATCATAAAAATATTTATGTACAAACTGATGTGACACAAACTGAATAAAAGAATGAATACAAAAAGTTAAAATCATCATATTCATTTTTCCATTCATTTCATGTCACATCAGTTTATATATAAAACAAATGGTAGTCAACAACCATATCGTCGATAGGTTTGCAGCCATGTCACCAAATGAAAATATCGAAAATGATTCAGAAATGTAAAAAAGGAAAAGTTTTTGGCAAGTTTGTCTAAAAATAATATTTTAAAAATGTGAATAAAAATATGTTCAACATGTTTGTCTAAAAACATAAAAAATAAAAAATAAAAAAATTGAGAAATACGAAATTTATCAATTACGCAACTGATAAAACCCTTTCAAATTACCACTTATTTTGTACATCTTGAAAAACTTGTCTCAAATATGCCAAACTTTTTATTCCCATTTGCAATTTTGTGCTAAAGTTATTTATTTAAAACAAAGTTTTTTTTTTATTTATAAGATAGGAGATAGAACATAGAGCAGAAAAACAGAAAATTTGATTTTTTTTTTTTTTAATTGGAATTTTGCTCTCTGCTCTAAATTCCCAATTTTGTGAAAATAAAAACAGAAATTTCATATGCGAACACTAATCCCACATTTTACGAGTGAGATGAAAAATGAAAAAAAGGAAATGAGTTTATGAATTTTTTTGGGATACTAGCTGTAAACCCCTTGAGGTTTCCCTTATGCACTGCCCAGGGGTATCAAAAATAACTATAAAACCTTCGTTGTTATTCAAACGTTATGAAGTTCTTGTTAAATAAAACAAACGAAGGGTTAAAAGGTAAATTCTATATAAAAACCTTCTCTAAATGATATAAGTTCTAATATGAGGGGTAAAAGGGTAACTTAGGTCTATTTTTAAAACTTGTAATACTTATAAAATAAATAGACCCCCAAAGTTTTGCCTATTTAAATGTCACCTATGAATATGGAAAATAAGACGCTAGCCCTCATTTTTTTTATGAACTATTTGGTTTTTCCGTTAAAAATGTGTTTTAAAACGATGAAATAACATTTATACCCCTCTAACAAAACCCTCTAATGATGACTAATGTTTCGAAGACAATTTTAACCTTGTGTAAATATAAAATACCAAGAATACCCTTATGTCATATTATGCCATTTGGCAATATAGGGTTGGAATACCGTAACTTAATTTTAGACATACCAAGTGAATCATTCATCTTTTAATTTTTTTTTTTTTTTTTTTTTTTAAAACTGTTGTCATTTTTAGGGAAACGGTTGAAAGTTTTAGCCAAACAACTAGCAATTTTGACAAAGAATTGAAAGTTCTAACCAAACAGTTGACTGTTCTGGTAATTGGATGTAAAAATAAGTAATTATTTATTAAATTCGTCAATTATTTATTTAAAATATTTTTTTTTTTAACTCCTTACACCAATCGTGGAGCCACTCTTAAACCATGGGATGGCCATGGCCATCTGAAGCTTAGGAGTGACTCCTTATTTTATAAGAATACAAAATTTATTATATTTTCTATAAGTCGGCGACAGATGTCCCATACCACGTTACACACACCAAAGCGCCAGGAATTTTAGATTTCAATTATGGAAAAACTTTTATCAATATAAAGCTACATAAGGATGTATTAAATGATTGGATGTTAAAAAATGACCACAAGCTGAGGGTAACTGACCACTTTCTCTTTCTCAAACATAGAAACTTTTACACATTGTTTTAAATTTTAAAGTATGGAAAAACTTTTATCAATAATTCAATATAAAGCTACTTAATAAGAAGAATTAAATGTTTAAAAATGACCACAAGTTGGGGGGTTTAAGTTACTAACCACTTTCTCAAACCTTATAACTTTCAATCCAAATAACTCAATTCAATACCAAATTGCCCTTCTTCCTAACACCTAACCAAATTTCACACAATTTCATTTCCTTCACTCATTCACCACAATAAGTAAAGATTATTACAGACTTGATTCAGGTAAAATCATTTATTCGCAGTCAGTTTACTTTCTCAATTTGTATTACAAAATGAATTTAAACTGGAGCTATCATAATTGAATTTGTGTATTTTGGTTAAGGTTTGTGTTATTTTGATATAAAGATTGTGTTGGGTTGAGTTTTTGGCCTAAATTTGGAGAAAGATCGACTGGCACGATGACTTCGCATCATGTTAAGTAGATAATCCCCAAATGGATTATCTAGTTCGCGTAACCATTCACGCTAGCTCTAAAATTTTATGCGAAAGGACAAAAACTTAAAATGAGTTAGCGTGAGATTATGCTAACTGATTCAGGCGTTTATATGAAGTGATTACTAGCCAAAATTAGTTAGCTTAATATCACGCTAACTCATTGTAATTTTACACTAAGGGACAAAAAGCAAAAAAGGACTTTGCATGAATGACCTGCTATATCACGCAAAGTGATAATTTTGTGGGTTGTTTAAACTTTAATTTAGCATTTTTATCAATCATATGGCCTATAATGTGATTCATATTAATCGCACGATTATTCAAGATGGAGAATGAGGTTGTTTTGGTTTGTTACCAATGAGAATGGAGAACTATTCTCAATGGCACATATAATTAATGTCAACGGAAACATAAACTCTAACGTTAGTTATTTAAATATAATGATAACGACTATTAAAACAAAAATGAATGGCCAAAGTAAATGCAAAAATAAAGAATACCAAGAATTAACGAAAGTCAGTATTATAACATACGTTCTCGAGCACTGCAAAAGAAAACTCCACTATCTCCAAAGAATATTACAACTTTTTGGGCAATACCTAAACTATATGGGCATTAAAACAGTTACCCAAAATAAAGGAGAGATACAACAAAACTTTTCAACGAAAGGGTCCTTAATAAAAGAACCCTATACAAGAAGGGTGTAAATGGAAATACAATTTGGGATGCTTATAACTATGGCATGGATCCTTATTATAGGCCCCAAAAGTTTCCCCACTTTCATTCCTAAGCAATGTGGGACATACTAACCTTTGGCCTATTTTTGTATGTCCCTAAACCTTTCTCCATTTTCACTTCTATCCCATGTGGGATTTTGCTAAATGAGCCATTTTTCCAACAAATCTCCACCTTGGCGAATTAGCAAACCTTCAAAGTTTTGTACTCTTCTGACAAATTTTGCAACACCTTCAAATGCACCAAATGGCGCAATCAAACTTGTAGGATGTTGATCAAGCTCAAACAATAAGTGAACTTGACCCTTGTCACTACCTTAGTCTACATATCTGTAGGATTATCTTCTGGAGAATTATTTTCCCATTTTCAATATAATCCCACACAAAAACCAAACTAATATCTACAGTACCTAAAATATACCATAGAAACCATTTCACAACTTGCCAATGTCCTTTACCAAGATCATGCATATCCCTGCTCACCATATTAACTACTTGTGAAATATGAGGCCTTGTGTACCCATGGCCCATCATACATTGATCAAATCACTTGTACCATTGTCTTGGTGACTGCTTCAAACTATATAATGACTGCTTCAATCTGCAAACCCAATTTTCCTTTCCAACAACCCTATAATCATTTGGCTAAGTTTTGTAGATTTCCTTTTCTAAACTGCCATGTGAAAACGCGATTTTCACATCCAACTGAACTAGTTCAAAATCAAACTGTGCTACCAAGGTTAGCAAAATTATATTTAAAGAATACTTCACTACTGGAGAAAACACTTCACTGTAATCAAATCCTTCCATTTGAGTGTATCCCTTTACTACCAACCTAACCTTTTGTCAAATATCTTCTCTATTATGAAATCCTTTCTTCTTTGCATACACCCATTTGCACCCAATCGCCTTCTTATGTAGGGATCGCATCTTATCATTCATGGCCGGTTTCCATGATTCACAATTTGAACTCCTAACTACTTCTTTGTAAGTAGTAGGAATATCATCACCTATGATTGGAAGTGCATAAGCCACCATATCAACAAAACGAGCAGGCTTGCGAATTTCTCATCTTGGCCTATTGTATGCAATCGATTCCTATTGCTGTGGAGACTCTTGGGATAGAATCTTCTTTCATCTTTAGTATTCACATCAGTCACCTTAGAATCACTTTCTGTCTCATGGACACTATCCGGTTCAACTATTGTTCCAAACTCCACCTGCTGCCGAGTATGCTTCACTGGTTGCAAAGTACTGTTAACTTTTATCTAGCTTCCTGTTTTCTTCTCTAACATAGAAAACTCATCAAATGTCACATCTCTACTAAAAGGTATTTTCTTTGAACTTGGACAACAAAGACGATATCCTTTCACACCTGAGGTAATCCCTATGAATACTGCTTTCTTTTGCTCTAGGATCAAACTTAGACTCTTTCACATGATAATAAGCAGTGGAACCAACTAGACCATACCTCAACTTGTTTTTTGCCTTCAATTGAAATTGACGGTAGACGATTAATGAGATGACATGCATATATAACTACCTCAGCCCAAAACTCTTTGCCCGACCCAGAATTGGACAACATACATCGAACTTTCTCCAATATAGTTTGATTCATGCATTGTGCCACCCCATTCTGCTGTGGTTTATTCCTTGCTGTAAAATGACGTACTATACCTTCATCTTTGCAAACTTTTAGAAACGGAACACTATGATACTTCCTACCGTTATCTGTATGTAGCTGCTTGATCTTTCTGCCAGTCTGAGTCTTAATCATTTTTTTCCATTTAAGGAAAGCACCAAGTATATTTGTAAAACCCCTCTCCAGTTAGGTACCCTCTGAATATCCCTCAATGAGAATCCAGAGAATTCATGTCTAGGGAAAGAGTAGTATTTAGAAAACCTATGCAAGAATAATAATAATGTTTGAAACATTACTATAAGATGTACCGCAGGATCAAAATTTGTACCTTCAAAAATAAAAATAAAAACTTAAATTCATTTGGGCATCAATCAATCAAAACATATTTATGCTATTTTCATTCATATGGTGGAAGCTTTAAAAAGGTGTTTCAAAAGCATTTGTCATTTACATTATTTACATTAAGATAAAACGTCAGGATGACAATAAATTATCTCCCCTCACGCATAGCCTTGCTATCTCTAGCATCCTTCGCTTCTGGATTACCTGTAAAACATTCAACCATGAAAGGGTGAGCACTAATCGCTCAGTAAGGAATGATCCATTTAATACCAAGTATGCTATTTGACATTCATTCAAACACATTCATTCACATACCACACCTCTTTTGCATCTAAGTATAGATCATTTTCTTTACTAACTCGTATACTTTTCATCATCTTCCCTATGGTCATATAAAACATCAAGTATACACATACAAATAAATATGTAAACATAGTGTATACACATCACATGTCATGACATAACATCTAAATATCATCTAACATGAGTACAAGTTATCTCATGATGTAAATAACATCATAACTCAAGTAATGCAAATAAATGCATATGAATCATCCAACGTCTAGCCGATCGAACTTTTCTTACCGTCTTAAGCACTTCATATCATCTAGCCTCAAATTCATCTAGAGCTTATATCACCGAGAGGAATGCTTATGCATTATTTAGCATCTAAAGTATATATTCATCTTTCCTTAACCGGTATATGAGGATATGCTTATGCATTCTTTAGCATCTAAAGCATATATTCATCTTTCCTTTCATCTAGCCTCAAATTCATCTAGAACTCATATCATCGAGAGGCATGCTTACACGTTATTTAGCATCTAAAGCATATATTCATCTTTCCTCTCATCTAGGCTCAAATTCATCTAGAGCTCATTTCATCGAGAGGCATGCTTACGCATTATTTAGCATCTAAAGCATATATTCATCTTCCTCAACCGGTATACGAGGATATGCTTACGCATTTTCCATCCTGTCTATATGCATCTCTAACATCTTATGGCATATAAATACATGTTTTGGTGAGCTTAATACTTTTGATTCATCTATGGATTATCAATCCATTTACATTACCTCTTGCTCACATTCATCATCTTAAAACATATATTACATTGCATCTTCATACCATTTCATAACATTAATCATGCATTCGCATCCATGACCATGTATATCTTTCAAAGATCATCTAACTAATGGGTAAACATTAGTATGTGACTTAATCACGTCAATATATAATAAATTCATAATCATAAGAATTAATTATGTTAAATCTTAAACTTTAATAACTAGAAGCTTATATTTCAGGCCATTATCCATCTATTTCCTAAACGAATTAGCTCTTGGCCTAAACATAAAAGCTATAGGGCTATCTTAAATTTCTAATGCTTCAAGAATCATCTCATTTAGATTTTTATAACTCAAGTTATGGTCGAAATACTGAAACATGTTTAACATAGCCCCTAAACTTACCAAATCTGAATTTTTCATATTAAACTATGCCATATCAATTCCTATTGACAATTCACCAATAGGTCAACTTATGGATCAAATAAACCTCCCCTTAATAGTCTTTAACATCTTAAAGGAAGTGTAAAACCTCACTCCTATGATCATCCATCATTGCTATAACATTGAAAGTTAATGCAAACAACACATCAACACTTCTAATAGCAACCATTCAACACCATGCGACCTCCAATACTACAAGTTTTGTCACAATCAACATCAATACTTCATTTGTTCAATTAAAACATAACAACTCATAAAATATAAATGGCAATAACTTCATGTATAATGAATTCAAGGCAATAAATAACATTAATGAGTTCAACTACACTTGCCATCAACTAATTCTATGCCCTAAAGCCTTAATTTAAGGTTTCATTAAAATCTACAAACCCTAGCATAATTCCTAAAGTCATGGGAGGTTCTTCCTTACCTTTTTAAAGAATTCCCCCACCAAATCCTTTGCCTTTTATCTTCTTTTACACTTTATTCCTACATATATAACATTATACCTTAACATCTACCTCAAATCTTGAAATCACATCAAAACTAGGGTTTTTATTCCTTACCTTAAACCCTTCAATTTGAAGATCCAAGGCTCCTATCTTGTTCTCCTTGAAAAATTATGCAAAACTCCTTTAAAACTTAGAGAGATAAAACTTGTTTCATGGAAGATTTAAGAGAAAATGTTGAAGAAATGATATCTCTTTTGGGTTGAACGAATTTCCTCTCATTTATAGGAAAATATTTCATTAATTTTTCAAAATTATGCTATTGGCCTAATTATTTTAATTGTATAACTCATAAGTCCTTAATTCTTCATATAAAGGCATTTTGGTTATTTGGCACTAAACATAATTATTACTTAATTAATGCCATTAAATGCAACTAAGCTATTCATCCTTGACCTTTGCAATGCTTATTCATAGGCAAAATAACTATTTTGCCCCTAATACCCTCTTATGGATAATTGATTCATACTGTTACAAATGAATTGACTATTTTGCCTTTAGTTAGATTTTATGTTTTTTAACATAAAATTAACATCTAAAAGGCTATTTTGAGTTGGGAACATGCCTTTGACATCTTAGGTATTACAACATCATCTTTAGTTTTCATCACATACACCCAAACTCTTCTAGAAAAATCATCTACAAAAGTGACAAAATAGTGCATGCCTCCCAAAGATGCTGCTTTGATAAGTCCCCACATATCAGAATGAACCTAATCCAAGATACCCTTAGTATTATGGATTACGGTGCCAAATTTCACTCTTATCTGTTTTCCCAAAACACAATTCTCACAGAAATCCAGCTTACAGGTCTTTGCACCTTTCAATAAGCCTTAATTCACCAAACTAAGTAAGGTTTTTTTCACCTGCATGCCCCAAACGCATATGCCACAGCCTGAGCATTTCTGAATCTGCATCCTTCTGTGCAATTGCAACTACCGTTCCAATAACTGTACTACCATTATAGTAATACAAGTTGTTTATCCTTGTGCCTTTCATTACCACAAAAGCGCCTGAAGAAACCTTTACAATTTCATCTCGCATATTCACCGTAAAGTCTTTAGATTCCAAGGCTCCCAAAGAGATGAGATTCTTCTTCAATTTGGGTACATACCGAACATCTATTGGCGTTCTAGTTGAGCCATTATGATTCTTCAACCGAATTGAACCTGTCCCAGTTGTTTTATAAGCATCATCATTGCCCATATAAACAACTCCATCACATTCTTCAAAATTAAAAAACCACTCCTAGTGAGGACACATATGATAGGTACAACTTGAATCCATAATCCACTTATTTGATCCAAAGGTGGATAGTAGGCTAAGTAGAGAGAAATCTGACTCATCTTCTTCACGCTCAACAACGTATGCATCAGAAACAGCTTTACCCTCTTTCTTTTGCAACTTTGGACAATCTCCCTTTCTCACGACAAAAGGTACATTGATCCCTATTGAGTTTTCCTTCAAACGAGATATTCCTCTTCTTTCCTTCTTACGACTCTGACTCCGCCCTCTTGCTACAAGTGCCTCTACTAATTCATCTCTATTCTCTTTCTGATCATTTTTCCAAATTTCATGATTGGACAAAGCAGAACAAACTTCTTCAAAGGACAACTTTTCTTTCCCATGAAGAAGTGTAATACTAAGATGATCCAATTCATCCGGAAGAGATCCAATGAACAATATAGCTTTATGTTCATCTTCGAATGTTTCGTCCAAATTTAACAAATCGACAATTAATTTGTTAAATGTATCAATATGGCTACTAATATTCCTACCTGGTTTCAACTGAAGACGAAACAATCTTTTTATCAAATAGAGTCGATTCTCATTACTTCTTTTCATGTATTTGTTTTCAACCACCTTTCCATAACTTACTGGCAGATGTCTCTTTCATGAATGAATATTTCTGCTTTCTACAAAGACATGAGTGAATCATTCCACAAGCTTTTACATTCAACCTCATCCAGTCTTTCTCATAGTGATCTTCTGGTTTTTCTTTCTCCAGAATGATATCTAGATCTTGCTGATAGAAGTTATCCATTACCTTACTCTGCCACAGGCCAAAATTATTTTGACCATCAAATTTTTCAACATCAATTTTTACATTTGTAACCGCTATCATCTTTACTAGCGCAGATGGTGATGCTGCAGACAGTGATGCCTCAAACAATGAATCCTTGGACGATGATGCCATTTGTGTCTTACTCAATTGACTTGGTAAACAAAGTTCCCAATTACCAAGCTCCACAAATTATTGTATTCAATAGCTAACCAACAAATCAACTATAGCCCAAGGTAGTAGTAAGTGCTGAAATGATTCAATATGCACCAAGAAAATTCCCAGAAAACAATGGAGGGGTCACAAATGGTCCCACTTAAAATCCAGTCTCCTTAGACTCTTATCGCCTTATTGACAGAATTTTCCCAAACATGCATATAACCATACAAATAGCTACTCACTATCCTAAACCTAGACTCTGACACCACTTGTTATGCAAATGAAACATAAACTCTAACGCTAGCTATTTAAATATAATAATAACAACTACTAAAGCACGATTAAACGGCCAAAATAAATGCAAAAATAAAGAATAGCAGAAATTAACGAGGTTCAGTATTATAACCTACGTCTTTGGGCACTGCAAAAGAAAACTTCACTATCTCCAAAGAATATTACAACTTTTTGGATAATACTACAAATACCTAAACTATATGGGCATAAAAACAATTACCCAAAACAAATGGGAGATACAATAAAACTTTTCAACTAAAGTGTCCTTAATGAAAAAACCCTATATAAGAGGGGTGTAATGGAAATATAATTTTGGATGCTTATAACTATGGCTTAGGTCCTTATATATAGGCCCCAAAAGTTACCCCAATATGTAGGACATACTAGCCTTTAGCCTATTTTATATAAGTCCATAAACCTTTCTCCATTTTCACTTCTATCCCGCGTGAGATTTTGCTAAATGAGTCATTTTTCTAACAGTTAACTCAATCCATTTTGAAGTTAACTCAATCCATTTTGAAGATGAAAGAATTGTATTACACAAAGCGTCTGGCAGGATACCTTCAAGAAGTGCAGAGATCTAACAGAGAATTTGTAATCAATGTGGTGTTGCTGAACCCACTAGGTTAAACTATAGCAGTACTCCAAAGTTGACATTGTTCAATTATTGATCAATTTTTTTTCATTGTTTAATAGTAATTGTACGGTGGATTATTTTTCATCATAATTAGCTCTTTTTTATTTTAGATGATTTGTATCCATTTGTATATGACAAATCCTTTAAAAATAACTACAACCATAATTAGCAATCCACCATTACAAGGGCAAATCAGCAATAGTTCTCAAATTGTAAGGGATTTTTAGTAATTTGATTAGCGTGAGGACACGAAAACTTCTAACCAGGCCCCTGTGGTTTGGATTCCTCATCCTTTTTCTTGTTTTCTGCATTTCAACAAAATACATCAATTAATTTTTATTACAAAATGAAGATGCATTAACCCATTAAAAATAAAAATCATTGAAAACAAAGAACAATAGGCAATTAAGCTCACGACATGGGTTAGCGTGATATTACGATAGTTGATTTTTTGGCTTGTTGATACGTATAGCGCAGCCTAGAGTGAGTGTTGCGAGCTTCGGATGACGATGTATTGATAGCTCGACAGCAAGCGAGCTCAAAAAGCTCCTCCAAAATACAACCAAAGTTAAATAAATAAATATAGTAGCCTATTCACTCACGGCATAAAGGCAAAACCACCGGCCAAGTGTCTCCAAAATGTAAAGGCAAAGCTATCGATTTCGGAATTCACCACCAAGTTTGGCAAGAACTCGGATAAAGGATAGGGATAAACTCAGGTTTCAAATTTTCATTAATGATCAAGTCTGAATATTACATTGAAGATTCGACTTTAAATATGACCTTACACTTGTGCGAAATAGAAGACAACAATTAAAATCATTAATCATAAAACATATCAAAAGGCTAATCTTGGTTGTCTCTTCCTAGAGTTAGCTGATTTGAACAAGCAATCTATGACTTCCCAAAAGAAGAAGCGGACAAGGAGCCACCCAAGTGGTCAACTTGTCTTTGCCAATTCGAGAAATTCTTGAGCAGCCCATGTCATAACCTTATCTTTTCATTGAATGGATTCATGTGAACCCATGTGCCCTTGGTTGACTTCATTGGGATTGTTTCCTTTCCATATAATCATATTGACGCCAAATGAAATGTTTGAACCGGCTGGATTCAAGCTCTCATGAGGTGAGCTCAGATATGGTGAGCTTGCATAAGGTCCGCTCGCATGGGTTGAGGTCGAGCTCTAAATTCGTATCACTTGTAATCACTTAGTGTGGTGCCTAAGTTAGTTAGCATAAAATTACGCTAACTTAAATTTTACTTCTTTCCCTTAGTGTTAAACTCAAAAGAGTTAGTGTGATATCACACTAACTGAATTTAGGCTAATAATCACTTATCGTACAAGCCAAAGTTAGTTAGCTTAGCATAATACCACGCTAACTCATTTTAAGCTTATGTCATCTAGTGTACAATTTCAAAGTTACCATGTATGGTTAAGCGAATTGGATAATCCATTTGGTGATTATCCAATTAGCCAAATTGGAAAAATCTACATGAAGCATCATGTTAGCCGATCTTTCTCCAAATTCAAGCCAAAAACACAGAAAACACTTTAATATACAATCAACAAACACTCAACCCAACACCCAAATACACAATCTTTATTATGTGAAATATCGAAATAACACAAACCTCTAACCACATCAAAACTAATTTGATTGTTATTAGAATAAAACCTAAACCCTAAGTTCTTCCAAAAAATTTGTTGACTCAAAGAGTCATCATTCTCTTATTTTGATGATAACAAACTAATATGTCTCTAAGTATATTAGCTAATGAATTTTCCTTAAGTGTGTACTTAGATGGCAAGGAAGTTTCTCAAGGCATTAAAAAAGCTTATCAAGAAGGGAAAATATAAGCTTGGATGAAGAATCTAAAAGATTTCAAGATGCTTAGTCTAGATATATAATTTTCTTGTACTGGTTTCACTTGTAAAGCATTAGTCTTAGTTAGAATTGATATTAACATATGAAAGCTCTCAAAAAAGGTTTTTGAGTTTTTCAAATTTGGGCTAAAATGTCACTTTTCAAACCTATGGGGTTAAAATAAAATTTGATATTTTCTAGTTTAACCCATCCGATCAACCAAACTGTGCATCCGAATTCTGGGTTTTAACTTGGGAAAAAGTAGTATTCTAAAGTTTGGGGGGTTTCTGGATTTTATTTTGCAACCAAAATATCATATTTGAAAGTTTAGGGGACAAAATTGTATTTGCTCAATCCATTGGTCGTTTGGTTCAATGTGCGAGTTGGGCAGAAGCCATAATTTTGGGCTCTACCAATCTAGTCGACCAGTTTGACATTTTATTTTCCCAACAGCTAGTGCCACATGGATGCCATGTAGGTGCCACATGGACGCCATATAGGTGTCATGTCAAATCTGATCAATTAGATTCAAGGCAGTCGATTGAATTATGTGATTTTCAAGTTCTACTTTTAGTTACAATGGCTATATTTTTGTACTCCCCTATATATAAACTCAACTTTTACGAGGGTATTTTGAGAAAGAAGCCATTATTTGGATTTAAATGTATAGGGTTTGAAAAAGTGGTTAATAACATAAAACCACCCAACTTTTGATTATTTTTAATACCCTAAAATGATATTTGAGTAAATATAAGTTTTCAAATATAAATATGGTGAGAATTATTAGAATATATTTTCCCGATGTTTGCTATTTGTTTCTCTTTTTTCTTTTTCACAATTTTTAAATATTAAAACATTGCTTCTGTTTTCTTTTTCTCTTTAAGTTTTTTTCTTTTTTCTTTTAATGGTAGATATTAAAATTAAGCTTTTTGTTCGATGTACTTGATTTTTAATATGTAAAACTTCTATCATAATTTAACAAAAAAAAAAAGTTTCAATGCATGATCTAGAAAAACTAATTTATGTTTTTTGTTGTCATCTATAATGAATAGTAAATGATGATATATTTTTCCCAGGTCAGCTTGCTCGCATCTCAACTAGTTTTTTGAACTCTGAAGTTAATGGTTGAGTAAACCTCCAATAGCCACCCTTATTAGCGACCGCTGAGATTCGAACTTAAGACGTCTTGAATAATTCACTCAAGAGTCTCTATCGCACCACCCGATCAAACAGAGGTGGTTCGCAATAATATATTTTTGTGATAGTGATTACTTTTACATATTGATTTTTGTTTATTAATATTATTTTTACAATCCTTGGACTGAGGATTGTAAAAATGTCAAAAATGAAATGTTGGGTAAATGAGATGAGGAGGAAGATAGGAATGTCTTTAGATATGATATGATATGATATGATATGATATGATAGAAGAAATTGTTGGCTAGGGGTGGGCTGAATAAGAAACTTCCACGTGTAACAGGCGGAGATTTCGTGTACAGCAGTTACTTAAAATGAGATGTTTTTTTATTTTTTATGGCGGTGTTAGCTGTATGGCTATCAAATAAATAACAAAAAAATAAAAATAAAAAAAAGGGCAACAAATACATGTACACCACTCGAAATTGGAGCCAATATCTGTTCCAGCCAATGCCATCTCTTCCTTCCATATCTCTTACCATTAAATAAACTATTATTACACTCCCTTTGAAATCAACGTTCTTTGTTCTTGTTCAGCTCAACCAACAACACCAGGTTTGCTCTTCCTTTCAACTGCATTTCTTTTTTTAATTAAACATATCATAACTTTTACTATTTTACTGTACGACCATTCAATTCAATTCTAATTAAACTAGCATGCGAATGTGATCTTCGTTTTTTACTTTTCTTCTTGCTTTATTGTTTCTGTAGAGTAAGTTTTCCTCATGTAATTATGTTTTGCATCATTCTCTAGTTACTAATAATGGGTTGGTATTTCTATTATATATATTTCACTTTAGGATTTTCATGAACTGGGTACTGTTTATTTTGGCTATATATTTTATTGAAGATTCTGAATACCCTTTTTATTGAAGTGCAGATTAAGTACACATAAGAACATTTTCATTGAGAGCCTAGTATATAAAAGAGCTGAGGAATTTGTGTGATATATTTATGATTCTACAATTTTGTTGAATTGTGTGATGGTAATATTGAGTGCAAGAGCAGAAGCCATATGATGACCACGGCTGCTGTTATTGGACTTAGTACTGGAAAGAGTCTCTTGAGTTCCTCCTTTTATTATTCTGATCTAACAGAGAAGTTTTCTCACATCAATGATCACGGATCACCACATTATCTAGTTGGTCCAACAAAAAATGCGGTTGCCGCCAAAAAGTCTTCCAATTATAGTCCAAGTTTTCCATCTTCCAATCGACATACTCAGTCCATTAAGGCTGTGAAAGAACACGTAGATGCTAACTGTGCTTCAACTGCGGAGGCGTGGCTTCAGAGGTCTGATGACTTAGAAGAGGAAAGCTCCGAGTTTGACTATTCAGTGGAGGCACTTCTGTTGCTGCAAAAGTCTATGCTTGAAAAGCAATGGAATCTTTCTTTTGAGAGGACAGTGTTAACTGATTCATCAAGTAAAAAGACTTACAAGAAGATACCTGTCACATGTTCTGGATTATCAGCTAGGCAAAGGAGAATGAATTCAAAGAAGAAAATATTGTGCCAGAGTAAGTCAATGATACAACAAAATGGCCCTAATCAGCTAAGGTCTGTGATTAGTCCAGAGTTGCTTCAGAGTCGTTTAAAAGGTTATGTAAAGGGTGTGGTGAGTGAGGAGCTACTCACCCATGCAGAAGTTGTGCGTTTGTCAAAGAAAATCAAAACTGGCCTTTCCTTAGAGGAGCGCAAATTGAGGTAATAAATAAATTTCACTTTCTGCTGACCTCTTAAATGGTTAGCTATTTCTTAGGTGAAGATGGTTTGATTCTTTAAGTTGGTATTTCTTAGTTTATTCTATCTATATTTTGGTTTCACTTTGTTAGGAGCTCTACACTTTCTACTAATTTTGTATTTGAAGCATTTTTTTTGCATATAACATTTGAGTGGCAATTACTTTCATGGTTATGAAGTGCAAATTGATTGTAGCAACATAATATTTTTTGGAAGAAAGAACTAAAATCCCTTGTTTTGTGCATAAAAAGGAGGAAGATTAGGGGAGCTATATATCCATTCCTAAATTTTACAATTTCTAACTGCCTGTCGTTCTGAATGGTCTTGTTGCTTCAAGAGTTTTCCTTTAGAAGAACAGAAAAAGGCTGATGTTATAATAAACTTATTGGTACACTTTCTGATTTTTCAAATGGTATTGTAGATTGAAGGAGAGGTTGGGATGTCAGCCCTCAGATGCACAACTTGCAGCTTCCTTGAGGATTTCTCGCACTGAGTTACAGTCAACATTGATTGAGTGTTCACTGGCAAGAGAGAAGCTGGTGATGAGCAATGTTCGTTTGGTCATGTCTATAGCTCAACGATATGATAACATGGGTGCTGACATGTCAGACCTTGTGCAGGTGATTTTCTTTATCTGGACAAGAAATAAAGACCAATATACTCTTATTGTCCCACTACATCTAAAACAGAATCGTCTATTTTCTGATATGTAACATATTCTATATTATTCATGTAGGGTGGGTTGATTGGATTATTACGTGGGATTGAGAAATTTGATTCTTCAAAGGGTTTCAAAATATCAACTTATGTGTATTGGTGGATACGCCAGGTAGGGCTGATGTTTTGCTGTTGTAAATCATTAAAGCTTTGTTAAAGATTAGATACAATCATGATTGTCATTTATTGAAAACTAACTAAAGTTCTCTCTGATCATTGGTAACTTCAAAACAATTAAAATTTTCAATGACCACATTTAAGTTCTTCAGTTTTATCTACAAGTTTATCATGACTGAAAGTCTGAAACAGCAAGTTGTTCATGTGGTACAGTTTAGTTTTTGAAAAGATAGGTGCCCAGTAGTAGGCTTAAGGAGGATAATCCTTTCCGAAGTTGATTCCTTAACAGCCATATCCTTTATCTATCTTTTTAGATCGTTGCAAGTTTAACAGTTGCTACGTCCCTACACCATTCTTTTGAACTGGCATTGGTGAATTTTCAATTCATTTGTCTGTCCTTCTTTTCGGTTATTCAGTTATGCTATTCAATTTGCAATAGTTTTGTCTCCTGTGTTATTTATTCTTTTTTTGTTAGTAATGGTGCAAAGCTAATGCTGGTTTACGTGATGTCGTGATCTATGCCAGGGGGTTTCTAGAGCATTAGTTGAGAATTCCAGAACCTTAAGATTGCCTAATCATCTGCATGAAAGGTTAGGTTTAATCCGGAATGCAAAGGTTAGACTGGAAGAGAAAGGAGTAACACCATCAATTGATGTAAGTTGATTATTTAACTGTGATCAAAAGAAACGAATTCTGTTCTTTATGTTTTGGCTGTCAGTGAACATACTTAACAGTCATAGTATTTTATCAGATGTTAATTTTTTGTAACATAGTTTTGTTCTCTTTTCTTTGTTGCTTGCCATGTTTTCAGAGAATTGCAGAATACCTAAACATGTCTCAAAAGAAAGTGAGAAATGCTACCGAGGTACCAACTGCTTAAGAGTTCTTTTGCAGTTACGTATGTAATTATATTTTGCACTACTGACTGCAATTTCACTAAATGCAGGCAACCAGTAAGGTTTTCTCACTCGACAGGGAGGCATTCCCCTCGTTAAATGGCCTTCCCGGCGAAACCCATCATAGTGTAAGTGTACAACTAAGTTTCTGCAAGTTCTCTCAAGAAAATTTTAGTGCAGGCTTTGTTTGCCTCTTTCCCATTGTGAATGACCATTTTTTCTATATCATTTCAGTACATTGCAGATAATCGTGTGGAGAACAATCCATGGCATGGAGTAGATGAGTGGGCTCTCAAGGTAAAGAATTAATTGAAAACTTTTTAACCAATCAAACTTGCCACTAATAACTAAAGGTTTACTATAACACAGAAATGTAAATTTAGGTGAATTATTTTCCTATTATTCATCCAAATAAACTATTTAGCTTATCTTAATTGGATGATAAACTTATTATTTTAGGCTGGCCTGAATAGATTCCTTTTCAGCATGATCTAGGGGTTTAGGGGACCAATTTATTCATCTACAACGTTTGATAGGAGGCTATTCAAACAAAGCAATACTTTGCTGGAAAACTTCTTTTTAACATATATTTTATACTCAAAATAAACACTATCATCTATTGTANTCAGTACATTGCAGATAATCGTGTGGAGAACAATCCATGGCATGGAGTAGATGAGTGGGCTCTCAAGGTAAAGAATTAATTGAAAACTTTTTAACCAATCAAACTTGCCACTAATAACTAAAGGTTTACTATAACACAGAAATGTAAATTTAGGTGAATTATTTTCCTATTATTCATCCAAATAAACTATTTAGCTTATCTTAATTGGATGATAAACTTATTATTTTAGGCTGGCCTGAATAGATTCCTTTTCAGCATGATCTAGGGGTTTAGGGGACCAATTTATTCATCTACAACGTTTGATAGGAGGCTATTCAAACAAAGCAATACTTTGCTGGAAAACTTCTTTTTAACATATATTTTATACTCAAAATAAACACTATCATCTATTGTACAAATTCATCATTATCTATATTATTGGGAATGTAATTTCAAATTAAGAATCAACCATACTCTGGAATATAAATGTGTTAAGCTATGATCTGCTGATAATTTATATTTCAATTGATTTATGGTTGCATACATTCTGTGGTTTTGTGGTGCAGAATTTTATTTTTTAAACTAGTATGTTAATAAATGTGTTTGTTAAACTGAAAATTGTCCCTACTTGGTAGACATAAGTTTAATCTCATCCTTTTATCCTAAATTCTATCTTGTGCTTTGTCTTTTTTCAATCAAATTCGATATCACTGTAAAATACTTGTGATCTTTAAGAAATTCAATTAAATTTCCTGATACTATCGTTCTGAAACTCTCTTCATGTTGCCAAACGAAAAGAGCTTTAACCCTCCCCTCTCACCATTAAAAAATATTATTATGTGCCCTTCCCGGAGCTATGAATCTTCAAAGTGCTTTTGATGAACATTTGTGTTCTACGCAAGTGAAGAGAACAAACTAATTATATTATTGCAGGATGAAGTAAACAGGCTCATTACAGTGACACTTGGAGAACGTGAAAGGGAAATCATACGTCTTTACTACGGTCTTGATAAGGAATGTCTTACATGGGAGGATATAAGTAAACGGTGAGTAACACAAGCTTGATTGCTAGATGAGCATAAATAAAATACGATGTATGATAATTGCTTAGGCTGCCAAGTGTTTCACCTATTATGGTAAATTCTTCAGAGACACCTCAATGCGTCTCTCCTATAGAAAGCAAGTACAATAGAAAATGTTTATGTTCTTCCAAGCTATGTGACAGATCAAAAAGAGAATGTTAACCTAATTACATATATAGGGTGGAAGCACCTTCTTATTGCAGTATTCATTTTCTCTTGAATACCATACAATATATTTATCAAAATAGTTATAGCTTTCTGAACGAACCATCTCTATCTTGTTTCTGCTTATAATTCAAATTTCAATTTTCATTTACAAAAAGAGTATACATGCAACTGGTATCAATGATAAAAGGTGTTAAATGATGTTTTTTGCATGCATAATAACTGCACATTTTCCGTTTGTTACACTGATGATTTGACAATGTTGTCAATTAAATTCTTCAGAATAGGTTTGTCGAGAGAAAGAGTTAGGCAAGTTGGACTTGTGGCTCTAGAGAAACTAAAACACGCAGCGAGAAAGAAAAAGATGGAGGCCATGCTTGTGAAACATTAGTTTAGTAAGTTTCATTATAGACATGGTTTGATGAGTAAATTATTGTATATACATGTATACAGAAAGGAAAGCTGTATCTTGATTTATTTTTTGAATCAGGCATAACAATAGAAAATTTAATTAAGGAGCTACCTCCATAAACTTTCTGTAACATTATTAAACACAGATTAAGAGATATTTGTAAGTTACGAAAAATTTTCATGTATTGAATATCTAGAAGAGATAGTCTCTGCTCTCTGGATTACTTTCTGGGTTTATATATAAGCCAAGATAATACATTCAGTAATTCCAGTTTCATTTATTTGGAAAATTGGCAATGTAATGATCTTACAATAATTTTGAATAGTTACATCTCATTAAAATTAGTTGATGAGATAAGCTACTGAATTAGTTTATGATCTAGACTCTGATAGTTTTCTTCATATTTGTATATCAATGGATTTTTAATAGTTGGAATTACATTTAATAATTCTCCTTCCTAGTAATGTAAACTTCAATTATCATCTCAGTTATTATTAGTACATTAACCAATGGCTTATTGATCATATCTTATCAAGTATGAGTGTTTTGGTAACTAAAATAATCATGTGTACATGTTTTTTTGTGAACGGATTGAATTTAAGATTCATGTTAACCTTCATTCTCGTGTTCCTTATTCATGTATTTATAATATATATGCACTATTTTTAGATTCAACAAAAAGTTTTTTAGTTTGATTAATTGCCTTGATGTGTGTTTTAACCTTCATATAAATAATGGGAGAATTTCATAAGTTATGCTTAAAAGCTATTTGGATTGGGGGTAAATAAGATAACGAATCGTTTATTTTACAAGATTCCTGTGTTTAATTTACAAGTAATAAAATATTACGGGAATATTTTATTACAAATAGTGTTTACTATTGGTAATGTGAAGAGTAATCTTATTATCTTGTTAGGGAGTGTTGTTAAAACATTATCGAGATAATATAATTTTTTTACCCATTTTGCCCTTAATTAAAAACCATTTCGGACACAATTACCCTTAAATGTCTATCAAATAACAATTACCCGGCCCTCATACATTTGAGAATAGCTAAAACACTCTAGTTACAAAAAAGTTTAAAAGTTAACAAAATACCGTCAGTCACCTAAAACCACCGCCGGTCGTGACTCACCACATCGACCACCAACGTCAATAATCGTAATGGTGCACGACCGGCAGAATCTAACCGGTCGTGCGCCAGTAAGGCCATTTGCGAAAACGGCCAAATCTAGCGTTTCTATGGCCGCTTCACGGCCAAAGATGTGGCTGTGAAATGGCCACAGATCTGGTGATGAAAAGACAAGATCCACGGCTAGATCTTTGACTATGAAATGGCCATAGATCTGGCTGTTTTCGGTTTTGCCAGCGCAAGGCCGGCCATATACGGCCAGTCGTGCACCATTTCATCGATTGCTGGCGATGGCCAACGTTGGTGGCTGGCTACCGGTAGTGGCTTAGGGTGGGTGGGGATGATTTTGCTACAAATTAAAATTTTATATGTCTGGGGTGTTTTAGCAAAATTTCATATGTAGAGAGTTAAAAAAAATTATTCAAAAAATAATAATAAATACTATAATATTAATATTTAAGAAGGAAGGCAATTTAGTAATCTATATAACATACTCACCCATTTATCCTTCCAACCAAATATATTATTCACCAATTTATTCGAACCAACCAAACATATTTTCTAAACATTCTCAATAATCTTCAAAGTGATATTTCTTTCTGTTAATATAATATGCCCTTGTAATAAAACATTATATAATTTAAACACCCCCTTAAGGTGTGTTTTAGTTCAAGGAATATTGTATTACTGGGAATATTATATTAATAGAAAGATAGATTACCTTAAAGATTACGAGGAATGTTTAAGGAGATATGTTTGATTAGTTGAAATAAATTTGTGAGTATATTATATTAATATATCTATTTGAGAAAAATAAATTAATGGATATATTATATTAATTACTAAATTGCCCTCTTTTTTAAATATTAATATAATATTATTTTATTATTTTTTTGAATAAATTTTTTAACCCCTTATATTTCAAATTTAGCTAAAACACCCCAACAACAAAAAAAGTTTAAAACTTAACAAAAACACTCCCACCCACCTCAAGCCACTGCTGACAGCCTGCCACCACCGCTGGCAGCGACAATAGTGGAGATATGGCCGTGAAAGGGTAGATCTTTGGTCGTGAACTAACCATCGTTTCATGGCCACATCTTTGGCCATGAAACGGCCACAGATCTGGCCATGAAAGGTCGTATCTGTATGTTTTCGAAAACAGCCTTAGTAGCGCACGACCGGCCAAATCTGGTCAGTCATGCGTCATTCCGTCGCCACAGATGATGATGGCCAGATCCAACCACCACCCTTGGGTAATTTTTTTAAATCCAAGGGTATTTATGTCTTAAAAAGTTTGTATATAAGGATAAAATAGTCCATTGGTATTTTTGTAAATTGCTTTTAAAACAAGAACATTATTATCCTAAAATTTTATTAATAAAGGGTAAAACTATAACAAAAATAAGATTACCAAATAATTTTAAAATACTTAAGAAAATTGAGGTAATCAGATTACCTCTTATATTACCAACAGTAATTACTATTGATATTAAAAGATTGTCAGAATCTTATATTACTTGGCAACTAAACGTGGTAATCAAGTAATATAAAATAATATTACCTCAGTAATCTTCTATTACCTCTAACCAAACACGCTCTTAAGGTTTCATTCAAATAACAACTTTTTCATTTTTCTCTTAAATATACCCTCAAAGTTTTAAAACTATATCATTGATATCCTTTTGCCCTAAACTCCATTATTTTGTTATTTGCAGTAAATGGGTGAAATAGAAACATTGGTCTTATAAGAAAGTATTGCTATAAAATTGTGACCTTACTTTTAAGAAAGTATTTTGTAAACCTACAAAAATTTAACAAAGGGCAAAGAGAGATCTAAAATAAAGTTTTTCAACTTTGAGAGTTCATTTGATAAGACAAAGGGACATCCATGATACAGTTTTGAAACTTTTAAGTCTATTTGCCAAAAAGTGAAAAAATCACCATCCGAATGATAAATTTAGAAACCTTAAGTCTACGATATTCTGCCATTTTTAATTTTGTTTTATATAAAAACTAAAATGTAATTTATTTCATTTAATTAAGGTCTAGCTCATACAAGTTCAAGGGTTTGAATAAGGCCATACTTGACACATTTCTTGAATAATCTGAAAACTTTGTGAAAAAAGCCCATTTACCAACTGTCCTCTTTGCACTTAAACCTTGAATGAGGGAATTAAAGGAAACTCATTTTCCAGTGGGTTTTCTTTTCTCATCATGAAGAGCTTTGTTCTAACATATACACACTAGACTCATTTCAAATATACTTCATCCTGCAATATCATTAGTAAGACTAAGGAGAACACAAGTATTCTTCAAACTTCAACAAGAATATTATGTAAAATCATAAGTATGGATGGGATTAAATTTAGAATGAGAGGGAAATCTTAGAACCGAGAGGATGATAGAATGGAACTTGGAAGACTGATTCATTATTCAGCTAGAGGCTAGAGCTATAAATAGTGAAGAAAGTTCCAATGAAAATCTAATACAGCTAAAGGCTCCACTGGCTTAAAATTTACATTTTTAACCTCCTTTCACATTTCAAAATTTGTCATAAACAGAAACCATTTCATCATCAGTAGTGAATATGTAGAGAAGCAAGGGTTCTTACCAACTCGGTTTGTTTTTGCCTTTGCTTCTAATTGCAATAAGCACATTAGCCTTTGTTCCACACTAGCAAGTGTCCTTCTGCTGCATGTACACTGGTTTTTACACAAACTGAGTTCAGCATCTCACTAAACACTGTCTTCTTCAAAAAAGTCTTTATTTGTATCGTGGCTTTGAAAAAATCCAAGACAGCAGAAGTCATTCAAAAAAGGTACCAAACATAAAGTTTTCACCTTCTCAGCGTGTTATGTGCAAAAAGGATGAAGATTACTTCTTCCCCCATCACATAAAAAGCTACCCAAAGCTAAATTATAATTCATTAAAAAATTTATATAAATGGACTAAACGGGTTGGATAAATTAATTTTAAGTCATGTCATGTCACCCCTCAGATAAATGAGTAGTGTTAAAGTTTTAAAAAACTCGACATAGTTAATCAAACCGTTGACAAAAACCCATTTCTACCCCATTATTGACACAACTGACAACATGTAGACTCAGTTAAGCTGTTTTGCCACCTGTTTATCATTTTGTTCAGGTAAAAAAAATTTCAACAAATCTTTTTACCTTGAGTGGCCACTCATATACTCCATGCCATGGGTTGTATTCCAAGTGATTGATTATCTGCAATGTACTGAAATGACTTGGTCATACACAACTGGGAAGAGGCAAGCTAAGTGCAAAATAAGTTCTTGTAGAGGAACTTACAGAAATATTCTTGACGCTTACAGTAAAATGGATTTCTCCTGTAAGGCCATTTAAAGAGGTGAATGCATCCATACCACGCGAGAAAACCTTATTGATTGCCTGCGGTAAGTGACACTGTACAATGAGTAGTGGCGAGGGTAATTTGCATATAATTGGATGCAACTCTTAAACAGTTAGTACCTCTGTGTCTGTATAAATATTTTATGATTGCTAAGCATGTTCTATGACAGCCAAAACGTAGGGAACATCATTCCTTTCTTTTGATTAAATCTAAAAAAATAAATTGACATCAACCATTCACGTTATTTCTCTTCCAGCCTAATCTTCGCATTCCAGACTAAACCAAACCTTTCGTGCAGATCAGTAAGAAATCTGATAAACCAGCAGTGCATAAAGTCTACACCCTTAAGGGGCGCAAAAGACATTAGGAAGGTTGTTAAAGGAGTAGGGTCCACAAAGTACAGGTGTCATGGGTAGGAGTCTGTTTTGAGAATACAAATTGTGTGAGTAAGGGTAATTGTGAAAAGGGGATTAGTATATATTCAGAGAGAGTAATAGTAGCAAGACAGCTTGATTTTGGTTGATAAAACAGTGGAGGTTCCTGGCTCCTCGAAACGCCAGGGTTTATGTCCAGTTCATTCCATCTTTTATCTGTTCCATTTTTATTCAAACTATTTGATTAATACAAATATTGTTGGGATTGCATTTGCTGTTTCTGGGGTTATTTTTGGTTGTGGATTGATTGTTTGTTGGCTTATTTTGTGTGAGAATTATTGCTGGTTGGTTGTGGATTGATTTTATCTGCAGGTGATCGCATCAATTGGTATCAGAGCCAGAGTGGGGAATGGTAAAATCCAAAATGGAGAATAGGATGGATAGCATAGTGAAGGAGATGAATACAGTAAAAGAAGACATAGGAACCTTGAAGATTGACATGGGTAGTGTGAAGGAATATTTGACAGAAATAAGGGAGTTAATGCGCATGAGAGAAGAGAGGGAAGGAAGAAGAGAACAAGAAAGAGAGAAATCCTCTTCATCAGCAGAGAACCAGAACACCAGTAGAGATAAGAAATCAGATCGGGAAGACAGTGGGAAAGACAATAAAAAGAACACCCGAAAGCTGGAGTTACCCATCTTTAATGGCGAGGATCCGTTTGGATGGTCTTTCAGAGCAGATCGCTACTTCACCATTAACCGTTATCAGGAGACAGAAATGGTGGAAGCAACAACAGTTTGCATGGAGGGAAGAGCTTTGAGCTGGTATCAATGGGTCGAATCCAGAGCACCTTTTCAGTCGTGAGAAGCCTTCAAAAGAGCATTGATTGATCGTTTCCGGCCATCATTTAAGGGGTCTGCATATGAGGCTTTAGTAGCCCTAAAACAAGAGGGGACAATCACAGAATATAGGGAAATGTTTGAAACCAACGTTTCACCATTGAAGGATCTGGGTGAAGATCTGCTGAAGGGAATATTTGCGAATGAGTTAAAAGAAGAAATAAAAGCAGAACTGCTTTTGTCTCAGCCAAATTCGTTATTTGGGCTGATGGATCAAGCCCACAGAATTAAGAAGAGGAACTAGGTGCTTGAAAAACAAAGGCCCAAGTCGTTTAAAAATCTAATGGGTCGAGGGGAGCCCTATTCACGGGTCAGCCCAAACTCGGAACCCACACGCACTAACTGGTGGAACTCCAGCGCAAAACCACCAGATCCACTTTCGTCTTCATCAAACTCCAGCAAACCACCTGAGCGAAGAGAGAAGGCGACTGAGTCTGTGGGGTCCATCAACCGAAACGACAACTTCCGACAACTGTCCAATGTTGAAATACAGTACAAGCGCGAGCGTGGGCTTTGTTACCGCTGCGACGAGAAATTTGGGCCAAACCACAGGTGTAAAAACAAATCTCTACAAGTTTTGTTACTCCTGGATGACGAAGACACAAACCCACCAGAAGTTGAGACAGAAACTGATGAAGAAGCCATCAGTGAAGGTAAATCCCTAGCTCTTTCGATGAACTCCATTGTGGGTATTTCATCGGGAAAAACTTTGAAATTAAAAGGGGAGATTGGGAATGAGAGTGTGGTGGTATTGGTGGATAGTGGGGCTTCCCACAATTTTGTTTCCCATGAGGTTGTACAGAAGCTAGGGCTGAAGGTGGATGAGGGAAGGCCTTTTGGGGTAATGGTTGGGAATGGATGTACCATTCAGGGAAAAGGAATTTGTAAGGCAGTGAGGCTGAAACTCCAAGGGATTGAGATATAGCAGGAATTTTTTCCGTTTGAATTAGGAGGTGCAGACGCGGTCTTGGGAATTACATGGTTGAGTAGTTTGGGGGATGTGAGCGCCAATTGGAAGAGATTAATGATGGAATTTGACTGGGAAGGGAAGAGGGTAAAACTGCAAAGGGATCCTCTACTGGTAAAGACTGAGGTCTCACTGAAAACTATGGTCAGGTCTTTACATGCTGCGGGAACTAGTTATGTAGTGGAGTTTGGAGCCATAGGGTTGAAGGAAGAGCCAGTGCAGGAGGAAATTGACCCGGGAATATTAGAGGTGATAGATAGTTACCCCCAACTATTTGACCAGAATCCTAAATTACCACCCTGTAGGGCCCATGACCATGCCATAGAACTTCAACTAGGTTCCAAACCACCCAATATCCGACCCTACAAATACTCATACTTTCAGAAGAATGAAATCGAGAGGCTGGTTGGGGAAATGTTGACTGCAAGGATTATACAGCCTAGTGTTAGCCCGTACGCCAGTCCTGTCCTATTAGTCAAAAAGAAGGATGTGAGTTGGCAATTTTGTGTGGATTACCGGGCCCTAAACGATATTACAATACTTGATAAATTCCCAATACCGACCATTGAAGAGTTACTTGATGAATTAGCCGGGGCAACAATTTTCACAAAACTGGACCTTAAGTCGGGGTACCATCAGATTAGGGTGCGAGAGGTTGATGTTTCCAAAACAGCCTTTCGCACACATGAGGGGCATTACGAGTTCCTTGTGATGCCTTTCGGACTCACTAATGCGCCCTCAACATTTCAAGCTTTAATGAACTCAGTATTTAGGCCTGTTCTCCGAAAATTCATCCTGGTTTTCTTTGATGACATCCTTGTGTATAGCCCCTACATATCCACACACATGCAGCACTTACAACTAACCTTTCAGATTTTGCAGGAACACAAGTTGGTTGTTAACAAGAAAAAATGCTCGTTTGGCCAATCTAAGCTGTAATATTCGGGTCACATGGTTTCAGAAAAAGGGATAGAGGCAGATCCAAAAAAGATTGAGGCCATGGTGTCCTAGCCGCAACCGGGGAATGTGAAGGGATTGAGGGGTTTCCTTGGGTTGACAGGTTATTATCGGAGATTCATAAAAGGGTATGGTTCAATCGCACAGCCCCTTACTCAGTTACTAAAAAAGGATTCCTTTACTTGGAATGATTCGACACAATCGGCTTTTGATAGGCTTAAGGAAGCCATGACTACTGTCCCAGTTTTAGCAGTTCCAGATTTCACATGCCCCTTTGAAATTCAAACAGACGCATCTGGCAGAGGTCTCGGGGCTATTTTGGTGTAGCAGACTCGACCTATAGCTTTCCTCAGCAAGGCATTCTCCCCTACAGCTAAGCTGAAATCGGTTTATGAGCGTGAATTGATGGTCATTGTTTTTGCAGTCAAGAAATGGAGTCACTATTTGCTTGGCAGAAAGTTCGTAATCAAGACTGACCAGCGCAGCCTCCAGTTTTTAACGGACCAAAGAACAAAAACTCCGAAGCAACACAAATGGATTTCCAAGCTAATGGGTTTTACCTTTGAAATTCAGTACTATCCAGGGGCTTCCAACCGAGTAGCAGATGCGCTTTCAAGAAGAGAAGATGAGACAGAATTGGCACACATTTCAACCTTATTTGTGGTACAGTTTTCTAAATATGAGGAGATGGCTTCGAAGGCACAAACAGATCCGAAACTCAGGGGAATCAGTCAGGACCTTCTCCTTGATTCTTCTAGTCAACCCAACTACCATCTCCGCAGGGGCTGCCTATTCTATAAGGACAGGCTGGTTATTCCAAAAGGGTCCAGATTTGTTTCCAAATTAATGGCCGAGTTCCATCAGAGTCCTAATGGAGGCCACTCGGGTTTCTTCAGAACATACAAGAGAATATCTTCGATAGTTTATTGGGAGGGTATTCGGGGAGATATACAAAGCTACATTAAAGCCTGCACCACCTGTCAACTTAATAAGCAATCGTCATTAAAACCTGTCGGACTCCTCCAGCCCCTTCCCATTCCAAAACAAGTTTTTGAGGATCTCTCTATGGATTTTATCGGGGGGCTGCCACGTTCAAAGGGAGTAGATACCATTTTTGTTGTTGTTGACCGCCTAACCAAGTACAGCCATTTTTTTAGTCTTGGTCACCCCTACAATGCAAAGGATGTCGTTGCCATATTCGTTAAGGAAGTGGTCCGGCTACACGAGTTCCCTAATTCCATTGTTTCTAATAGAGACAAACTTTTTATGAGTCAGTTTTGGCAGGAGATGTTCAAGGCTGCCGGCACCGTTCTAAAATTTAGTTCGACTTACCATCCGCAAACCGATGGGCAAACGGAGGTGGTCAATAGGTGCCTTGAAGCGTATCTCTGCTGTTTCTGCAGTTCTCAGCCCCGACAGTGGCCTATTTGGCTTACTTGAGCGAAATGCCATGTTAAAGGAGCTTAAGGACAATTTAGTTGTGGCTCAAGCTCGCATGAAAAACAATGCTAACCTCCATCGACGAAACGAATGCTTCTAGCCTGGTGACTCAATTTTCCTTAAGTTACAGCCCTACAGGTTTAAATCACTTGCCCAGAAAGTGAATGAAAAGCTCAGTCCCCGTTTCTATGGTCCTTACCCTGTTTTGGAACGCATTGGACCAGTGGCTTATAAATTGGATCTGCCTCCCACAGCCCGTATTCATCTTGTCTTCCATATTTCTCAGCTCAAGAGGAGCTTACATCAATCGGTACCTATCCAACCCCTACTAGAATCACTCTCTGAAGACATGGAATTAATGATCCAACCAGACACTGTTCTCTCTATGCGTACTCTATTAGATGGGTCTAAAGAGGTTCTCATCAAATGGCAGTATTTACCTGATTTTGAAGCCACCTGGGAACCATATGAAGTGATTAAAATGCAGTTTCCTCAGTTTCACCTTGAGGACAAGGTGAATCTTCAAGAAGGGGGAGGGATGGGGGTGGGCAGGCAATAGTATTGATAAACCAGCAGTGCATAAAGTCTACACCCTTAAGGGGCGCAAAAGACATTAGAAAGGTTGCTAAGGGAGTAGAGTCCACAAAGCACAGGTGTCATGGGTAAGAGTCTGTTTTGAGAATACAAATTGTGTAAGAGTAATTGTGGAAAGGGGATTAGTATATATTCAGGGAGAGTAGTAGTAGCAAGACAGCCTGATTTTGGTTGATAAAACAGTGGAGGTTCCTGGCTCCTCGAACCGCCAGGGTTTATGTCCAGTTCATTCCATCTTTTATCTGTTCCATTTTTATTCAAACTATCTGATTAATACAAATATTGCTGGGATTGCATTTGTTGTTTCTGGTGTTATTTTTGATTGTGGATTGACAATGTGTTGGCTTATTTTGTGTGAGAATTATTGTTGGTTGGTTGTGGATTGATTTTATCTGCAGGTGATCGCATCAAAATCTTAAGGATCTGGATTTCTTAACTAATGCTTCAGAAACATCCTGGCACCAGATCATAGTGAGAACCAGCATTAGCTTTGTAAAATTACTAATAAATTAAATAAACATCATAGAAGAGCAATATACCTTTAACTTGGATAGCTGTATATGAAAAAAGAGTGACCAAATAAATTGAAAATTTCTCAATGTCAGTTCAAAAGAATAGCAGTGATGAAAAATTAGAGTTCAGTTTGTGTAGGGATACAGCAGTTATTCATACTTACAATCATCTAAAAGGATCTAAAACTGTCAGTACAAAGAATTTGGATTTCAAAACAATGTAACCAGTAGACACAAATGATAAAAAGGACAAAAAGGCTGATTTAAGCCCAAAATCAGTACAGTGTCGAGCTCTAACCAGAGTGAAGTCAAAATATATAGATAGAATTCATTAAGAATTATAACTTTTCACAACATAAAGAAACAAATTATCCTAAAAAATAATGCCTTCACATTATAAGCATGTAATCAGTAAAAGATGAAGGATGAAGAACATAAAACTCATATATTACCTTGATTTGTGCTCCTACAAGGAAAGGCCAATTATGATCATCTTTCAAAGATGCACAACTTCTGCATCAGTGAGCAGCTCTTCACTCACCACTCACTTCACATACCCCTTCAGAAGACTCTGATGCAACTTTGGACTAGTAAAAAACTCTTAGCTGGTTATTAGAATTCTTTCTCCTTTGCCAAGCTAAAACCACAGAAATCTTTCTCCTTTACCTGGTGAATCAGTGAACATTGTCATCTTGAAAGAAAGATTCCATTCTTTGTTGAACCGAATTGATAATGTGCCAATCCGTGGTCATGATCTATGAAAGCTTGTCTGTAAGATCAGAGTAATACAAAGTGGAACTGCTGAGTTTCTTTGACGTGCAAAATTTGATACAGAAGCTGTGGCCAATCATAAGGCTTCAGCTTTTCCAGGCACTATTACAATCACATGATTCTAACAAAAAAAAATTTGCTGAGAAACAAATCTCTCTCTAAAAAGTATAGAAAGAATACAAGAATGGACAAGATGTCCATACAAAAAGGACAAGCTGTCCCTAAACCCATGATTCTAATAAATTAGACAGATGAAAACCATATCATATAATTCTTAAGCTGTTCTCAATCAATAGGTACAGTTAAATAGTACTTTTGTGCCCTAAATCTTCTAAGATAACTCTGGAAGCCTTCTGGTACCAAGAACAAAATAAAGAAGGGTCTCCGAAATCTAGTCAATGTTATCAACATTAATAATACTAGATGTACAAACAAATCTTACAAACATTTGTGTACAAACTAATGTGGCATAAAATGAATGGATGAGTGAATATAAAAAATCAAATTCATCATATTCACTCTTCCATTTATTTTGTGCCACATTAGTTTGTACACAAATCTTTGTAAGACTTGTTTGTACATGTAGTATTACTCTATCAATATAAACTCTAAGCAATTCATGAAAATCCTACAGAGTTTGTTCTTAAAAAAAGTTAACATGGATGTCATAGCATTATATAAAAAACATAAACCACACAAAAATAGCACCACCAATGCTATAGAAGCACAATATTGGGATCCAACAACCACATGTAGACAACTCATTCTACAGAAGTAAAAAGTCATTTACGTGCCAAGGCTCCAACAGGAAATATATAAAAGGAAGAACAACAGAGAAATTGGAACACAAATACACAATACATACAGTATTTACAACAATTTTTCTCAATTGGGTTTATGCAGAATAACTTTACTTTTAATAGCCAGTTAAGACAATTGATTGGAACTATGCTACACTCTGGGGCATCGATCACCCAAAACCACCAGTATTTTCATTAAATTGAATAAATGATCACACAGGTGTATTCCATAAACTGACGTTCTGTTTTATTTCATTTAACAAATTAATAAATTTTGTAGTCTCTCATTAAAATGGAAAGAAAGGTGACCAAGAAAACATTCAAAATAGTAGAGCGGAAAAGAATGAAAAGTTGAAAAGAAATGGAAGTTTCAAGCACAAGAATGAAAAGAGAACTCTTTAAGGTGCAGAATGGCATGCCCGGAGAGAAATTGAACTTTCAATTCCTTCAACTTACCAACAAGTAGAACTCTACTTATTATGCTGATGTCTTTACATTTGTACTTCCCACCATGAACTCTTTTTGCTCAATCCAAGCCCCTACTTTCCGTCAGGCATTTTGCCTCCCAGAAAGTCAAGCATTTCTTCAATGATCCATACTAAATTTAGCTCATGCATTCTATGCTTCTTTCAGTAAATTTTAGATACCGAAGTTATCTCTAAGTAATATTTTATGAAATAATATACGTGATGCATTTCACTCTCCATAGAGTTTTTGTATTTAAAGGAAATAATATAAAGAAATGACAGATAAAGTGGTCAGTATGCATTGTAATAGGATTCTTCAAATTTTCAAGAGGAATTGCTTCTGAGAGTTGAAAATCAACAGAATAGCTTTTGGATCACTTTCAGATCTAATAAACAGAATAGTAAATATAAACATACATGGTAGTATTCATCATTTATCACCACTTGTCATGTCTAATATTCCAACTTAATACAACAGTTTCCAATAGTTAAGACACATCATTGCATTAATGAACAGAAATTCTTTCATAACCATGGAGCAAATTCATCTGTCAAAGAGTCCAAGTCATAAACAATGCCTTAAACATTTGTGTTGAACATCCAAAAAAAGAAAAAAATTCTCCTCTCTATCGGCAAATTAATTGTACAGCCCACTCTCACTACTTTTCCTTCCTCTTCCAGGTAAAAGCAAAATTTTATTAGGGAACTTGAAAGCCATACAAAGCACTATAGGTCTTTAATCCACATTCTACATTTAAAGGGAAAAACAAATTGACAGAAAAATATAAGAAGTATAAGCCTTGCATATATGAGACAATAAAAAACAAGAGAGCCTTTAGTGAAAGCCAACTGAAGTGAAAGTTACAGCAAAAGGATATAATTCATAGCGAAACAGAAAAGAAAAAAGTACAGGGGGACAAAGACAAATGAATGAGGATTTTACCGTCCTTATCTAAAAATATTTGTTCTTATCGAAAGGCCAAAAGAACCCAATATCAAAAGATTCCAATATGGTGAAACAAACTTCCTCGAAAGAAAAATGTGGCATTAGCATGATATATTTACAAGACCGACTAACATAAGTTTAAAGTATTGTACTAAACTGAGTTAATATCAAGGAAAATTGTGTTAAAAACTATTTCTTACAACCAAAAAGTCTGGCCACCAAAGGAAAGATGAAATTAAGAAAAAGCTAACCTCTTAATTCTTTGAAACTGTTTATGCATACAGCCTACAAAAACTGAAATTCTTTGTTCTCTCAGCCATCAGTTACTTTACCCTGATACAGCTCTTCAAAGCACAGTAACCAAATTCAATATCTCCTTGCAATAGAATTATTGTGCATCCTCAGCAATGTGTCAAGTGTAACTGCAGTCCATCCTTCCTCCTTTTGCGCATACACCATTTGATTTAGGGAGTCCACATATATGCTTATGTTGCCAAAGCCATATATTTGCTGACCGTTATGTGTCCTTCCAGGTTTAGGCTTAAATAGCAATTCATGCTGCTGTGCATATGCCTCCACAACTTCTTTCAATGTCATCTCACGTTGTGCATCTGTACCATCCATATGGGAAGCAGCAGCTGCTGCTGCTTGTTGAGCTTGAGCAGCTGCTTTCTGCTGAGCCTCAAACTGCCTCTGCTCCAACACCCTAAGATAACTAAGGTTCTCCCTTAAGCCAGGTTGGACCACTTTCATACCATCAGCGGCTTGAGACATCATGTCAAGACCGAGATTTAGTTGAGTCCGGATATTTTCATTAGCTAGAAGTTCCTGTGGAAGAAGTCCCTTCCATCCCATATACCATTTATGAATCTCTTCAAAGTTCGGAGAAGTGTTCAACCAGTGATACAAAACCTGCAGCCACTTAGCAAAGAAAAACCTCTCCATCAAATCAACCATGAGATGAATTGGAATAGCAGAAGCCCAAGACATAACCCAATAGAACTGATCAAGCTTTTGGTTTGCAGGGTTAATTTGTAACTCTTGAAGAGCAACTTGCAATTTTGGAACAATATACCTACGCATGAGCTGCTCCCAACTTGTTGAATCAAACACAGTCTTCCACGGCGACAATATGGTGTAAGCAGATACATCGCTTGGATGCCAAGCGTCAAGAACATTACTCAACTTTATACGTATGATATGATACAAACCCTCCAATTTATGTCCCAACATTGGGAGCCATGGATGCACCCAAACATGGATTGGAACAGTTTCTCGACGTGGGTCCCATGAGTCCACAGCGGTTGACAATTTTGGAAAAATTATTGTATCCAACATGGTCTGAAGAACAGAAGAAGGCAGCAGCTTCTCCCATGACTCCAAAAATCTAAGCATTGGCTCAGGGTCTCTTGCATCCCAAGTATTGATGCCAGATATTCTCACAGCAGGTAAGACAACTTCTGAAACCAGTTGAGAATAAGGTGTTGATATATCCCATAAATCATGACTATCCTCTGTTTGCAACAAATTCTTCCATGTTGACACAATCTCCAGTTTATGTGACGGATTCCGAAGAGGGTCCCAACCTTGAAACGTCCTTATAAAAAGAGGCAAAGCGTATGAGCAAGCAATGCATGACAAGTTACAGAGTTTATAATCATGAGGAAATCTTCTGAGCAAGTCACTAAAATAGTTTGCAAGTGAGTCCAATGTTAAAGTTCCTAATGAATTTTCTCTCTCAATTTGACCCAAAACATTAACAATTTTCTCCATATTGTCCAACTGCTGCTTCTGTTCATCGGCCATCTCCTGCAACTTCTCCTTCTCCTTTTGCAAACTCAATGCAGTCTCCTTTTCATTCCTCAAATCATTATCAATCTTCTGAATATCAAGCTCAGCCAAGTCCACAATCAACTTTATATTATGCTGTAGCTCAGGCATCGGAACATCATTCTCCCTTGCTTTCTCCTCTGCGTCCAAATTCTCCAAGTTTGTCAAAACCCTAACTTGTGGCCCTCGCATATCAATCACCTTCTGAACCACCTCAAACCCTTGTTCTTGTTTCTTTGCTAACAATTCCTCCATGGTAATATACTCTTCCTTCTTCCTCCCCTTTGTCTGCTTTGACCAAAGCTTCTCCTTTGCTCTCCCAACAGGTTGTTGCTGCCCCACAATCTTCTTTTCCGCCAACTTTTCCAAGTCTGGCAACTTTGCTGCTGGTGCTTCTTTAAAATCATTGAAACCCATACCCATATTCTTGGGTCTCATCTTTGCTTCAAGCGGTGTCACAATCCCTTGCTCATTCTTTCCAAGCCCACCACCTTTATACCCCATCTTGTCCAGCAACTTCTTACCAATTCCCTTTGTATACTTCTCAAAACCCCCTACATCCCCAGTGCCAATTTCTCTCCCTTTTCCGCCTTGACTCTTTTTCTCCGATTTTTCCCTCTCCCGCTCTCTCTCCCTCCTCTGTGCTCCCTCCTTTATCTTCCTCCCAAATGCTGTTGGCAAGAAACTATCATCATCACCATCCAAATCACAAGCTTTAACCTCAGCATCCTTTTTCTTAGAACTATTTCCACCAAACCCTAAACCTGAACCTAAACCAGCACCAGAATTTCCAGATCCAAAACCAATACCTAAACCAGGGCGGTTGTCATCATCCTCCTCTAAAATATCATCATTTTCCTCTTTGAGATTCTTATCAATCTCCTGATTGGGCATTACAGTACCTGTAATAACAAGTAACCTTAAATTAATTTGAATACTATGTAAAAGACCCACAAAATTCAAATTAAATTAGTTAAACATTACTTACCTGTAGAAACGAAATTGACAGGCTTTGTCAAATCAGCTTTTCTTCCAAAGTCACGGTCTTTTCTCCGCTTCTTGGAGTAACCATCATCAGAGTCAGAATCAGAGGCAAAAACGCCATACAAAACATCGTCTTTGGTTTGAGTTCGTTTTTCCTTGCGCCTCTTGAAATAAAATTCGCCATTTATCCACTGGCCTCCCTCAAAGTCGTTCTCCATTCCGAACCTCTCCATCTCCTGCTCATCGTCCATCCTCTATCTACTATTCAAAACAACATAAACCAAATTTAAATTTCAGTTATAAATGAATTTTATAGACCAATTTATCCACTCTTCAAAAACAATCAAAAGAATTTGTTCAACTACTTTTATTTTCGAAATTTTGATCCCACTCTTTATTTCTTTAGCTAAGTTAAACGAAATAGCTAATTTAAAGAACAACAACATCAAAACAACTGAAATTTCCGATTTTCACCGGATCCACCAATTTTCACACCCAAAAAAATGAATTAGTCTAGAAAGCTTAAACCTTGACAAGCTATGAAGCTAATAGTTATGAAATAAATACCCAACTTCAGTCCCAAAATATCTAATTAATTAAAGAAACCGCAGGAAATCAACCACCATGTATCTAATATTAATTCGAAATTTTAGATTTCAAAAACAAAAACAATAGAAAACAGAGGGTCATAAAGTGAACGAATAAACCCATATTTGCATATACACCAGAACTTCACCAAAGAACACTTATGAATCCAAAATCCATGAAATTAACACAAAAAAGAATCTTAAATTCATGCCCAATTAATTTTTAACATATGACAGAACCAATATTGTATCAGAACACAAGAAAAAACAGACAGAACACACTTAGAGATTAAAAAACACAAGAAAAATCAAACTTTCAGAAAAAGCTGCTGGAATCATATAAATTTAACATAGAAAGATACATTTTAGGCAAAAAAATTCACAATAGCATAAACATGGACAGAAAAGCAAGTGATTAAGCAAAATTTATTTACAAGCCATTCAAAGGCAAGTACAGAGGCAAAATGCTCGGCACCCTCCCTTCAACCTACCTCAAATGGGTCTCCAAGAACCTCCGCGCCAGAGACTTCGAAAGATGAAGAGAATTTTGGATGAGGAAAGTGAAAACAAAAAAATGAAGAGAAAGAGCTGTTTAAAGTGGAGAAGAAAGAGAGAGTTGGGATATTGACAGAGAATGAAGAAAGGAGAAGAAAGAGGAGGTTGAGAATGAGAGCGAAAGAGAAGATGGAGATTAGAAATGGTGATAAGATTGATGGTTGGATGAGAAGTGGCGACCGGAGACGAGAGTGAGGAGAAGTGTTGAAGAGAAAAAATAGAATAGAATTTCAGGAATTAGGGTAATTCAAATTTTTTTTTTTTTTTGATAATTACGGGTATCCGCGGGTATATGCGGTCCACCCACATAAAAAACAATAGGCGGGTCCAGGTATAGGTCCAATTTTCACTGGTCCTTGAAAGTAGACTCATACGCACAGGTGCGGGTATGGACCCGTTTTACTCGATTAAGAGAGTTTTTATTGTAAATCATTCCATTCTCGAATTCTAAAAGAGTATGTGATGCTAGTGAGAGAAAGTAAGTCCTAGTTTGAGAGAGGTAAAGGTCTAATAGCACCTAGAGCAAAGCTATTTACATTAGTTTTTCTTGGTTGGGAAGGGAGATAGCTGGGGGAGTGAACATAGGTGGGATTGGGGCCAAACCATTACATATCGGGCGTTTGATTCTCTCTTCCCTTTAATCTTTACTTTGTCCAATTTATTTTATACTTGTTTGCATCTATTTTTTCATAATAATAAATTACATATCTAATAGTTTTAATTTGAAGTGAGGTTAGGAGATTTAAAAGCCTAATTATCTTATGTGGGTAGCAAGGCTTAAATGCATAACAAAACTCAAGTCCATAAACTTTTATGGTCCGCATGTTTTGAAGAAAGGGTACCTTGAATTTCCACCAAATTAACTTGATAAAAAGTAAAAACAATCAAAATCAACATCACTAAACCAATTAAATAAGTACTATCCTTCATAGAGATTAAAGGGTTAATACAATGTGGTAGCATGAAGGCTATGCTAATTTGTTCTTAATCATAGGCTTATGACATTATCCAAAACCCCTATCGGAGTAATTTGGTCCTAAAGGGGTAATTTGTAAATGATGTCATACTTCGGGTGAAGGTTATTTTCTTAGATACTCTCAATCAATATTTTAAAACCCAACCCAGGGTGAAACCCGGCAACTTTGCCAGGTCCCGGGTTGATCGGTTTAACTAGTTTGATCAGCGGTCGAACCGATTGACAAAAACTTCTAAAATTCAGTGTTTGAAATTTAGCAAACACTCCCTAAATACAAATCGGCCAACGACACCCCAGATACAACCTCAATCGTCCCTTGAGCCCATTCCCCTTAAAATATACCCAAGATCTGGCCAAAATAGGTTTGATTTCGACCAGATTCACCGACGTTGGCGTCGACATTCCAGGCCAGATCTCATTGACGCCAATATCAACAACCCTCCCCATCACCTAGAAATTACTCCTCCCTTCCTCCCAACCAAAACTCACCTCACCGCACCCTCGTTAGCCTCGCCAATCGTCGACAAAGGTCGGTTGTAGCCGTTACCAATTTTGTTCGATTTTCGATCGATTTACTTACCGGAATCAACGTCGTCACCACCATTGCATTCACCGATACTTTCCCTTCAAAAGCCCCAACATTCTGGCCGTCAATTGTTCGTCGATCATCCTCCCAAATTCTAGGGTTTTGAGTGAATATGAAAAATATAAACCCGACCCGTTGAAGCTTCCAGGTCTCGGTTAAACCGGCCGAGCCAGGCCAGGTTTTAAAATAGAGGTGGAACAAATGGGTCGGGTTAGGCTGGTCAACCCTAACCCGGCCCATAATGAAGAGGGTTGAAACCGGCCCGCCAATAGGGTTGAGCCTAACCCGCCAGCAACCCCTGGGCAGGCCGGGTTGCAAAATGGCAACCCGCCGGGCCGCGGGTTGCTATTTTGTCTTCTCTGCAGGAGGCCCGCCAACCCGGCGGGTTGCATGTTGGTTGGCCCGCCGAGTTGGCCGAAAAATAAATTAAAAAAAAAAGTAAAATTAATATATTTTTTTAAATTACCCTTTTACCCTTGAAATATAGCCGTTTTATAGCCGTTGGAGGTGTCTTTTTCGTCATTTTCTTCCCCATTTTTTTCTATAATTGGCCCTAACCTCTCATTTTCTCACAACTCAATTCTCTCATATTCTCTAATCTCTATTCTCTCAATTATTCATTTATTCTCTTAATCTTTTTGTTATCAATTTGCTCTATTTTAATTTTTATTAGTTTTTGCAATTTTCAATTCATATTTCTAATTTTCCAAATTCCAATTTCCATATTCCAATTCTCTTTCTTTAATTTTATTTCTTCTATATCAATTTTTTTTTCAACTACAATGGATAGATATTTCTCTCCCTCAATTTCAATGATGAAGAAAACTACTATCCTAGTCCTAGTCCCGCTGATTTTACTATGAATGCAAGAGATTCAAATAGTCTCGCTGTCCCAATCCCAGTCTCAGAATCCGATACACTTCAAAATATGCCGTCGATTCCAACAGCTCCCGGTGGTTCTAGAAGTCGTCCTTGTAACGTCGTCCTCGTCCAACTCCATCTCAAGTTGAGACGGGTTCATCAACTGCCGTCGAAACACAAGACAGGCACACATCAGACGTTTGGGAGCATTTCGACAAGTTTTACGGGACAGAAAATGGCGTTCAAGTCAAGAAACAAGATGCAAATATTGTAGAAATGTTATAAAGCTGATTCAGGTAATGGTACTAGTACTTTAAAAAGGATGCTAATAACATATTATCAACATGAAATAAGAAAACAATCAAACTCAAATAACTAATATGGGTACACTTGCGGTTATAATTCTGATGTATATAGGGAACAGTTAGCTTTATATATTGCTGCAACTAGGGGTGTTCAAAAGAACCAGTTGAACCGGAACCGGCGGGTACCCTGAGTTTGGTTCCGGTTCCTACCCAGAACCAGTCGTCAATGGGTAGGTTCCGGTTCCAATTTTTGGAATCGTTACTTGCGTTCCGGTTCCGGTTCCTATAGTTAGGAACCAGAACCAGAACCAGGACCAGAACCGAGACTAATATAAAATAAATTAAAGATTAGGGGAGTTAATATAAACTTTTGTAGAAAAAGTAATGTGAATACATTTATATTTTATTTCATAACTTTAAGTAAGTTGGTTTGACTTTTGAGAATCTACCTTTACAAAGTAATGGAGTTTGTAATTTTGAATTTATAATTTGTAATTTTTTTTTGTACAAGTGCCAGGTGGGGGGGGGGTATTTGTAAGTTTTTAAAGGTTTTTTTTCCATTTTAAAAACTTTTGGGGTCATGTAATTTACAGGGTACCCGAACCAGAACCTGAACCGTTGTTACAGGTTCTGGTTCTGGGTACCTGGAACCGGAACCGTCGGTTCCGGTTCTGGTTCCGGTTCCGATTTTGGTTCCTTCAAAAAGTGTAGGTACCCGGTACCGAACACCCCTAGCTGCAACTGATCAACCATTATATGGCTGAAGATATATTTTGAAAGATTTGTTCAAATTCATTTTTCCGGATTTAAAAGTTCTAAAACTTAACTAGAAATGATTTAAAAAATTGTTTAAAAAAATGAATTATAATTAAAAAATAAATTCATACTTGTCATATTAGTGTGGCTCTAACTGCCGTATTTGGAGTGGTAGGCTAAACAAGATTAATTTGTGTGACTAGTCATTATTTTGATAATGAATTTAAATTATATAAATCTTTATTAGGATTTAGATTAATGGATGTGGAAATAGTGGTTTAGAAATCTATAATAAAATTGTTGAAGTTTTAGAAGATTATGATATTATTGATAAGTGATAAGTTTAACTTTAGATAATGCAAGTTCTATAGTAAAGCTATAGATTTTTTCAAACAATTATCTTTTATATAACAATTTGAAGTTTTTTTCACTAACGTTGTGCATGTCATGTTATTATTTAATTGTGAAAAGTGATATGAAAACAATTAACAAAATATTGATAGAATTAGGGAATCTTTAGCTTGGATTACTGGTAGTAATAAAAGAAATGCTGAATTTCAAGAAGCTTGTATAAATCAAATATGTCTCCTAGAACTTTTGCTTAGATATCATGTTAGATGGAAAGTACTATTTAATGTTTGATTCTGTTTACCTTATGCTAATAATTAGTTTTTGTAGCAAATAATAGAAGTCCTCATTATTTGATAGAAAAATGATTGGAAGATAGCTAAGATTTCATTCTTTTCTCAAACGTTTTTACCAATCCACTTACAACTTTCTGGTGTGTATTATCCTACTAGTCCATTGGTAATACAACATTATAAAATACATACAATTATAAAAATTTCTGAGTTATTTCAAAAAACAAAGACAATGAATTTTAAATGCACCACTAAAGGCAATGCAAATTTTTTTTTTGAAAAATTGGGAACCTATTCATTTTCTTTATTGTTTAGGTGCTATATTTGATCCTAGAATTAAATTAGAACGTTTAGAAAATGGTTTTGACAATTTAAGTGAAAATTCCAAACCGAATCATATGTCATCAATAGGAGAGGTAAAAATAGTCTTTTCGAAGTATATTTTCAATATGAAACAGGTATGGAACCCGCAGTCGCAAAAAGCGAAATATCCAGAGAAGCTGTATCAGAAGAAACAACAAATAAAGACTTATACTCTTGGAATGCACTGAATAGGCCAAAGAGGACCCGAATCCAAGCACATCCTCCTCTTCAGAAGCACACCACAAAAACAACTAATATACTGTCCTCCATGGAGTCGCAGGTAATGAACTCAACAATATTGACAACCCCCGAAATGTTTCGCAGGTCACTTGATATCTTAGAGTTTGGAGAGCCAAAAATGTATTTTTCGGGTATATCAGACTTGCCTTGGATGTTTTTGCTGTTCCTGTCTCAACCGTTTCATCCGAACAAACATTTAGTCAATGAAGATTTTAAATGAAAGGAGGACTAAACTTGCTCAAAAATGATTGAAGTCCTCACATGTCTTCGAGATTGGGAACGATCGCGCCATAAAAGTCAATACGAGGTTACGCGACAAAACTTTAGTAGAATCATTTCAATTTTGTAATATAGATGATACAGATGAGAGGTCCTAGTGAACCACCCCCAAATTAGTTTGTTTAATAAATATAATTCGTAATTAATTATCAATTATTGCATTCTTTTTTTTTACCAAGTTTTTCTCCCATTGGTTTCTCTTGGTGAGGTTTTTAACGAGGTATAATTGTTAATATTTCTTATTTTTTTTTTTTTTGATGAATGATATCTATTTTTTTCTTATATTACAATTTTATTGTATTAAAATTGAATTAATATTGAAATGTTAACAAAAAAAAAAAAAAAAAAAAATTGAATTGAATTGAATTTTGATATTGAAAAGTTAACTAAAAACAATTATATTTATAATTATTTATTTGAAAAGTTAATAAAAAAAAACAAAAAAAATAAGAAAATCGGGCTAACCCTGCCGGACCCGCCGCCTAACCCGGCGGGTTAGGTGTAATAGCCACTACTACCAAATTCTCATAATAAAATCATATAAAATAATAAAAGAAATTGGGCCCAAAATTTTCTTTTTATTAAATATATATATATTCTTTAACACCTATACATTTTTACACAAAATGTATAACATATACAAAAGTCATCAAAAACATAAGGAAGTGTAACCCGCTTCTTCTCGAACGCCGACATCCATCACAGTGTCCTCACCTAGGTCCGCAAACATAGAAACAACGGGGTGAGCACTAAAATAATGCTCAGAAGTAAATCCTCTACTCATGCTAGCCCCGTAACTCTCTCTCTCTAATTCTTTCCTTACAACTCCTCATTCAATTTCTCTTTGGGTACTTCTCTCTTTTTCTCTTTCTCTTTCTCTTTCTCTTAAAACTCTTTTCTAATAACTCTTTCATAAGTCACGCCCCATCTTACCGGGGCACGGCCGGGACTCACTCCCCTCTACTGAACCTCTACTCATTCTAGCCGATCGGACTCGGTTTTGCATGGATTCGGAACCCTTGGCCATGTGAGTATATATCTCCTCTCTCGGTACTCGGGTATAGCCCTCATCCGCATGCACTCTCACGGGCTACACCACTTCTCTTCTGATACTCATACCGCTCTCTCAATGCGGCGTACATGCGGAATACTCTACCCATTACTCACGGGTTCCCATCGCACAACCTACTCTATTCTCTTCTCTTAACTCTTAAAGTAGCTTATACTCACATTCTCTACTATACTAATGCTATTCTTACTACTTAAGTGCATAACAATTTGTGAGAGCTGATTCATGCTCACTAATGCACTAATGAAATGCCAAATACATGATTTCCTCAAAACAGTCATTCTACACCAGTCACACTAAAAAGACCATAACTTGCGTTTATACACCTCCGATTGCTACGGTTCTGGTCTCGTTTTAAAGCTTAGAAACAGGGCTACATCTTTTATGTTTTGATCTCAGCCCGTTCAAACCGTAAATGCCCAAATATCACTTAGAAAGTTACGGCAGTGACAGAGCAGATTTTACTTAGGATTTCATCAAACAACTCATGTGCATATAAACACTCTACTAAATTACTACTATACTTCATTCTCTAGCCATCCAAAATGGGGAAAAACTCCCTCAAATACTCATAATCCCTATCAAAAAGCACTTCCAAATAGGTTCACACAACATCTCTCAATCTTCATCTCAAATTCCATTTCTCATCACACATAAAAAACAATTCTCATAATACATATTCATCTCAACTCATCTCAACAACATAACATACTTATACAAGCATACATCTCTACTCAATCTCTAAATCTCTACTCAAAAACTTATTCAAAACTCAAGTTGGTTGGATTTACTTACCTTGTCAAAGATGACTTCTTTAGCACTTTTCCTTCCCTTTGTGGTCTTGTCTCTTCTCTACAACTCAAACACACAACAAGGACAGCAACAACCAAATAAGACTTCACTACAATTATAAGAAAACTCACATCTAAAGCATGAATCCTTACTTAGGATGCTTTAGGTGAAATCTCTACTCAAAACCCTTAAATCCCTTAAAATCGGAAGATTGGATGGAGAAATTAGAAAGTGGCAAATGGAAAAGGCGGGTGAATGAAGAAATAAGGGTTTCTCTACACTTAACCCTTTTTAGTTCATATTATAAGCATCATTTCCCATTTTGCCCTTGTCCTTCTTTAGAAATTCCATCTATATCCTTTGATTCTTTTCAAATCACCCCCATCCAAACACAATCTCTACTAAATTTCCTTTCATTTTACTCCCCACTTTTCCTACTAATTAGGGGTAGAATGGTCATTGTGCCCCAAAAGAAAAATTCTCTAGAAAACCAAAAACTTTGTTTTAGGCTCGTCGCCGCGGCAAAGAACTTTCTGTCGCCCCGGCGAAATAGGGCAGACCTACCCGTGGTGCAACTCCTCCTCCTCCGCGGCGAAGCTTATTCTTCGCCCCGGCGAAGATTGGATTTCCAACTTCACCAAAACTCAACCATTTCAAGGCAACAATTCAACCACTCACACATACAAACTCAATTAAAGTTGAAATGATAAACTTTAACTAATACAGAAATCTTAAATACGTACCTCAAGTGGGATATTACATTAGGGTTGGCAGGCCGAGCTGGGCCAGCCATTTTCTCCATAATGGAGGTGAGTTAGGCTCGGCCCGCCAAACTACGTAACCCGTCATGGGCCGCTGACGGGTTAATTTTCCACCATTATTTTAAAACATTGCTCTCAATTTGAATTATTTCCAAAATCGATATAATTTTCCTTCTAATTATTTTAAAAATAAAAATAATGACAATCTTTAGTCACAAGTAATTAGCGAACAAGATCCCCATCTATCGGAGCAGTGCCAAGATATCCTCAACTGAACTTCCCTCCACGTGTAGTCCTTTAGATACGCAAACTGACACATTGCCCAAGCTTCCGTCTGCACATTTCTTCGTCTTCTTCTTTCACTCATTTCTCTCTTTCACATTCAATGGCTATTAGGTCTTTAATTGTTCCTTCAGCTTCTAAATCACCAACCACACATTGCTTTCTACATCCCACTACTTCTCCTTCATTCCCTCAACAATCTTTTTCTTTCTCCACCAAGCCCGTTAACAATCTTAACAATGTCTTTTTTATAACCCACTACACTCTTGCTTCTCTTCACCATCACCGCGCTCTTGCTCCCCTTCCCGCTCTTGACTCCGACTTCCCTCATCCTCTTCACCAGGTTTTTTTTATTTAGCACTTGGTTTTGGTGTCATTACTTGCATTCCAAATGTCTATTAATAACCTTTATATAATATGAAATTATTAGTCTTGATGCTTATGATTCTAACTTTTGGTGGGAATATTGGGAATATTATTGAAGGGATCGGCGAATTTTAGGAGCAATAAGAGCTTTGAGCAATGGAATTCCTTGACGGCCAAGTTCTCTGGAGCGGCAAACATCCCATTTACGGTGCTGCAAATGCCTCAGATCATCCTTAATGCTCAGAATCTTATAGCAGGAAATAAAACTGCCCTTTTGGCGGTCCCATGGCTGGTAACGAGATCGCATTAATTTCTTTATCTTTGGTACAATTTACTTTATGTGCTTGTTTTTAATGTGGGTAGTCTTATTTTTCCCTAAAAACGCCTTAGATGAAACAAAGTTGGGTTGGTTTTGTCTCCATTTGCTAATCATTTGTTGTCTTCAGTTGGAATTTCAGTGAAGAGTTGTTTTGGGGGTTTTCTAAGCGTTTTATATATGAAAAAAAATAGAAGAATGAAATGATGTAATGATATATTTAAGAAATTATTCAGAGATCTGGAGTTTTGTTATTGAAAAAGAAAAAAAAAAAAAAAATCACAATTTGACAGTTCAAGTTATCCCCGTTCCTTTGTTTCTTGTTGGCCAATTTGGAGTTTTCATCATTGGGAGTTAAGGGAGTGAATGTTGTGAATACAGGGCATGCTTACTGGTTTGCTTGGGAATCTTTCGCTTCTTTCATACTTTGCCAAGAAGAGGGAGAAAGAGGCTATTGCGGTCCAAACATTGGGCGCTGTTTCAATATATGTGGTCATTGCTCAGCTTGCAATGGGAGAAGCAATGCCTCTGCCTCACTTTGTGGTTACTTCAGTTGTTGTGGCCAGTGGTCTTGTTTTAAACTTCCTCAATTACTTCGGTATGCTGAATGCTGAAATCTGGCGATTCTGGGAAGATTTTATTACCGTTGGTGGGATAACAGTCCTTCCTCAAGTAAACTCTCTGCTCCTCTCAATCTTGCACTATGCACCCACTCACACAGTGATTGAGAAAACTTCTATGTATCTCACAATATGTTGATTCTCCATGACCTTTTTTATGTATAAATTTGGCTACAGGTGATGTGGTCTACATTTGTACCATATATACCAAACAGTATTGTTCCAGGGGTGATAGCTTTTGCCGTAGGCGTGACAGCTGTTGTTATGGTAAGCTTTTCTTGCTTATAGGGTATTAATCTACCTCTTGTTATGGTGTACGGCAGATGTGACTCCTAAAAGATATGGGGGAATGCTAAGCTATGGATTATATTCTGCTGTAGATAGTACTATGTGCAAAAATCTTTCTTAGAAAGGATTATGAATTCTGCAGATGATGATACTATGTCCAAAAAATCCTTTCTTGGAAAGAGAAATTTTTCATGATTTAAAACTTCCTAATTTACATGGTGAAACAATGTGCACAGCTGATCGCCTGTCTTATTTTTCCAGATATTCAATTTTATTAATCACATATTTATCTTCCTCAAGAAAACGATCTTCAAATATTCAGATGATTATTTTTTTCTTTTATGATAAAATAATTAAGCAGAATGCAATCTTGTGTTATTCTGATATGGGCATTTAATATAATAATGTAAAGATATGATTTCACTTGGCTGGGCCAGCACTGGCAATGAATTGTCCTTTTGACAGCTGGGTCTGGAAAATTGGATTGCATAGGCAACTCTAGCATGCGACCTTTATGGAATATGGGAAACAGAGTGTCTATATTGCAGAGTTTGGTTGGAATTATGGAAAACTACATTTGGTAATGGAGTTAAGAGGATTTAGCAACAGTATTGCACCATGTAGAAGTTTTACCTCACTGCATCAAAAGATGTGTTGTCCAGTGCAGTGCTAAATGTAGCATGACAGTGCATTCTCACACTTTTATAATATTTAGTATTAAACTTGAATTCTGAAATCCTTTAAGGCTTGAGTTCTCAGCCTTTAGATATATGTGCATTCTAATGTAAAAGGCAGAAAAGTAAACTCTGTTTTGGTACTACTTTATAGCCTTTTTGAATGTTGATGCTCTTTGTACAGGAATAGGAATTTATTTATTTATTTATTTTTACTATAATTTTTTATGTTTAGCTTTAAAAAGCACAAAGAGGAATGTAGAACTTATGGGATTTTTCTTGCCTAGAGGACAGCCTCCTAGCTGAAACTCGCTGTATCATTTCATTGGAATAGTCAGGGTAGTATGAGAAAGACTGAGATACCCATGTAAAAACTAATTTTCTTTTTGCTTGGACAATTATGATTCGTCACTTCTTGAGTACCATTGACAGATTCGTTATTAACTTGAATGTTTATATACTACTTAAGTCCAAAGATCTTCTCTTGCGTCTTTCCTTCTGGAAAAACCTTATAGGAAACTAGTTTGATTAAGCAATTTTCCTTAATATAAATGACCTTAGGTTGTCATCTAAACTCAAGATTACTACCTTTTGAGAGTTTAGAAGTCATTTCTTTTTCCTTCATGTTAATAATGTACAGAGATATGCAGTTCAATGAAGCAATTTTTTAAACTGCCTGCTGCTAAGATTTGCAGGCAAGAATGGGCAAACTTCCAGAGAAAGGCGTCAAATTGGTTGGAGCACTAGCTGGATGGACAGCAACCCTTCTCTTCATGTGGATGCCTGTTTCACAAATGGTAATCGTTTGTATGCTTCAGTTTTATACCTCAACATCAAACAGGTTATGGTATCCCTCTCTTGACTGAAACTTATGATGCCTGTGTAGTGGACAAATTTCGTGTACCCTGATAACATCAAAGGCTTGTCAGCATTCTCAATGTTGCTTGCTATGATTGGAAATGCACTTATGATCCCACGTGCACTCTTTATTCGCGATTTAATGTGGTATGGCTCTTCCCCTATTGATCCGTTTTTCCTTTCATTCTGTATGAGATGGTCAAGTGACATTATTTCTTAGATTTTTTAACTTTTCAAATTATAACTCTGGGCCAGCCAATTATACCATCTTACATTCTGATAAGCTATGCCTAATCAGCTGCCTTTATTATATCACCTGCTAGTAGCAAAAAACTGGAGTTTGACATGTATGGATTAGGTCAACAGTCAGTTTTTGATATTAATACAATCCCGCCATCTGGTGTTTGCACAACTAGCAGCTGTTCAGAACAACATAGTAGTTTGAAATAATGGTCAGTTGAAAGAACGTCTTGAGTAGCTCTTCCTCGTGAATGATTAAAAGTTCTACAAACCATCTGAATATGGAAATTGTAAAGCAGTTGAGAGAATTCTGTTGTGTGGGAACATGTAAAACTAGCTTATGTGGTAAAAAAATTGATGTGCTTCAATTTCTTCTTTTATCCTAAACCTTGCAATTCTTGATCATCATGCCTCCATAACAGTGAACCAATGTATTTTTGTGTAAAATATCAGTACTATATTCATTCAACTATGCTTGCAGGTTCACTGGTGCAACTTGGGCATCCCTATTTTATGGGTATGCGAATATTGCCTGCCTGTACTGGTAAGAAATTATAAAGTTTTTTAATCTATATTTTAAAATTTCAAGTGTTCTTTCTGAGAATGAGACTTGTAAATTCTAATCTCAACTAACTCATTATGTTGTGATTTCAGTTTCAATGTTATCAGCAGGGAATTCTTTTTGGCGGCAACAGCTGGTTTATTTTCATGGATAGGTACTTTCTAAATTCCCGTAGAGCCATAGCTTTTGGGGAATAATATAAGATAAAAAACTCCACCTCGGCCCCAATTGTCTGAACCATTTACTTTGAAAAAGAATAGATACTCTATACCCTTACCTTGATTAAATGGTTAAACGTAATGGAGATGTTAATTTATTTCGATTGAGCAGGTATGGCTTTGTGGAAAGATACTGTAGTATATGGATACAACTCACCTATGAGATCTTTGAAAGAGTTGGTTTTCGGACGTTAAGTTGACAAGTGATCTGATTACCTGATAGTAAGCATGGAATATAGAAATTATTCTTGTCCTTTGAGATGCAGTTCCTGAGTAAACATGAAGTTGAAAATACATAAACTGTGTGGTCCTTTCAGTTAATGCAAGGAGAAGCTTGGAATAATTAAGTTGTAACTGTTAAGGTAATAACATAAGGGGTGGAATATAGCCTTATGGCCGATGAATAAATGCGTGTAATTTATATGCAACGTAGTTTAAATTTTGTAATAAAATTGGGTTCTCCACCCAAAAAATGTTTGTACCCCAATTGATAATATCCCTAGTTTCAGTGTTATTTGTTCTTATTCTTATGATCTCAATGAGTCTGCAAGCTTGGGTAGAAATTTCTTCACGAAAATATCGGTGTTGATTTACTTCTGGTATACATATATCTTCTAAGCTCAAGATGGGAGTATGCAAGCATTAGATGAAAGATCAAAGTATACTTCCACTAACAAAAATAAATCAGTAGTAAGTAGTGACATGATCCAACCCTGGAAGGCCAACAAAACTTGGTCAAGAAGGATCCAGCAACAAGCCTTTAAAGCTCAAAGAGATCTGAAGAGATTTACCAATAGTAAATGGCAAATAATGAAAGGTTTCATATCCCAAAAGATCACGTTCCTTGCTAAGCATCAATTCTATTTGTTAATTGTTACTTAAACAATAATCTAGTGTATGAACACCACATATTATTACATATTTCATATTAAATGATCCAGAATACATATTCCAGATGCAGGTTGAGATTTTCAATCAATAAATATTGACAAACAATTCCAAGAGCAAAAACTCCATTTCTCACCCGCAGCTTTGATGGGAAAGACCAAAACATGATCCAACAAAACCCATATGTTCTTGCAAATCTCTTTGTGATCTTTCAGATGCCCAAATCATGAACATAGTACTTAACAACCTCCTCAATGATATCTGAAGAAGCATAGTGACAGCCTTTAAAAAATTTTGTGTTCACATAATTAGAACATAATGCAAATGCCAACAGCAGAAGCTAAACTGCAAAAGATACAACAAATAAAGTGATAGGAATCAAGATATTCATAATTTTTCAGTCACATAATTAAAGCATCAATGCAACTGCCGACAGCAGAACCTAAGCTGAAAAAAGATAAAACAAATAAAGTGATAGGAATCAAATTATTTCTATGAATGCACCTTTCACATACTGCAACGGCTGCACTGTTGGAAAAGGAACGACTCTATTCAGAATCTAAAGAAAAGTGCAGGTAGCACATGATCTAATTGACGGGTCTCTACTGAGATCATTGGACAGACTACTCCTGTTTTTTTCTTCACCAGTGGGGAAACACCATTTTTCTCAGCACTACATTCTCACCTCTCATACAGGAGTTTCAGCAAATACAAGAGGTTAGCACAGAGGAATGGTGTAGCTCTGCAAAGACATTATCAAGAATACAACTGTCAAAAAAAAAAAAAAAAAACCTGAATTAAAGCTTAAAAAAGTCTACTCTGAGAAGATTTATAGCAAGTCCGTGAGAACCAAGAAACCAAGAATACTGCTATCTTTCTTTAACTACTGAAAAAAAAAAAGAAAAAAAGAAAAAAAAATGTAGGTTTTCTCATTTGGCAGACAATTTCTACAAGCTAAGCACACAGAAACATATTAAAGTAGAAATTAATTAGCAACATAGAATAAAGAAATTTTTATTAGAAGATGGATACATCAATATGAAAAAGATATTATAACGTGTAATTGGAGAATAACACATACATAAACACAAGCAAGCTATTCACACAAAGAAAAAAGAAGGAAGATAGAAAAGAAGTAATCACTGCAAGAGAATCAAATTATATCACACAATGTATAAGAGAATATCTATACCAGAAATCACGTAAATTTGGGAGAGCAATAACAGGAGGAAAATGAAAAAAGGGTACGCTGAATTAAAGACAGTGTAAAGCAATTGTGGGTCAACAGAATCAAGATAGAACCATTACAGCCCTTGCCAATCATTAAATTCTCCAAAACAACTGAAAATCAAACAAAAAGATTCAAACATATGCACTGCAACAGTTTAAATTTTTTCATCTCGGTCTTCAAACAGAAATACTGAAGTCCCAAACAAGTTTTTGTAATAGTCGCTAAAAGCAAACAGCAAATTATAAAAATAACAGTGCCGATCATGAGTCAACACGGTAAGAGTGCATACCATATGCTAAGCATTTAAGAGCCACGTATCCCCATGAAGTATTGAAATGCACGCTTCAAAACACAGGTTCAGAAGTGCTCAAGTGGCTGGGTATCCAGTAACAAGGGTTTCCATACTTCTGTTTTTACTCATCCATTATGTCTTCTTTCTCCTGAACATGTCTTGTAAAAGTCTATGGGCATCAACCCTCTTTCCTGGTCTAGCAAAGGTAGAACTGAAACAAGAAAGAGTACTTTCACAGGGTGCAAACCCTTTCTCATTCATCTCCATGACTAGTCGTTTTGCCTCAGCCCGATATGACAGGATTAACGATCTGTCCAGTTCAATCCTTTTAGATAGTTCACACCATCCACAAATCAGTATGTCATAAGTTGAAGAATTAGGGGGTCTTCCTCTCACTTGCATCTCATTCATAAGCTCTCTAGCCTGGTGCATCTTTCCCACCTTGGCAAAATAACTAATCAGCACATTATAGGTGCTAGTTTTTGGTACAAAGCCTTTGGTAATCATTTCACAGTAAATGTGTATGGATTCCTTCTTATTTCCAATCTTAGCATGGCCAGATATCAAAATATCATACGTAGAAGCATTAGGGTTCAAGCCTCTTTTCTTCATTTCACCAAGCAAATCTTCCACTTCTTTCACTGAAACAGCCGCCAAAAGAGCACCTAGAAGGAGATTATAAGTGGCAGTATTTGGGGAAACTCCTTCATTTATCATCTGAGAATACATAGCAAAAGCCCTCTCTAGATGGCTGCTAACACAATATCCACGTATAAGGGCATTGTAAGTGATAATGTCTGCCATTATTCCTCTTCCTCTCATATCTTCTAACACTGAAGTGGCTTTTCTAGTCATCCCCAGCCTACATAAGATTGTAATAAGAGTGTTGTAATATTTTTGATTGAGTTTGACTCCCATACCTACAAGTTGCTCATGCATTTGAAATATCATGTCAGCCCTTCTACTTTTGGATGATGCATCAAGAAGAATCTTACAACTAGTTGAGTTTGGGCAAAAACCCACAACTAACATTTCATTCAGAATATTCAAAGCTTTTTCTATCTCACCAGCTTCACAAAGCCCTGAAACTAGAATGTTACAAGTGACTGAGTTTGGCATTATTCCACTATGCTTCATCTCATTCCACAGTTTAAAAGCATTTTCCAAGTTCCCCTGTTTGCAGCAAGCATTAATCATGGTGTTGTAAGTAGCACGGTCAGGAGCTAAACCCAGGTCTCTCATTCCAGAATAAACAGATTTTGTTTCATATTTGCCAAGTCTCAAGAGACCATTAATTAAGACATTGTATGAAATGACATCAAATGGAATATTCTTTGTCATCATCTCTTGGGCCATGTTCAGAGCAGCTGACTCCTTTCCTGCTTTGAAAAAGCCATCTATCAAAGATGTGTAGTTAACATGATCTGGCACCAAGCCCTTAGACTTCATATCTAGAACTAATCTGTTGGCATCCTCCATCTTTCCACTTCTTTTCAAATTGTTCACAAAAACATCAATTATAAAATTGTTTTCCTCCAATCCCACTGACTTCATTTCGTTATAAAGATCAAGAGCAATTTCTTGTTTACTAGCCTTGAAATAGCCATCAATTAGTGTCACATAAATAAAAACATTTGGCATAGTATTTTGACTCACCATTTTCCTCATAACATTTACTGCTTCATCAAGCATTCCTTTTTTCGTATAACCATTTATGATAGAGGAATAAGTAATGACATTTGGAATAACATGTTTCTCCTCCATTTCTTTTAGTATTGATTCCACACCTGTCATGTCTCCTAACTTGCAGCGGCCATCAATCAATGCTGAATAGGAGACATGATTAGGAACCAAATTATGCTTTAAAATCATCTTGAAAATTTCCTCTGCCTCGCTGGCCTTTGCAGCCTTGAAAAGCCCATCCATCAAGTTAGTGTACACAACTACATCAAAGGCAATACCGCGAACTACCATTTGGCTTTGAAGAGAAAAAGCTTCCATGGCACTCCCTGCTTTGAATAAAGAATCAACCAGAGTAGCATAAGAAACGTGATTTGGATCTACACCCATATTTTCCATTTCCTTCAACAGCATTTTTGCCTCAGCCAACCTTCCACGCTTGCAAAGACCACTTATAATTGAACTATAAGTAACTACATCTGGTAAATACCCATTTGTAACCATTTCCTCATATAAAGTAAGTGCTTCTTCGAGTGCTTGCCGCTTACAATATGCACTGATAAGTGTAGTCGATGTAATGAGATTCGGCTCCAAATTCACACTCCCATCATCAGCATCTTTTTTCCACCTAGACCCTAAAATCTCATCAATCAAACTTTTAGCCTTGACAAAATCACCCCTTTCACAAAACCCATTAATTAAACTGTTGTAACTAACAATATCAGGAAGTACACCTTCACTCCTCATCGTTTCCATCAATTTGAGGGCATAATTCATTTCTCCAATTTTGCAATATCCATCAATCAATGTGTTAAACCCTACAATGTCTTTACCAGCCCCACCATTACCTATGTTATCCATAACAAACTCTCCATATTCAACCATCCCAATTCTACAAAAGCCCTTAACCAATATGTTACATGTAAAAGAATCAATACAAACATTATTTTTTACCATTAATGACAATAAACCAAATGCCTGATAAGCAAGTCCTTGCTCACAAAACCCCCAAATGACAGTATTATATGTTACATTATCACTATCAATATCAACATTTCTAAGAAAATCCAATGCCGAACTCAAGTTACCCACTTTACAAAAAGAGTGAACCAACACATTGACAGTGAAAACATTGGGCAAAATTCTACATGACACCATGTGTGTATAAAGAACCCATACCTGAGAGACCAGGCCAGAAGCATTAAAATGGAAAATGAGTTCGTTCCATTGGGGTAAAAGGAGAGGAACATTGAAATTTCTCATGGTAAAGAAAGCTTCTGTTGCCTTGGAGAACCTACCACAGGTTAAGTACAGGTGAATGAGAGTGCAGAAGAAAGAAGCATAGAGATGGGTATTTTTGGGAGTGAGGGTGGAGACACTTCTGTAAGTAGAGGAATTAAGAAGAGTGCTTTTGAAAGTGAGGTTTTGGCGTTGTTTGGTTGGTGAGAAAGTGAGGGAATTTGCGAGAAAATAAGATGGAAAAAGGGTTTTTGTATGCTTCTTGAAGTGGTTTATCATAATGAAGCCGATTGAATCACAAAGACACACTTGACATTTTTAGAATACCGGAGGAAGTAATTTCATTGAAGCGAAAGGGTAGATATGAAAATACACTTATTAAATTCATTTAATTAAATTTATTACACTTTCTATTAAAACTTATTTGATATGTTATGTCCTTTAAATTTGTTTAGTTTTTCATTAAAAATTAATTATTTGTAAATGAAATTAACTTCCATTCATGGAATTTAAGAGTAAAATTATGTTAATCATTTACTAACCGCTTAAAATTATATATGGTATCCGTACTATGCGTATAATATCTATACTATATGTTATATTTATAAATGATAGTAAGATGGTTAGTAATATCGTGAATAATGCTATGTTAATATTTTTTATTTTTTTTATTTTTTTAGAAAAGCTGAAAATTTGTTTAAAATAATACTGATAGTAAAAAAATATTTGTCAATTGAGAAAGAATGATACAAAATGTAATATGAGGATTATGAAATTCGTATTGATAAACGAATGAGTTTTTGAACAAATATTATATTGATTTAAATATTCTTTGTAAATCTATTAATCTTGTAAAACCAAAATTTTAAGGCTCAATAAGATATTACACTTTACTTTAATATTGTTTTTTTATATAAAAAATTAACTAATAATTTTTTTTAAAAGGTTGATGCGGGCTAAACTCACCTGTCACCATTGATTAAGATCTCTCAACTTTGTATATCTACAATCTCTCTTTTATAATCTATCAATTTAGAGCCCATTCTTGTCTCAATCATTACAAGAAGAAAGAATAGCAAAAACAATCACAATAAAGAATAATTTCAAAATTAATTTAATAACGTTTAAAAAAAAACCATTCATATATTAATTTAAATTTCACAACACTCATATTATGAGAATATATATATATAGACCGATAAAGTTTGGGAGCACGTTTTTCTGACACAAAATATATAACAGACTTTAGGTAATTGACATTTATTACGACTTGCATAATTAATGCAAAATGAGTAATGCTAGCCTTACTCACTCTCTTTACTCATTTCTCTTACTCACCTTTGTTAAAATGTTAATCTTATTTACTTTTTCACTTTTTTATCAAAGTGCGTAAGAGAAATGAGTAGGGAGAGTGAGTAAAACTAACATTATTCCTCTAAAAATACCATAATTAAGTTGCAATGTTTTAAAGTAATAGTTTAAAAAGTGTGTTAAAACTTGTGGGAAAAAAATGGGATTCCCGATTGGCCGATCCTAACCTTTTACCTATTCTTAATTATACAAAAAAAAAAAAAAAAAAAATCTCTTTCATCACTCCTTAGTATTAAAATTTTTACTTTTTTTTGTTTTTTATTTTTTTCAATTACTCTTTAAGAAAAATAACAAATTATAAATGATAAGACAACTACAGTATGATCCTCACTCTACTCAAATAAATTGGGTTGAGGAAAGCACTCACCATATGAGGATTTTCCTTTGTTAAATAACGTTAGGAATGGGAACCAAAGTTTAAAATATTGAGACTTTCGTAAGCCCCTGCGGTTTGATATAATAACCAATTCTCTCTAAAGTTTATGAACTAACAATAATCTCCGTGTTATTACTAAACCATTTAATGAGCCGTTAGCCCTTACATTATTAAGAGTTACTAACTACCAAGAAATTATAATTAATGGCCTTATTTTGGGACTGGAATTGAAATGTAGCACATGAAATAACACTTTTCCATTTTCCACTAATTTCATTGACGAAAATACCTCTATATAAATATAAACCCTCACTTCTTTAACTCCATTGAAGCAAACATTAACCGTTCCCTCCTTCATCTTCTTTTGAAAAGAAAATGTTGATTCTGTGCCAGAATAGAGATAATTGAACGTACTTATTGTCAGTTTTGGCAAATGAAACTATCCACATTTACTGGTTTTAGATTTAAGGTGTGTAATATTTCTTCTCCAATTTTTTTCAATTAACTTATTGTGAAATGTTGTTGTGTTGTTTATTGATGATTGAGGAGTGTGGTGATGATGGGTTTAAAGTATAGAGAGTTTTTAGGTTTATTTTGAGTTATTTATTGAGTTTTGCTTCGAGATATAGGGTTTTTTTTTATAGAGTTTTTGGTTTAGAATGAGAAATTGGCTTGATTGCTCTGTTATGGTGTGAATTTCAGTGATTTGAATGACATCCAGACAATGAAAACAACAAACAAAGACTTATGTTTTTGATTCGATAGGGGTTTCGTACGATTTGAATACCCCTATATCAGATGAAAATCTCAAATGTGGTAAGGGAAATGAAGTTAAATCGTCCAAAACCCCCATATGTCAAACAGTGTCAAACGGTATCGGACAACAATGATTTTGTCCATTCATCCAGTAGAGCTCAATAGATGGCTATCAGATACCATCAAACGAATGGACATAATTAGTGTTTTTCGATACAATCTAACATCGTCACACACACACACACACACACACACACACAACACTTCCATTATTAATTCAATCATACATTTGGTCATATGATTTGTGTTGTTCGGTTGTGGATTGATGATGGAAAAGATGGACCTGGGGTCCTTTAGAAATGTAAATTCTAAATGTATCATGATAGGTTTTAACTATTTACACATGATGGTCAATGCTTGTATTACAGGGGTTATTTTGCCAAAATTTCTTAGGCTACGTTTGGTAGGCTTTTTTTTTTTTTTTTTTCATTATCCTATACAATCCAATGAAATAATTAACTTTTCTATTCAACTCAAAATTCAATCATATTCTATTCAACTCAAAACATTTAACAATTATTTTTCTCAATAAAAAAGTTTATAAATTCACAAAAACACCCCCACCCACCCAAGCCACTGTCACCTGCCAACAGCCACTGCCAGACATCGACGCCATAATGACGCATGATCGACTGGATCTAGCCAGTCGTATGCCGATCTATCCATTTTCGACCAGATTTACTGTCAAAGATCTGGCCGTTGACAACAGCCATATCGTTGCCATCTTTGATGGCTAAACGACGACCATTGCTTGGTCGTCGTTGACTGCCAAGATATGGCCATCGTCAACGGCTTGATCTTTGGCCATATATCTGTGGATCTGGCCAGAAAAGGCTAGATTGGTGTACGACCAGCCAGATCCAACCGATCGTGTGCCATTCCGACGACTTTTGGCCACTGTATGACAATGGTGGCCGGCTGCTAGCAATAGTTGGGTGGGTGGGGGTGTTTTTGTTAATTTATAAACTTTTATTGTGTAGAGTGTTTAGTTAAATTAACAAATGTAGAGGGTTAATATATAATCTAAATATTTTCAGAAAATATTTTCCAAAACACATTCTCAGAATCCTATCTTATTTCATTAAATACTATTCTATTATAGAATGCTATTCTAAAAAGCCTACTAAACACGGGCTTAAAATTTCTTAAATAGTCAATCTTGTATATAAAAGGTACAACACTAGTAATACAAAGGATGATGGAGTACAATGTGAATAACAAGCAAAATAACATGTAAATAGTACACTGTAAGGAAAGTAAACATAATATGAACTAAGTGTTTCTCGATGAAGATGCTCTTGGCAAGGGTATGAGATTCTTACATGTTTTACGGTTGTGTCCATATGAATTACATTGGCTGCACTTCGTTGGTGTGACATTTTCGCCTCTAGAATGTATCTAGACTGTTCATCTTGTGCCCCGTTGTCAGTTAACAATCGGTGGAAGTACGACTCGGTCTCAAACCTCATATGGTACGATTTAGTTTTGGTAGGTCTAACCGTACTCGCTAAAAGACATGTTGTATTTTCCAGGTCTAATAGAGGGACTGTTTGTATAGGAGTGGTTGTTCCAAAACCTTGATCATTCTCCATATCTTCCATCCTAGCATCCAAATCATCCAAACCCGGTATATTTTAATGATTTCCTACACCCTCATGTACTTCTGGAGGGGGATCTCCTATCTAACCATACGCATCATGCCCGGTAGTCTCGTACACATTAATCATTTCATTAGCGCTACCTTGATTTAGTATTGGATGTCCATATGTATCATTAATATTGATGGTGTTATGGCCGGAGAATTTCAAAGAAAAGAAAGGAAAAACTGGAAGAATATGTGGATGACATGTATCATTACATTAAGACTGATAATTTATACATCAGTGCAACCAAAATATTCACTGTTGCAACAACTATAGCAGGGACATTTTCATATTTGAATTTAAACTCTAACAACCAACTAAAGCATACACAAAACACATCAATTACAGGTCTTAATCACACCTAAACTAATATTAAAAAATGCATCAAACTGCATCTCACACATGACAACTACGACAATAGAATTCAATTGGCACCAAAGCTTTTCAAACTGCAAACTGGAACATGATGCATTTCCAGCAAAATATCACTGCATCAACACTCCTCTTTGATATTTTTGTTGGAAACACCAAATTTGAGCCTAAGATCTTCAGACTTGGCTTTGGAATCAGTAGTTTGATTTTCACCTTTGCAATGGATTAAACTAACTTCACCATTATACTTAGCTTCCCTCACAGCATGAAATTTTATCTTAATGTGCTTGGTTCTGCCGTGGAGAACTGGATTTTTGGCCGTGGCCACTACAGACTGATTGTCACACAGAATTAGAGTTGGACTTCCCTGGTTTTGCTTCAAGTCTGCTAGAATTTTCCTAACCCAAATGGCTTGATTCACAGCTGCTATAGCAGATATATACTATGCTTCTGCTGTGGACTAAGTCATAGTCTCCTATTTCTTTGACAGCTAACAAATTGCACTAGAGTTTATGTAAAACACATAACCAAAGGTGTTTTTCATGTCATCAAAGGATCCTCTCGAGTCACTGTCAGTATAGCACAGCAGCTTCAATTTTTCAGATTTTTTGAACCAAATGCCAAGCCTGGTGCTTCCTTTCACATACCTTAACACTCTATTGGCTGCCCTAAAATGCAATTCACTCGGATTACTTATGAACCTAGAAAGATAACTGGAGGCAAACATGAGGTCAGGTCCTGTAGCTGTCAAGTATAGCAAGCATCTAATTAAGCTTCTAAACAGCCCCTCACCCACTCTCATTGCACCATCATCCTTGCTTAACTTCAAATTGGGAACTAATGGAGTGTCCACTGGTTTGCAATTCTCCATGCCCAACTTCCTAAGAACTTCATTTGCATACCTTGCTTGACACACAAAAATGTCATCATTAGACCGATTTATCTCCATACCAAGGAAGTATGTCATTTCCCCTAAATCAGTCATCTCAAATTCGCTTTGCATGGACTTTTTAAACTAGTTCAGTTGCTCAACATTACTCCCAGTAATCAGCAAATCATCTACATACAAAGAGACTACAATCAAGTCACCTTTAGTCTCCCTAACATAAATTCTATGCTCATTAGGACTTTTAGCATATCCTAGGCTACTTAGATAGTCATTTATTCAGCTGTACTAGGCTCTACGTGCATGCTTCAGGCCATATAAGGCCTTTTTCAGTAGATACACTTTATCTTCTTCACCTTTGACTTGATAACCTTCAGATTGCTCCACAAATATTTCCTCACTCAACCAACCATTTAGAAATGAAGATTTAACATCAACCTAGAAAATTTTCTAGCCAAATTGGGCTGCTAAGGCAAGGAGTAACCTGATAGTATCATGCCTAGCCACCAGAGCAAAAGTGTCTGAAAAATCCACCTCATGCTGCTGTGCAAACCCCTTAATCACCAAACTTGCTTTGTGTTTGTCGACTGATCCATCAAGATTGAGTTTCTTCCTGTAAATCCACTTCACTTGGATCACCTTCCTATTTCCAGGCCTGTCAACTAGTTCCCAGGTGCTGTTTTTCTCTATCATTCATATCTCCTTCTGCATTGCATTTCTCCAGGCTTCTGACTTAACAATTTTAGCATAGTTCCTTGGTTCAAGCATAGCCATATTACTTCTTGCATAAACATCAACCAAGGTTCTGGTCCCTCTAACCAAAAGCTCTTCATCCTCTTTAGTTTCAGCCTCATCAATCAGACTTTCGGTTGACTGTTATGGTCTGCATTCTTCATCAATCTTTGTCTCTTCCCAATTCCAGATTACTCTTTCATCAACCCTTATATCCCTTGTAATCACAATTCTTTTGGATTCAGGAATGTAGACCCTATAGCCTTTGGACTAACTGTTGTACCCTATAAAGATTCCCACTTCTGATTTTTCATCCAACTTGCTCCTCTTATTTGCTGGAACCATTACATAGCAAATGCTTCCAAACACTTTAAGGTTGCTTACTGTTGGTTAGACTCCACTCCAAGCTTCCAATGGATTCAGATTCTTAACAGCCTTGGTTGGGAGTCTATTGAGAATATAGACCCCTGTGTTGACAACTTCAACCCAAAACATTTTTGGCAACTTTTTCTTTACAATCATACACCTAGCCATCTCCATGAGTGTCCTATTCTTCCTTTCATTAACTCCATTTTGCTGTGGAGTGTATGGAGTAGTGAATTGATGCTTGATCCCTACTTCTTTGCAAATGGAATCAAACTCATTTGATGTGTATTCAGTCTCATTGTCACTCTTTATAGTCTTGATACTCAGCCCTGTTTGATTCTTCACCAACAACTTAAAACTTTTGAATACTGTAGCAACCTCATTCTTTTACTTTAGGAAATACACCCAAGTCATCCATGTGAGGTTATCAATAAACAGCACAAAATACTTGCTTCCACTCATGGATTCAACTTGCATAGGGCCACAAACATCAGTGTGGATCAGTTGGAGTTTTTTGGTTGCTCTCCAAACCTGATCCGTGGGAAAGGGTGGCCTGTTGAGCTTACCAAGTTGGTAAGCACTACAAAGACTCTTCTTCTCTTCAATCTCAAGCAGGTCCAGAAGCATGTTTTTGCTCATAATCCCTTTGAGGCCATTATAGTGAAAGTGGTGAAACCTTTTGTGCCAAAGTTCTGATTCTTCCAGCCTAGATGTTAAAGCGAAATTACCAGGTTTCTTCCACTCAACCGGGAAGCTTTTTCCCATCATTTTCACACACATTAATTCGTTTCCATTACCATCTAATATAACACAAGCCTGATTTTGAAAATGTAAAGAATAACCCTTCTCTAACATTTGCCCAACACCTAACAAATTTTGACTAATATCAGGTACATACAAGACATCAGGGATGATTTTAGTACCTGATTGTGTTTGGACAGCAACATCTCCTATGTCTTTGACCTCCACAAAGTCACCATTTCCTATCTTAACTCTGGAACTATAAGACTTGTCCAGATTAGTGAACTTTTGCAGGTCTGCAGCCATGTGGTTGGTGCAGCCACTGTCAATTAGCCAAGCTTCATTGTTGAGTTGTGATGCGTAGTAAGAGGCCACAAAGAGTTGTTCAGCCTCCTAACATTGCGGTTAGAGGTGTTCAAAAAAATGTAAAAACCAAACCGAACCGAAAAACAGGTTAACCGAAAAAACGGTTCGGTTACGATTCGAAAAATTCAAAAAACTGAATTTTCTGTTCGGTTACCGATTTGGGAAAAAATAAAAAGCGGTTAACCGAAACCGGTTTTACATATATATATATATATATATATTAAATAAAAATTAATATATTATGTATTATATATTAAACAAATAATAATAATATATTATATTATATATTAAATAAATAATAATAATATTTTTAATGTATTGTTAGTAGTGGTCAATGGATATGTATGAATGTTTAATTTTTATTTGGATATGTATTATTTATATTTACAATTTAATTTAGGAAAAAATAAAATAAATAAGTTTTATTAAAAAAAGGGAAAACTGGTTCAAAACCGATTAATTGCTTTTTTTAAAGCGGTTAACTGGTTTTTTGGTTAACTGAAAAACCGGTTTTTCCTCCAAACTGGTTCGGTTCAAAAAAACGGTTAACCGCTTTTAAATACCCCTAATTGCGGTTGATCTTCTCCAACTTGAGCTTGTTGTGATGGCTGACTTCCCTTGTTCTTGTAGACCCTTTCTATGTGCCCAAACTGCTTGCAATCTCTACATTTTATCCCTGGTTTGAGCCAGCACTTCCTCTCATAATGCCCTTTCTTTTTACAGTAAGAGCAGGCATGATACTCCTTCACCCCACCTAGTTTTTCCCATTGACCATTGCTCTTTTCTTTCCCTTTTTTATCCCCATCATACCTCCTGTTATGTCCTTGTGCAGCATTGCCTTTTTTATTTGCCATCATTGCACCCTTACTTGTGTCTTCTTTCCTTAAGAGTCTTCTTTGCTCTTGAGCTTGGAGTGCATGAACAAGCTCAGTCAAGGTGATTTGAGACATGTTCTTAGAGTCCTCAACGGAAGAAATTTTGGACTCAAATTTTTCGAGCAAGCTCAGCAAGACCTTCTTCATAACTCTTCTATCTGTTAACTCCACTCCTAGCAACCTGATTTTGTTGACCACACTCATCAGCCTGTCAACATACTTCTTCACTTTCTCTGATTCTTTCATCCTCAATAACTCAAACTCCCTTCTCAAGTTCAGCACCTGCATATTCCTTGTTATGTTTCTTCCCATGTATTCCTCTCTTAACTTGTCCCACGCCTCATTTGAGTTTCATATGCCATAATCCTTGTGAACACGAGGTCTGTTACAGTTGCATGGATGTGAGATAGGGCTCTTGGTGCCTTGGCAGCTTCTTCTTCATGCATTCTGATCTGGTTCAAGGTGGGATTTGGTCCCAAGGGTGCTAGCTGCCTATTCTCCTTTACATACTGCCACAAGCCCTGACCTCGGAGGAAAGCCTTCATTTTTACAACCCATATATGATAGTGTTCTCCATTGAATACTAGAGGTGACATCAAGGCTGATTGAGCAACCATCAGTTCAAACAGGCTATCTAAAATAGGGGAGTTCTTGGAGGCAAAGTGGAATTCTTGAAGACAAAGTGAAGGGTTGATTATATGAGGAAGAGTCTTTCAGGTTTCCTAAGCTGGCTCTGATACCATTTGATGGTTTTATGGCCGGAGAATTTCAAAGAAAAGAAAGGAAAAACTGGAAGAATATGTGGAAGACATGTATCATTACATTAAGATTGATAATTTGTACATCAGTGCAACCAAAACATTCACTGTTACAATAACTACAGCAAGGACATTTTCATATTTGAATTTAAACTCTAACAACCAACTAAAGCATACACAAAAGTTCAAAACACATCAGTTACAGGTCTTAATCACACCTAAACTAAGCAGCTCACACACGACAACTACAATAACAGAATTCAATTGGCGCCAAAGCTTTTCAAACTGCAAACTGAAACATGATGCATTTCCAGCAAAATATGACTGCATCAACAAATACAATTACCGTACTACCAAAAACTGAATATAAGTGTACATCAACCGTTATGACATGCAATGGAAGGTATTTGGTGGGCTCTTCGAATTACGTGTCAATGAAGAACACAAGGTCGTTGTCATTCTTGATTTGAACATGCTCATCATATCTGTGAGTCACATATTTCACTGTAAGCTCTAAATTATAATGCCTACTATCAATTTGTACGGACTTCAGTAGCTCTTCAAAGTTTAAATGTTCAGGTATTGTGAGAGCTTTCGTCTTTGCTTGTACATGTTTATATGAACCATCATTTTGAGACTCCCACCATTCTCTATACTTTACAAGAATACAAGCTAAGTTTCTCATTTCCCTAAAAATACAAAACAATTCCACAAATATGTGGAAAATCCAAAAATTTAACATATGTTTGAAACTTTCCGATTAGTTGGTAGTGGACTACAATATTTTAACTGCAAAATTAAAACTAAGCAGTCCGAATTTGTCCGACAATATGATATAGAGGTTTCAGGAAAATTGACAGAGTCCTTGTTGTCTTTTGGTTTGATATTGGGATACTGGATGGAAGCTGTCTTGTTCACATGACTTGTTTTCGCCTGATACCGTATTAGACATCAGACATAACTCGTCTTAAACCTTCGTCAGATACCTATGATATTGATATAACCTGAAACCTAGACCCAGATTTCCACAATGCAAACCATTTTCAACATCCTCATTCAATTTAAACTCATAATATTATAATAACACTAATAACGACAAATCAACCCAAATTGTCTCACTTAACATGTTTTCTATAAACATATTCTAAAACCTCAACTTAAATCTTTTCCAACCACGTTCAAATAACTAAACTTACCTCTTATTTGTTATAGACCGTAGAATAACCCAATATATCAACAAATTCATTGAAAAATAGCTCGTTTACAAGATTTAAGTTGAGTTGTAAGAGTTAAACATTGGGTTTTTATTTAGGGTTTAAGCATTTTTCAATGGTAGTATTTTCGTCCTTGAAATTAGTGGAAAATGGAAAAATGACATTTCATGAGAGAAAAAGTTAAATGTGCTGCATTTCAATTCCACTACCAAAATAAGGCCATTAAATATATTTTCTTAGGATTACTTACCAAATTGTCTTTCTACTTTTTATTTTAACAACTAATATTTAATGGTAGGAATATTTTTGTTATTTCAGAAATCTTAAGAGGATTTTGTTATTTAATCATACCTCATGGGGACAAATATCATTAACTCAAATATTAATTTTAATTAATATAATTTGGCTTTCACCTATCCGGCTGTCCCCTTGCTTTTTAGCCCATCACATTCACTTTTTCTTTCACCAGTAATACTATACTCACAAACTCTTCTTATTAACTTTTTCTCATAAACGCGACGTGTCAACTCGTGATTAGTCAGCTCGTAATGGATCCTGCTGCCCAAATGCAAGCTAAAATATCAACGTTTGTAAGAAGTGTTTGTCAGCCTATCTTTATTCTTCTTTCACTTGCTGCAAACTTGTTTGTTTTCTAACTAAAAGAAAACATTCCCTTTTACTTGTACTTTTAATTTTGTCCTTAAACAATCACTTTACATATCCCATCTTAATTATTCTATATCATCATAGTAATTTAAGACCTAGGCAAAACAATAGATAGAATTATAATATATATATATATATAATATTCATTCTAGCTTTGTTTATATATGTATATTAAGAAAATAATTTTATTCAATTTAACTATTATATTAAGAAAAGGATAAAGAAAAAAAAAATTAGTTGAAGAAAATAATATTTAATTTCATTTTTTTGGCAAAGAAAAAATTCTATTACTTGACTCTAAAAATAAGTAAATTTTAAACATTACAATGACTTCCAAAAAGTATTAAAAACACCCTTTTTAATGGTTTACTTGATAATTTTAAGGAGTTTTTGATATTTTATAGACTTTTTTTTTATTTTTAAAAGATCGTATCCTTGTTATATCTTCGAAGAGGCTTTTAGTAATTTTTGGGAGGTATTTCATTTTTTAAAAAATATTTGGGTAAATGAAATAATATTTTTCAATTTGTGAATTAAAGGAGATTTTTGAAGTTTAATTAAAATGAATTAAGATGTGGTCCACGTCGGAGTTGTATTATTTATTATTATAATAAAATTTAAAATTAGAATATTTTAGGACATCCACGTGCCCTTTGATTTACTTTTTGATGACTGGTGTCTTTTGATTGGCATCAAGCTGGCCATGTATGTTTCTTTATAACAGTTAACACAACCTCTCTCGCTCTCTAGCTCCATCTTTTCTCAACTAAAACTATCAAACATGGTCTCTTCATCCTCACCGGATCCGACCTCCGCTCCCACCCGGAGCTTGCTGGGTTTCGGTTTCTGGGTGCAGGGCTTTAGATGCTTTCCATGGATGGCAGTTAACTTTTTCTTGAAAGACGCTCTGAATGTCGATCCTTCCACTCTTCAGCTATTGCAAAACTCGGCCAATCTTCCCATGGTCGGTAAGCCTTTCTACGGCGTTGTTTCTGATGCCGTTTACATCTCCGACCAGCATCGTGTCCCTTACATCGCCATTGGGGGTATTAACTAACTCTACTTTCTTCTATTTCGCTTTAATCTTTTTTTTACTTACGTAGATGATATAATGTGGAATAGTCACGCAGTTTATAATTGAAGTTCTGGCGGTGATGGGGGTATTGTATATAATTCTTAACTGCAATTCTCTGTTCGCTGAAAGATTTAATTTTTTATTATTCAAATTATTTACGAAATTAAATTTGTCAAGTATAAATTATTGCATCTTAAAGAAAAGTGAGAAAAGATTGATTGATGGAAACATGCCTTCAAGTTCGGTTTTGAGAATCTGGGACCAAAGGCAAAGGGTACAGAGATGAATTACTCTTTATATCTTTATGAAAAGCCAATTTTTTTTTTTTTTTTTCTTTTTTCTTTAATCCTGAGCTAAATAAGGTGTCATAGGTTTAGCTGTCAACTAGTCCTTTGATATGTTATTGGGTTTTCCACTTTATAACTGCCCCACATGTTGCCACATTCCAAACTCTTTAAAGTTAGTTTTAAATTATTCTTCATGTGTTAAGAGGAATACTATGGATGTTTTTTAGGTGAAGCAAGAATTTATGGTCCTCACCTGATGTTGAATTTGAATAATCAACCAGTGTCCATACTTGCTTGTCACTTGTTTAATCTTTAATGGTCTATTGAGAAAACCACTTTAAAAAATTTTCTGTGGAAACATGAGTTCATGTTATTGTAAATTTCAATATACTGCTTGGTAAGCCCGCATAATCTGCTTCAGGCATTTGTAAAATGGGACTTTCTAGTCTAGGGACATTTGGAGGAAGCGGGATTACAGTTATTTTTGTGAAACAACACCACAACTAACTTCATCTTGTTTTATTTGTGATTCTTGACCTTGCTTCTAGGAAGCTACTTGATCTTGTTTCCAATATAGAAGTGATTCTTGAAGATATTTCAAGGAACAAAAATTAGAAGAGTTATAACTAGGATGGTGATTTGTCTTGTTTCCCGAAGTGGATGTGACAGTCTTGTTTACCATAACTTCCAATGTCTGCTTTCAGTTTGTGGACACAGATTTCTTAAAACTGCTTTCATTTTTGCATTGGGGGGCTCATGGAGACTTTTTTCAGATTTTTCTGATAGTTACTGGCTCTGAAGCAAGAAACTAAGCCACTTAGTTTAAACTAGTGAATATCTTACAGTCAATCAGGAATAAAATCACTGTTGAAATCTGTAAAGGAATTTTACCGTTTTATTTAATCAAGCATATAATGTTCATGTCATTTTTTTTTTCCAGTTTTCTTGCCTGCTTCTTTCGTGATAGTTTTTCTTTATTTTATCTTATCTAATATTACATGTGGTATGTGAGAGAAGATTGCTTTGTCAAGAATAGATCTGACTAATATGACTAAGTTGTTTTATCTTCCATTTTATTTTTCCTCAAAGTGTTCCACTAATTATTTCTTCCCCATTTGTCGCAGCTTTATTACAAGCATTGTCATGGTTAGCTATTGCAATTCTTTCACAATCAAGCATCTCAATCTTCAACATTTCCCTATACCTTCTCCTGAGTAACCTTGGTGCTTCAATTGCTGAGGTTGCAAATGATGCCATTGTTGCAGAGAAAGGAAAACAGCCCACTACCTCAACTAAGAGCTCTCAATCATCTTCTTCAGGCGAACTTCAGTCATTTGTTTGGATGGCATCCTCTGTGGGTGGAGTCCTTGGGAACCTTCTAGGTGGTATTGCCATCAACAGATTTGCCCCCCAGTCAGTTTTCCTCTTTTTCGGCCTCCTTGTTGCTCTCCAATTTTTCTTGACTATTACTGTTCGTGAAAGCTCTCTTAACCTCCCTAAAAGTCCATCAAATGTTGGAATTAGAAAACAGCTCGCCGAGCTCTCAGCAGCTTTACGAAAACCTGAGATTGCTTACTCTGTAACCTGGTTGGCAGTATCCTATGCCATAATCCCAGCACTGACTGGAACAATGTTTTTTTACCAAACACAGCATTTGAAGATTGATTCATCAGTATTGGGGATCTCTAAGGTATTTGGCCAGGCTGCACTCCTTTTATGGGGTGTCATCTATAATCATCGCTTAAAGTCAGTCTCTCCTAGGATACTGATTTCAGCCATTCAAGTAATGATGGCCGTGTTAATGATTTCGGACATGTTGTTTGTGAAAGGGGTATATCGAGAGATGGGGGTGCCAGACTTGGTATACGTTGTGGCTTTCTCAGGCCTGTTAGAAGTTATGTTCTTTTTTAAGATTCTGCCATTCAATGTTTTAATAGCACAGCTCTGTCCTCCAGGATGTGAAGGATCCGTAATGGCTTTTGTCATGTCGGCTATAGCCCTTTCATTAATAGTGAGCGGATACCTTGGTGTTGCTCTCGCATCATACACTGGAGTTACAGGAGATGATTTTTCTAGATTGCCTCTAGCCCTTCTAATACAGGCAGTGAGCACACTCTTGCCGCTATTCTTGTCATCTTTTATACCTGATGATGTGAAAACTAAACCCAGGAGGAAGAAGGAGTAGACTTTACAGGAACTCTTCAAAGGCCTGGACTGGAGATTAGTTAGCTTGTATTTTTTAGTTCTTTTTTCCTTTTTTAATCATTGTTCTCAAATAGAGATTAACAGTAAAAATATACAAGGATAGTCTGCAGTCATTGTAATTTAAGTTTTCTCGAAAAGATATATTGTTAGATAGTATCATCATCTTTGGAACATTTGTTTGTATGGAAAATTTTCAATTCATACAATTTATTTTATAGTGGCAAATGTTGGCTCTCTCTGAGTTTTTCGACAAAAATAAGCCTTTTAAATGAGTAATTGACTTTAAATATTACAATCCATTGCAGGCCTTCAGCCTCTCTATCCAATGCTTTATTTATAGGAACGAATGCCCTATTTTCACAAATTTTTGAGTTGAGTGGATAATTTATCATTTGAATGTTTGACCTTTTCCATTATAGGCTCTCGATGTAGGAGATAATGGTGAATGGTTAAAGGGAGTCTACGCAGGATCACTCCAAGGCTTTTAAATTGTGCTAACCTTTTAAGTTTATTTTGAACCTGTCTACTTGTTGACTATTTTGTAAATCCTGATTCAATCGTAAATATTTTTTGTCAAAAAAATATTCATTCAAGGCTGAGAATGCCTATTGCATTTGAGGAATTATATTAACACTAGGTTCTGAGGTGTTCTGCAACACACATGAATACACAAAACAAAAATACACAACCACCATGTATATCTTCAATTTAAATCAAACTAGGATTCTAAAGTTTCAACAAAACCAACAGAAGCACAATGTCAAGAATCCACAGTGTCCAATCTATATAATTTGTGAAAGCACTTCAATCAGAAAGTCATGCTTAATTTCCTGATTTTCAAGCTAAATGACTCTCAGTTTTATATTATTTACTGCATAAGTTGAAAAACAAAGAATGAAGAAAGATTGAGACCAATTGACTTACTCTTACCATACACATTCTCATAAGATGAAATTTGTTCCAGACAATTGACTTACTCTTACCATACACATTCTCATAAGATGCAATTGTTTCCAGACAAAATCTTAACTAAAATTAGCAACCCTTGTAGTTCATCACAACATTCAAATAGAGACTAAGAGCACAGCTAGATGCTGAACATAAATTCCACACATTAGATTTTAATACACATAAACACACTGATTCCTAAACGCGATCTTGCCACAAGCACTCTGCTTGAACCTCTCCACCTTTCAAGAGGCCCTCGATTTCTTTGGGAGGGTTTAAGCCAAGACGAGTAGCGCGTTCCCAACGAGCCAGTCTAGTCATACCAAGGCATGGACCATATGCCATGTTCATGTCAAACTGCCTCAGCACTTCTTCATTCTTATCATAATCATCTGCCACCAATAAATCAAATCCCATGTCAACCACTGCTAATCCGAAAACCAAACTAATAAACAAATATCTCTGCATTTCCAAATACAATAACCTTTTAACAATCTCTCACTGATTTTCATCATTTAGTACAAAGAGATTTATGTTCAAATACGAAGGCTAATAGTTGCAAAATTATATATGTTTCTGTGTGATTTTAAACTAATCTACTTTAATGGTGTTCTTAAAAGCAGTTTGAGAATAAAAATAAGCTAAAAACAACCAATAAGAAAGGTTACAAATTTTAAAACAATTAAAAGATTTCCTCAGGTATCTTCGTCTGTAGAGCATCTGAAACAACTGAATATTTGAATCATATCTCTAGCGCTCATTCCTTAAAAAGAATTAAAGAAACTTCACCCCAGTGAATAAGGACGCTCACAATTCAAATAAGAATAATAAATAAACATTAAACCCTAGATAAATTTTTTTTTTTTTTTTTTTTAAAAAAAGGGACCTTTAAGATCAAGGGAACCGTGAGAAATCAGAGCCGTGGGTTGGGTAACATCGGAGCCGACAGTGGCCGCATGCTTAGGGGACTTTCTCTTCGAAGTCTTCTTGGTGGTGGTGGTGTTCTTCTTTTGCTTGTAGAAACCCTCGATACTTTTGGATGATGATCTCGTTGCCATAACCAGAGATTCAAATTTCAAATTTCAAAATTTTACAGGATTGTGTTGTTTATATAATACCCCTTCTTTATTGGGCCCCCGAGGTAATTGGGTTTCAACCCATTTGGGAACTTTAGTTTACAAAAAAGAATTGGTTCAACATAATATTTAATTTAGTCAACTTAAATACTCTGATATTAATTCAATTTGGGAATTGGGCGGATTTGATATAAACAAGTGTCAACATCTTGATATGGAAACCGTTGGATCTTTCAAACTTTAAAATTTTTTCTCCTTTTAATTTAATTATTTTCACAGTAATAAAAATGTAATGTAATGAGAAGCAAAATTAATTGATTTTTTTTTTTGGTTGATTAAATTAGACAATAATTTTAAATATTAATAATTGAGTGAAGGGACGAAAATTACGAGGTATGAATTAAATTATAGATCTAATCTTTTACTTATTTAAAGAAAACTTAGATAAAGAATAAAATTATAGCTTTAATTATTTGTCAAAATTTTAATTTTAATAATGTCATAAAACAAATAGAGAAATTATATTAAATGACACTTGTTTGGGAGTGAGTTGAAAAGTGGCACTCTTTGGAAAATGTTTTATGAAATAGCATAATCCCAGTTAACACCAAATTTTGAATAAAAGTATGTTGATAAACACTTCTTACAACTTTCTCTTACAAATGTTGACGTGGCAACTCGCATTTGGTTAGGCGAGACTATAAAACCCTTCTCCAGTCAGGTACCCACTAAATACCCCTCAATGAGAATCTAGGTGATACATGTCTGGAGAATGAGTTGTATTTAGAAAACCTGTGCAATAATAATAATAATGTCAGAAACATTACTATAAGATATACCATAGGATCAAAATCAGTACCTTCAAAGATAAAAATAAAAACTTAAATTCATTTGGACATCAATCAATCAAAACATATTTATAAGGAGGAATCTTCCAAAAGTGTTTCACAAACATTGATCATTTATATTATTTACATTAAGATAAAAGCATCAAGATGATAATAAATCATCTCCCCTCATGTGTAGCCCTGCTGACTCTAGCCTCATTTTCTTCTGGTCTACCTACAAAACAATCAGCAATGAAAGGGTGAGCACTAATCGCTGAGTAAGGAATGATCAATTTCATTTTAAATGTGCTATTTGACCTTTATTTAAACATATTTATTAACACACCACTTATCTTTTTACATTTATGTATGCTTCCCTTTTCTTGTTAATTCATATGTTTTTAATTATTTTATCTCATGGCTATATAAACATCAATGTGTACACATATAAATAAGTATGTAAACATAGTACACACACATCACATGTCATGATATAACATCTAAATATCATCTAACATGAGTATAAATCATCTCATGATGTAAATAACATCTAAATATCATCTAACATGCATATGAATCATTTAACATCTAGCCGATCAGACTTTTCTTAGTGTCTTAAGCACTTCATATCATCTAGCGTCAAATTCATTTAGAGCTCATATCATCGGGGAGGCGTGCTTACACGTTATTTAGCATCTAAAGCATATATTCATCTTTCCTTAACCGATATACGAGGATATGCTTACGCGTTTTCCATCATGTCTATATACTTCTCTAACATCTTATGACATGTAAATATATGTTTTAGTGAGCTTAATACTTTTGATTCATCTATGGATTATTAGTTCATTTACATTACCTCTTGCTCACATTCATCATCTCAAAACATAAATTACATTGCATCTTCATGCCATTTCATAACATTAATCATATATTTGCATCCATGAAATCTTTTAAAGATCATCTAACTAATGGATAAACATTAGTACATGACTTAATTGCAACAATGCATTAATAATCAATTCATAATCAATAGAATTAATTATCTTAAATTTTAAACTTTAACAACCAAAAGTTTATTCTTCATGCCATTTTCCATCCATTTCTCAAATGAATTGGCCCTTGGCCTAAATATAAAAGTTATATGACTATGTTTTACCTTTTGAATACTTCAAAAATCATCTCATTTCAATTTTTATAACTTAAGTTATGGTCGAAATATTGAAGTATGTTTAACATAACCTCTAAACTTACTAAATCTGAATTTTTCATATTAAACCATGTCATATCAATTTCTATTGACAATTAACAAATATGTCAACTTATGGATCAACTAACATTCTCTTAATAGTCTTTAACATCTTAAAAGAAGTGTAAAACCTCATTCACATGATCATCTATCAGTGCTATAACATTCTAAGTTAATGCAAATAACACATCAACACTTCTAATAGCAATCATTCAACACCATATGACCTCCAATCCTACAAGTTTTGCGACAATTAACATCAACACTTCATTTTTTTCAATTAAATATAACAACTCATAAAACATAAATGACAATAACTTCATGTATAATGAATAGAATTCAAGGCAATAAATAATATTAATGAGTTCAACTACACTTGCCATCAATTAATTCTATGCTTTAAAGCTTTAATTTAAGGTTTCATTAAAATCTACAAACCCTAGCATAATCCCTATAGTCATGGGAGGTCCTTCCTTACCTTTTTAAAGAATTCCTCCAACAAATCCTTTGCCTTTGTCTTCTTTTACACCTTAATCCTATATATATAACATTATACCTCAACATCTACTTCAAATCTTCAAATCACATCAAAACTAGGGTTTTTAATCCTTATCTTAAACCCTTCAACTTGAAGATCCAAGGCTCCTATCTTGTTCTTTTTGAAAAATTATGCAAAACTCCTTTAAAACTTAGAGAAAGAAAGCTTGTTTCATGGAAGATTTGAGAGGAAATGGAAGAAATGTTGAAGAAATGCTCTCTCCTTTGGCTTGAACGAATTTCCTCTCATTTATAGGAAAATATTTCATTAATTTTCTAAAATTATGCTATCGGCCCAATTATTTTAATTGTATAACTCATAAGTCCTTAATTCTTCGCATAAGGGCATTTTGGTCATTTGGCAGTAAACATAATTATTACTGAATTAATATCATTAAATGCAATTAAGTCTACTCATCCTTGACTTTTGTAATGTTTATCCATAGGTACAATGACTATTTTGCTCCTAATACATTTTTATGGATAATTGATTCATACTGTTCCAAATGAAATGACTATTTTGCCCTTAGTTAGATTTTATGTTTTTTAACACAAAATTAACATTTTTAACACAAAATTAACATCTAAATGACTATTTTAAGTTGGGAACATGCCTTTGACATCTTGGGTATCATAAAGACCCATTGTGAGCTAACAAATTATGAGCCGACACGTTGCATTTGTAAGAGAAAGTTAGTGAGAAGGGTTTGTGAGTGTAGTATTACTGCCAAATTTTTGGACGAAATCAACCTTATTGACAAATCCCGAAACTTAAAGAAAAAAACCCATGCTTTAACGCTAAAATCCTAAGTCAAGACTTGTTTTTGTGATATGAAGAAATTGTTGCTGGATGGATTTGAGCAATATATTGGGTTATTAAAGGGCTTAAAAGAGAGAAGAAGTCAGTTATACAATTTGAAAGTTGTTCCAAATAATAAATCATTGAGTATGTTGCATATATGTGTATGAAACATGTTTAATAAACTATTTTTTTAATGAGTTGTCGTATAAGCTTACACTGGTCTTTAGATGTTGAAAATGGGTGGTTTTTTTTTTTTGGCAAATCTAGGTATGGGTATTGGCCAGTATGGGAGGATTTAGATGAAAAAAGGATTGGAGGTTGAAGAAAAGGTTTGTTCGACACCTATTATTCGGACACATTCGACTGGATTCGACCAAGGTAAGTTCTGCCCAGATGGAAAAATCCTATCAAATGTGTTAGGATAGGATAGTGTCTAACAATTGTAGCTTTTTTAAATCGGCTGAATTTGTTTGAATCCTATGGTGTCGACCGATTTCAATCTTATCCAATACCATAAATTTAGTGTGCATTGGCCGAATTAGTCTAACGATGTCCTAAGACCTATATATTACTTGAAATCGATCGAATTTGTCCAAAACCAGAGGTATCACCCATGTCAGCCATTATGATTCTTCCCAATTAACTGATGCCTACCTATCAGTAGGGCTATAAGTGAGCCGAGCCGCGCGCGAGTAGCTCGCGGCTCGGCTCGAACGAGCCAGGTTTGGCTCGACAAAAGTCGAGTCGAGCTCGAGCTCGAGCAGCTCGAATACCCTCTCGAGCCGAACTACGAACCACCTACTACTCGGCTCGATAGGCTCGTGAATGGCTCGAAAGGGTATAAGTGATATTTTTTTAAGTATCAAGGGTTTTTATGTAATTTATTATATCCAATATAAATTATCCCACTTCCTAAACCCTATCTTCTTTCTCCAGCGCCGCCACTTTCTCCTTCCCTTTTCTTCATCTTTTTTCTCCTCCGTCTTTTTTCTCCTCCATTTTCCTTCTTCTTCTTCACCTTTCTTCTTACTTCTCCTTCGCTCTTCCATCTCTTTCCTTCTTCCTCTTTGCTTTTCTTTTCTCTCCTCTTCTCTTTTCTTCTATCTCTCACAGTTGATGGAATTTTGAGTCATATATTTGTGGCTATTTGGCTTTGGATCTGATGATGGTTGGTGATGATTAGTGGGTTGGCTTTGTATTGGGGCTATTTTGAAGGATTGTTGATGGATTGCTTTGGAGTAAGGACTCATAAACGAGCGGTTCGCGAGCTGAACTCGAGCTCAAAATATTTAACGAACTCGAGCTTCAAGCCTGGTTTTCAGAGCTTGTCGAACTCGAGCTCGAGCTCGTTAAATTTTCACGAGTGTGTCAGATATCAACGGTAGTGTTCAGCTCGGCTCGACTCGTATACAGCCCTACCTATCAGATATCAACGGTAGGGTACCAAACAATTAGGTTTATGGTCATTTTGTCGGAAAGCCATGTTTTGGAGTGTGTTAGATAGTCTATGACCAATTTTTTTGAAAATTTTGTTTTGTTATATTTCAAGAAAATGTGATCCTTAACATGAATTCTTGTAAAGTATGGAGGACGTTGGGAGTCTTAGAATGATGGGTACAAAAATGCTCTGAATACATTTCCCATTTGACTATGAAGGCCTATTGAAGTGTTTCATGAAAATTACATATTGACACCAATCAACATACATCGAATTTTACTGAGAAATACATCTGATCACAGATATGATGAGCCCGTTGAAATCAACGATGATAACAAGCATTGACACACAATTGGAGGAGCCTATAAATACTTTTTGTTGCATGTTACAACGGTTGAATATACAAATTATCTTAGTTTCTAGTAGCAGTTGCATTAATAATACCAAGGAATGAAGGGGTCGGTAATGAAGTCATTGATGGTAGTGAGGCAACAAAGCATGTGCAAGGTGATCCTCGTCTGGAAGAGTATGAAAATGTCTCGGGGTTGGATGATTTGGATACGAGGATGAAAGATAACGATCAAGTTGTTGGAATCACCACTCTAATTCAAACTAACATTCCTTCGTCCCTCATGGTTGCACCGACATGGCCGACATCGAGTACTGTTAGACCTACGAAAACGAGTTCAAGAGCAGCATCCATGGCAACATACCAGGGGTCGGTGCTCATTCCATCATCATCTACACTTGTATTAGATGTCATTTCTACCAGTAACAATAGGGGTATTTGGGTTGAATGGTTTTTAATTCGAAGTTGAGCCGGTTTGGATTACAAATAGAATTTTCAGTACAGCGTGGCAAGGTTTAATAGTTTTCGTTTTTAAGGTGATATGCAAGGACTCAAAGAACTACAAATGGGGTGTTGTTGCACTTAGGTCGAAACCAACCAACATTTTTGAGATTAGAAAGGTCAAGGGGCATCATACTTGTGCTAAGGATCAACTACTTCCTAATCATAGCAATGCTTCTACTGGATCAAAGAAGAAGAAGGACGCTAGATTGAAGAAGAATAACTAAAGAAGCCCAATAGCCGAAGATTGACGTTTGAATTTGATTGTGGAAGAAATGTGGTCGTTCGAATCGAAGAAGAGATGAAGTTTGATTGTGGAAGTGAGATTCGACTTTAACAGAATTGAGCATGAGCACCACACAAGACAAAAAGTCTTTGGCTACAAGTTGATAATTTAGAAAGTCATACAAAACGGATTGACATCAAATAGATTTAGAGACAAGTATTCGACCACTTTTTGGTGGAAAACAATAAACAAATAACAAGATTAAATAAAATATTCCCAAGTTGAATAATGTTGTGAACCAAGAAAAATAATATTGACCCTGACTTTCAGTAATTTGAATATATAAAAATATGTAATATTCCTTTACAAATTATCATAATATATATTAAGACTTGCAGTAATGAACAAACAAATCATAAATGAATTGATTATCTAACAACATCCAAAAAGCTTTCTATATTCATATTGCCAAATCACAAATTGATATGTCCATTATGCAATGACCTTGACTCAAAAATTGGAACTCTCACCTGCTCCCTCTCATAATTGCCTTAATATATTTTAAGGTGGCCACTTCTGCTTGTTCAATAACACATAGCATGATTGTTTAATATCATAATGAATAAGCTCTAAATATAAAGCATAAACGACATTGATCTTAAATCTGTGAAGTGAGACTTGGAAGCACAAGTGTAACAAATCTCACATCTAAAATGTATTAGAGAGGTTTTGGGCTTATAAATACCCATAAAATTAACCTATTGCATAGTTTGAAATGTGAGGAAAGTGGACAAAGGTAGGTTCATCAGCTAAATTCCCCTAAAAGACAATTAGCCACCACATCCTCTGCCAGGTCGCTAAAGGAAGTGTTTTTGTCTTTTCTCTTGGTTCCTTTTATATGACGTATGCCTTTACGTCTCACCACCAAACACATTTCTCAAATAAATTACTTTTATTCTGTAACAAGCTGCGCATGTCCCTCGCAATAAGATTCTGAAACATTTAGGCCTATAAATATGACTACAATCTCAGCTTTACCAAACACAAAATCTAAACACTTATAACGTTTTCATTCATTGATAATTTGTATCTGCAAAATGCAAACCTGGTTCATTATCCTTTTCTCTATCTCCATAGCTTTCCTCCTCAAAGCTTTCATTAACCTTCTCTTTCCCAACAAACATCTTCCTCCTGGCCCTCCAACCTTCCCCATTATTGGCAACTTATTGTGGCTTCGAAGATCAACTTCTCAAATTGAACCCATCCTCCGGAATCTCCATGCCAAATTTGGCCCCATTGTTACTCTCCACTTTGGCTCTCGTCGTGCCATCTTTGTTGCCGACCGCTCCCTTGCCTACAAGGCTTTAGTCCAAAATGGTGCTGTCTTTTCTAATCGTCCACCGGCTCCTCCCACAACCAAATTATTTAGCAGCAACCAACACAATATCACTTCCTCTTCTTATGGCCCTACGTGGCGCCTCCTGCGCCGTAATCTGAATAGAGAAATTCTCCACCCTGCACGTGTGAGGAGCTACACCCGTGCGCGCAAGTGGGTTCTGCATATTCTTTTGGATCGTCTCAAGTCAGAGTCCAAAAATGGTGATCCAGTTCGTGTAATGGATCATTTTCAATACGGCATGTTTTGTTTATTAGTGTTTATGTGTTTCGGAGACCAGGTTAATGAAAGCCAAATCAAACATGTTGAGGACCTCCAGCGTCGGCTGTTGTTAGGATTTAACCGATTCAATATACTAAATTTGTGGCCAAGATTGACAAAAATTGTACTTCGAAAGGTGGGAAGAGCTGCTTCAGTTACGGAAATATCAAGAAGAAGTATTGATTCCATTGATAAGATCGAGAAAGAAGGTGAAGGAAGAGAGTTTAAACGAAGGAAGAGGATGAATATGTTTTAGCGTATGTTGATAGTTTGTTAGATTTGGAGCTTCCAAAGAGAAGAGGAAGCTTAATGAATCAGAAGTTGTTTCTTTGTCCTCGGAATTTCTAAACGCTGGCACAGACACTCCATCCACAGCGCTGCAGTGGATCATGGCGAATTTAGTGAAATACCCACATATTCAAGAGAAGATATTCATGGAGATTAAAGGGGTTGTGGAAGAGGAAGGATGAAGTGAAAGAAGATGAGTTGCAGAAGATGGCATACTTGAAGGCAGTGATATTAGGGTTTAGAAGACATCCTCCTGCGCATTTTGTGTTGCCACACGCTGTCACAGAAGATGCAGAGGTGAATGGATATGTATACCAAAGGATGTGAGCATCAATTTCATGGTAGCTGAAATGGGTTGGGACCCAAAGTGTGGGAGGATCCAATGGCATTCAAGCCAGAGAGATTTGTGGGTGGTGATTTTGATATAACTGGAAGTAGGGAGATTAAGATGATGCCATTTGGGGTTGGGAGAAGAATTTGTCCGGGGCTTGTTTTTGGCAATGCTTCATTTGGAGTACTTTTGTGCGAATTTGTTTTTGGAAATTTGAGTGGAAGGGTGTTGAGGGAGATGAGATTGATTTATCAGAGAGCAGGAGTTCACAATAGTTATGAAGAATCCATTGAAGTTTCATATTTGTGGAGGGTAGATATTTTAGTAAGATATATTATGTTATTTACATCATATTTCTCTCTAATTAAAGAAGGAAATGTAGTCTAATTTTTAGGTGTTATATGATTTTCTAACCTTCTTGTGCATTGCTTTCATTAAATCATTTTGCCTCCTTTTACTTAAGAAAGCCAAAGCTTTGTAAATGCTATAAGAGATGTTATAATGCAGCTATAATGTCACACACCTAAAGTTGGATTTCTAAATGGTTGTTTTAGTGTCGATATCACATTGATTATAGAGAAGTTATTTACTTATCCCAGCATCTTATAATTTGCGATGTTGACGAAGAATCTCAACTTTATACACTACCATTATATATCTAAGCATGTGCATAAAGAAAATGAATCATTTTAAAGAGATTTTAACTTGGTCAATTATTGGTTCAAACAAATATAGTTGTAAATAAATTTTCGATATATAGAAGGTCTATTATATAAGAACGTGAACATTAAATTAATTTGATTATTAAATATTACATGTAAATATATGTTTATAACCTTTAATACAGAAATTAAAATAATCAATAATTTTTAAAGTAGAAGCTTCTCGTCGTCATAGAATGAGTCAGTCATTATCTAGAGTACAACTCTAGAAGGGACGGGGTGATCATTTCCTAAAGGAAGTCTTTTCGTCTTTACTCTTGGTTCCTATTATTGACTACGCCTTTACGTCTCACTACCAAGCACGTTTCTCAAATAAATATATAATAAAGTGTTTAATATGAAACGTTTTGGTTTCATTATTTACAAAACATTATTATATAATAGATTTATAATTTGATATATATATATTTGCTTTATGATTTATGTTTTTAAATGATCAAAATCTATAATTGTAATAAATTGTAGCGCATTGTTTTCTATTCTAAATTCTTGTTTGTAATATATTTTCATTTTATTAGAGATTGTATAATTTATTAAATATTTTTTTTACAGTTTTCGTCATGAAAAATCTTACAAAACTTGAATTTGTGGCTATTGATATTACAGGGAAGAATTATTTATCATGGATTCTTGACTGAAATTCACTTCAAAGATGGAAACGATTCATCTAATTAAAATAGCTAAAGCCATGATTTTCCTTCGACACCATACCCACATGTTTGAAAACTGAATACCTTAGGGTAAAAGATCCACCGACTCTTTGAGAAAATTTAAAGGAAAGATATGACCACCAGAAAATTGTGATTCTTCCTAAAGCTCGTTATGTTTGGATGCATTTATGTTTACAGATTTCAAATTAGCAACTGAATTTAACAGTATTCAGAATTAGTTTCAATTGAAATTGTGTGGAGAAAATATGCTTATGAAGAATGTTAGAGGAAACATTCTCTACTTTTCATGCATCAAATGTCTCCTGTAACAGCAATATAGAGAAAATGGTTTTCAAAAATATTTTGAACTAATTTCATACCTTTTTGTGGTTGAACAAAATACGAGCTATTAATGAAAAATCATAAAGCTCGCCCAACAAGTTCTACTACTCTATTCCCGAAGTGAATGTGACAATATATGAAACCAGGGGTGTGGGTGAGGTTCATGGTCGTGGTTGTGGTTGTGTTGTGGCCATGGTCAAAGTCGTAATATCACAATCGTGGTGGTTACATATAACAATAACTCTTTTAATTATAAAGCCCCTAGAAGTGGAATAATGATGAAGAGAAAAAGGAAAAGGGCAAAAGTGGACAACATAAATTCGAATAATATTGAAAATATGTGCTCGATGTAGTACAAAAAGGACATTGGTCATGTACCTATCATATGCCTAAACATCTTGCTGAACTTTATCAAGCACCGTTGAAAGAAAAGAGAAAAATATGAAAGCAAATTTTGCCTACCAAAGTGAAAATAGAGAAACAATTTTGTTTATCAAGATGATATTTTGATCATGGACTTGTTGATACAACACATTTGGATTTGCAAATTTTCTTCGAAAATTTTGAAGGGAGAAAATATTGATCATTTAATGGGGATGGAAATTGTCAAAATTATTAAGGTTATGTTTTTGTGTTTATTCTATTTTAGAGTGTTTTATTTAATATGTTAATTGTGATTTACAATTTTAGATAGATTATTTTGTTTTGTTGGCTTTGTAATATGTCTTACTATGTATTTTTTTTTTAATAAAGAAAAATAGACATTCCCAAGTCTATGATGAATCCAAGATCAATGATGAAAATCTTTGTCTCGTAGACAGTGCTACAACCACACTACCCTATAACAAATTTTTAATTTGGATGAATTCAGTTTCGTCCCAGAATTGTCTTTTTAGGGGACAAAATTGTATTTCGTAAAAAATGCTTAGCACTCAAGTTCACCCCCACACCAACAATGCATTTGGAGGAAGGATGAATAATATGGAGGGAAATCATTATGGGACAAAAATTTCTGTAGCTAAAACCTGTTTTTTCTAGGATGAAATTTTGTCTCTAATTATACAAAATTTAAACTTATTAGGGACAAATATAATTTTGTCCTTGGTTGTAAAAAATTGCATTTTTAGGGCAAAATTGGGAACTAATTAACAATGTCATTTGGGTAAGGATGAAATAATGGAGGGAAATAATTCTGGAACGAAATTTATTATTTTTGGACGAAAATTTTGTAGCTAAAAACCTGTTTTTTCTAGGACAAATTTTTTGTTTCTATTTGTACAAAATTGTAAATTTATTGGGAAGAGTATGATTTTGTCCTCGATTGTGAAAAATGCATTTTAGGGACGAAATTTGGAAAACTAATTAACAATTCCATTTGGAGGAAGATGGTGGGAAATCATTTTGGGATGAATGTATTATTTTTGGATGAACATTTTGTAGCTAAAAAACCTGTTTTTTCTGGGACGAAATTTTTGTCTCTAGTTTGTACAAAATTGTAAACTTATTAGGAATGAATACGTTTTGTCCTCAATGTGGAAAAGTATTTTTAGGGATGAAATTTGGAGAACTAATTAACAATGCCATTTGAGGGAAGGATGAAATAATATGGAGGGAAATCATTCTGGAACGAAATTTTTTATTTTTGGACGAAAATTTTTGTAGTTAAAGACTTGCACTTTCTGGTACGAAATGTTTTTGTGTCTATTGTACAAAATTTGGAAACTTACTAGACGAAATATGATTTGTCCCCGATTGTGAAAAATGCATTTTTAGGGATGAAATTTGAAAAACTAATTAGGAAGGAATATTATTAGTTCTGGGTAAATGTAAAAACATCCTTCCTTTTCTATTTAATTTGAAACAAAACCCAGACATGCATGCTGGTGAATCTTGATCTCCTGCTTTGAAACTGATTGAAACCCAAAAAATTAGAGGTGGGGATGGGCCGTGCCACGCCAAAAGTTTCATGGCCCACCATGCCATGGGCCGTGCCAAACAACCAAAACTAGGCCCACGACCCAGCTCATGGCACGTGGGCCGTGCCGGCCTTCGTGGGTGCATAGGTTATATTAATTTTTTTGCATATAATATAGTGCTTGATATTGTAAATAAATATGAGGATATTGAACCAAAATCTTTGACGAATGTAGACAGGAGAAGATTGGCCAAAATGGAAAGACACAATCAAGGCAGAGCTGAATTCATTAGAAAAATGTGCATTTTTCGGACCTGTAGTCCAAACACCTAAAGATGTAATGCTAGAGGGTAACAATAGGTATTTGTGCAAAACGAAATGAGCAAAATACGTCGTAAGATATAAAGCACACTTGTAGCAAAAGGTTTTCGCAAAGACCTGCAGCTGAATATGAAGAAACATATTCTCTTATGGTGGATGCAATAACATTTTGATTTCTTATTAGTTTGGCAACAAATAAAACCCTTGATATACATCTAATGGATGTACATAGTTACAGCCTATTTATATGGATCACTTGATAACGACATATATCTGAAAATCCTTGAAAGATTTAAAATGCCTGAAGCATGTAACTCAAATTCTCGAGAATTTTATTCAATTAAATTGCATAAATCATTATATAGATTAAAGCAATCAAGTCGTATATAATATAACCGTCTTAGTAAATATTTGTTGAAAGAAGGTTACAAAAATGACCCTATTTGCCCATGTGTTTTCATAAAAAGATATGGATCTGAATTTGTTATAATTATTATATATGTTGATGACTTGAATATTATTGGAACTCCTGAAGAGATTCAAAGGGCAGCAGATTATGTACAAATGTAATTTGAGATGAAAGACCTTTTTTGTGCACCAATTAAACTATATCGAGAAAATCTTAAAACGATTTTATATGGATAAAGCATATCCATTGAGTACCCTAATGGTTGTAAGATCACTTAATGTGAATAAATATCCTTTTTCGGCTAGCAGAAGATAAAGAAGAGGTATTTGGTCCTGAAGTACCATACCCAAGTGTAGTAGGTACATTAATATATCTTTCTAATAATACACGACCAGATAGAACATTTTCAGTAAACTAATTAACAAGATATAGTTCTGCTCCGACACGAAGACATTGGAATGAAATTAAACATATATTCCAATATGTTCGATGAACAATAGATGTGTTTATTTTATTCAAATGAATCTACACCCCAATTAATTGGTTATGCAGATGCAGGATATTTGTCTAACCCACATAAGCTAGATCTCAATCAAGCTATTTGTTCATGTATGGAGGTACGACTACTTCACGACATTCTACAAAACAAACTATAGCTGCTACTTCTTCAAACCATGCCGAGATAATAGCTATCCATGAAGCAAGCCGAGAATGTGTTTGGCTTATATCAATAACCCAACATATTCAAGAATCATGTGGCATTGATTACAACAAAGAAGTTCCTGTAACCTTATATTAAGATAATACCGCATGCATAGCTTAGTTAAAGGGAGGTTATATCAAAGGTGATAAGACGAAACATATATCACCAAAATTCTTCTTCACTCATGATCTTCAAAAGAATGGCGATATTGAAGTTAAATAGATTCGGTGTTTGATAATTTGGTAGACTTATTCACTAAAGCTTTACCGACTGCAACATTTGAAAAGTTGGTATACAATATTGGAATGCGTAAATATGAAGAATCTTAAGTGATATCATCATGAGGGGGAGTAAATACGCACTATACTCTTTTTCCCTTGACAAGGTTGTTTCCCACTAGGTTTTCCTGGTAAGGTTTTTAATGAGGCAGTTTTTAAATGTGTATAATACGGAAGAATAATTAGAGATGACAATGGGCTCGATATTTCCGGGTACCCGGCCTGGCCCGGCCTGAAAAGGTCAGGCTTTACCCGATATTCGTGGGCTTGGGCTTAGGCCTGGGCCTGATTTTAAGGCTTGACCTCGGGCACGGGCACGGGCCGGGCCGGGCCTGGGTATGTCTTCAGGCCTGGCCCGGCCTGACAATTTTAGTATTAATTATCCTAAATTACCCTTATACTATATATTTAATTACAAGATTATCCTACATATATACTCATTTTTTCCAAACCCTACATGGATGGATGGATGCACTTTGTGGAAAGTTATTTATATATTTGGTGAGTATTAAAAAATAAATCAATATTTAACAATTGTTTCTAGAATTAAAAAAATATATATAAAAAAAAAATACAATTTATTAATATTTAAAAATTCACATTATAAAAATGAGCGGGCTTGGGCCGGGCTTGAGGTTACAAAAAGCCTGTCGGGTTGGGCTTGGGCTTTACCTGTCATACCCGTGATGGGCCCGGGCCGTGCTTGGACCTTTGTCATGAGGTCGGGCTTGGGCCTGGGCCAAGAGGTACCTGGTCTTGGCTCGGCCTATTGCCATCAGTAAGAATAATGTACTCTTTTTCTTTCACTCATTTTATTGGGTTTTTTCATAGTAAAGTTCTAATGAAGTTTTTTTTTTGTTTATTTGACATCCAAAGTGGAGTGTTATGAATAAATATGGATGTCCCTTCAGCTATGTAACTTTCCATTTTTTTTTTTTTTATAACTGAGGTATTTAGGCTCACATTGGAGTTTGCCTAATCCTTAGGGCTATAGAACACCCTACAAGCCCAATGAACCAAGGTAATTACACAAATGTGGTAGATACTGTAGTGATGTGGCACTTGATATTCACACACGTGGAAGTCAACTTTTACCTTGGGTGGTTAATGTTAATTGTTATTGACTTAAGGGGCATTTAAGTCTTTCTGGTATCTTCAATAAACCTAATTTGATTTAGGTTTTGCGCAGCTCATTCTCGATCATTCTCTCTTGGTTAACAGAGAGAGAAAATGGTTAGAATATGCTGTGCTGGAAACCCGAAGAACGTCGATGGAATCAAACGGTGATGGTAGGTCTTAGCTGTCCTATTTGTTTTGCCTTTGTTTGCTATATAAATTGCCTCTAATTTCTACCTATTTGATTATGTATGAGTGGTGAGAGCATCTAGGTGTACGGGTATAAATCAGAGGGGTTTTCTCGGGTTGTACCTTGTGTAAAGAGGGTGAGCCTAATCTCTGTAAGGTTTCTCATTTTTCTCATAGTGGATTCTTTTTCTTTTGCCCTGAAGAGTGGATGTAGGTAATCTTTCAGATTACTGAACCACTATATATCTGGTGTTCTTAATTTTCTTGTTTTTCTGCTTTATCTGATTATTGCTGTAAACTTGTGGTTTTGGCTGGATTCGCATATTGCATATTGTGTTCTGTTTTTGGTTCTCATGTTACAACAAGTGGTATCAGAGCTCTATTTTCGAGCACTTAGGTCTTATTCTAGGTTGTGAGATCCAGTTTACGAATTTGTAGTAGTCTAGGGTTTGACTGTTTTTCACAGTTGTCAATTCCTTTAACTTAGGGTTTCCAATTTGTCTCTAAAATTGGGGCTTTTATAATCTAAGTATCTGGGAGGGTTAGAAACCTAGAAATGACTAACTTTGAAGTAGAAAAATTTACAAGGGATAATGATTATGGGTTATGGAAGATGAAGATGAGGGCTATCTTAGTTAAGGATGGATTGTCTACTACCTTAGAGGGTGAGGATAGTTTAGCAGAGACTTTGTCTGATAAGGAGAAGAAAGAACTGCTAGATAAGGCTTACAGTTCTCTAATTCTAGGGTTAAGAGATAAAGTCCTAAGAGAGGTTAAGAAGATGACTACACCAGCAGAAATTTGGGAAAAGTTAGACTCTCTGTATCTGTCAAAATCTTCTCCTAATAGGTTAGTTTTAAAACAGAAATTTTTTTAGTTTTAAAATGGATGAAAACAAAGTATTAGGTGACAATATGAATGACTTTATGAAACTTGTACAGGATTTAGAAAGTCTAAGTGTTAAAGTTAAGGATGAAGATTAAGTTGTGATCCTTATCAATTCTCTCCCTAAAATTTTCTCAAATTTTGTGGATACTCTTAAGTATGGTAGACAAATCCTTAAACTAGATGAAGTAGTAGTAGTGATTACTACTAAGGATGCTGAGTTTAAAAAGGAGGGTAAGTTAGATGGAGAAGGACTGAATATCAGGGGTAGATATGAGAAAAAAGTGTCAAAGAAAGGTCAATTTAGGGGTAGATCTAAGTCTAAATCAAAGTTTGTAAGGAAGTGCTTTCATTGTCATAAAAAATGGCACTTTAAAAGAGATTGTCCAGATAGGAAGAAAAGATCAGGAGAGAAAGAGGCTGGTGGCAGTGTTGATATAGCTTCAGATGGTTATGAAAGCTCTGATGTCTTAGTAGCTTCTGATAGAGAATCTGAATCTGAGTGGATTTTGGATTCTGGTTGCACTTTCCACATGACTCCAAATAGGAGTTCACTGATGAATTTTACGAAAATAGAATCTGGCAAGGTTCTAATGGGGAATAATGCAGTGTGCAGTGTCTTAGGCATTGGGGATGTTAGGTTAAGTCTTCATGATGGCAATTCAAGAGTCCTTTCAGAAGTTAGGTACATATCTGAGTTGAAAAGGAACCTTATCTCATTAGGTAGCTTAGACTCAAATGTGTTTAGTTACAAGGCTTAAAGTGGAGTGCTTAAGATTACTAAAGGGTCTTTAATGGTTATGAAAGGAGAGAAAAAGAATGGCTTATATGTCCTAAATGGATCCACTGTTGCTGGAACAGCAGCAGTGACCTCACAGAAACCTAACAAGACTTCTATTTGGCACAAAAGGTTGGGACACATTAGTGAGATAGGTCTAATAGAGTTAAGTAAGTAGAATGCTTTATGAGGGGATAAAATAGAGAAGCTAGAGTTCTGTGATCACTGTGTTTATGGGAAGACGAGCAGAATCAGGTTTAGTGTGGGAAACCACTGTTCTAAGGGTAAACTTGTATAGGATTTAGAAAGTCTAAGTGTTAAAGTTGAGGAAGAAGATCAAGCTATGATCCGTATCAATTCTCTCCCTAAAATTTTCTCAAATTTTGTGGATACTCTTAAGTATGGTAGACAAACCCTTAAACTAGATGAAGTAGTAGTAGCCATTACTACTAAGGATGTTGAGTTTAAAAAGGAGGGTAAGTTAGATGGAGAAGGACTGAATATCAAAGGTAGATCTCAGAAAAAAGTGTCAAAGAAATGTCACTTTAGGGGTAGATCTAAGTCTAAATCAAAGTTTGTAAAGAAGTGCTTTCATTGTCATAATAAAGGGCACTTTAAAAGAGATTGTCCAGATAGGAAGAAAAGATCAGGAGAGAAAGAGACTAGTGGCAGTGTTGATATAGCTTTAGATGGGTATGAAAGCTCTGATGTCCTAGTAGCTTCTGATAGAAAATCTGAATCTGAGTGGATTTTGGATTCTGGTTGCACTTTCCACATGACTCCAAATAGGAGTTCACTGATGAATTTTAAGAAAATAGAATCTGGCAAGGTTCTATGGGTAATAATGCAGTGTGTAGTGTCTTAGGCATTGGGGATGTCAGGTTAAGTCTTCATGATGGCAGTTCAAGAGTCCTTTAAGAAGTTAGGTACATACTTGAGTTGAAAATGAACCTTATCTCATTAGGTAGCTTAGACTCAAATGGGTTTAGTTACAAGGCTCAAGGTGGAGTGCTTAAGGTTACTAAAGGTCTTTAGTGGTTATGAAATGAGAGAAAAAGAATGGCTTATATGTCTTAAATGGATCCACTGTTGCTGGAACAGCAGTAGTGACCTCACAGAAACCTAACAAGACTTCTATTTGTCACAAAAGGTTGGGACACATTAGTGAGAGAGGTCTAATAGAGTTAAGTAAGTAGAAAACTTTATGAGGGGATAAAATAGAGAAGCTAGAGTTTTGTGATCACTGTGTTTATGGGAAGACGAGCAGAATCAGGTTTAGTGTGGGAAGCCACTGTTCTAAGGGTATTTTGGACTATATTCATTCTGATGTGTGGGGGCCAACCAAACATCCATCTTTGGGAGGATGTAGGTATTTCATTAGCATCATAAATGATTTTTCTAGGATGGTATGGATTTATTTTTTGAAAACTAAGGGAGAAGCCTTTAGGAAGTTCAAGGATTGGAAGATTATGATAGAAAACGAATCTGGTAAGAAAATCAGGAAACTTAGGATAGATAATGGGTTAGAATTTATCAATGAAGAGTTTGATAACCTGTGTAGGGAGAGTGGAATGCTGAGGCATAGAACTGTTAGACACACACCCTAGTAGAATGGTTTAGCAGAGAGAATGAATAAGACCATTCTTGAAAAGGTTAGAAGCTTGTTATCTTGTTCTAAATTACCCACCAGGTTTTGGGCAGAGGTTGCTCACACAGTTGTTTACATGATTAACAGAATCCCTTCTTCAGCTCTTAGTTTCATAACACCCATGGAAAAGTGGTTTGGGTATCTTGCTGATTATAGCAACCTTAGGGTTTTTGGATGCACTGTTTATGTTCATGAGAAAACTGATAAGCTAAAACCAAGGGCTATTAAATGTATTTTCTTAGGGTATCCTGATGGCATAAAAGGTTATAGGTGTTGGCATATTGTAGGAAGAAGATGTATAATCAGTAGAGATGTTAGGTTTAATGAGGATGAGGTGATTGGTCTAAATCAAAATGGTTTGAGTGAGTGTGAAAAGGACAATACAGTTAGGACATAAATGATTAACCTAGATTTAGGTGAAGATATCTCAAACCTAGATAGCCCTGGTCCAGAACCTAATATTGATGTTCAAACCCAGGAGGATGAACCTAGCCTAGAGGATAGTGGTGATAATGAGAGAGTTGAAAATGAATTGCAAAATTATCAACTAGCTAGAGATAGAGAAATAAGGGAAATCAGATTACCTAGTAGGTATTCACATGCTAATTTGGTAGCCTTTACTCTTCAAGTTGCTGAAGAAATTGATGAGGAACCTAGAACTGTTAAGGAAGCTATGAGTTGTAGAGAATCTAGGCAGTGGAAACTGGTTATGCAAGAAGAATTTGATTCCTTAATCAAAAACCAAAGCTGGATTTTGATTGACAAACCTAAAGGCAGTAGGGTGATTAAATGCAAATGGGTTTTTAAAAGGAAAGAGGGCATACCAGGGGTAGAAACACCTAGGTTTAAAGCAAGATTAGTGGTAAAAGGGTTTACACAGGTTGAAGGGGTGGACTACAATGAGATTTTCTCACCTATAGTGAGACATACCACCATTAGAATACTGTTATCTTTGGTAGCTCAGTTTGGTTTAGAACTAAAGCTGTTAGTCATAAAAACAGCCTTCTTAAATGGTGATTTAGAAGAGTAAATTTTAATGGAACAACCTGAACTGTTTGAAAAGGGGCCTAAGAACCAAGTCTGTTTTTTGAAAAAATCCTTGTATGGTTTGAAGCAGCCACCTAGGCTGTGGTATAGGAAATTTGATTATTTTATGTTGAATGCTGGTTTCATCCGAAGTAGTTTTGATGGTTGTTTCTATTTCAAATGTTTATATGGTGAATGCTACATATACTTGTCTCTATATGTGGATGATATGCTGCTAGCTTGTAAGGATTTTTCTGAAATTGATAGATTCAAAAGGGAAATGAGTAAACATTTTGAGATGAAAGATTTAGGACAAGCTAGAAAGATTTTGGGTATGAACATTGAAAGGGATAGGAAAACTAGAAGTCTTATGCTGTCACAGAAAGAGTATGCTGGAAAATTAATCAAGAAGTTTAACATGCTTGACTTTAAACCTGTCAGAACACCATTAGGTCAACATTTTAAACTTAGTGTAACCCTATGTCCAGAAACTGAAGAAGAAAAGAAGGAAATGGCTTGTATACCATATGCAAATGCAATAGGGAGTCTGATGTACTTAATGGTCTGTACTAGACCAGATTTGGATTTTGCAGTTAGGTCAGTTAGTAGGTTCATGAGTAACCCTGGAAAGATTCATTGGGAAGCTGTAAAATGGGTACTTAGATATGTGAAGGGTACACTATCCATTGGTATTGTTTACAACAGAGGGCAAATTCAGGAGAATCCCATTTTGGGATGTGTGGATATTGATTATGCTGGAAATGTAGATAATAGGAAATCCATGACTGGTTTCTGTTTTACCATTTGGAATAATCTGGTTTGTTGGAAAGCTAATTTGCAGGCTATTGTAACTTTGTCCACCATAGAGGCAGAGTATGTTGCAATTACAGAGGCAATCAAGGAGGCTATGTGTCTCAGGGGAATGCTTGATGAGATGGGACTGGTTTAGCAACAAGTTCCAATCAAGAGTGACAGTCAAAGTGCCATTTTTTTGTGCAAAAATAAGGTCTTTCATGAGAGGTCGAAACACATAGATGTTAGACTGCATTTCATCAGAAACCTGATTGAAGATAAAGTCATTAAGGTGGAGAAAATTCTTGGAAACGAGAACCCAACAGATATGTTTAATAAATCAGTGACTTTGGACAAGTTAAGGCTCTTTAAGAGCCTTCTACATAGTGAAGAGAACTAAAGGATTTTTTCAGGGCAGTAAGAAAGGGAGAAGATCAAATGCCAAGGTGGAGATTTGTAGTGATGTGGCACTTGATATTCACACATGTGGAAGTCAACTTTTACCTTCGGTGGTCAATGTTAATTGTTATTGACTTAAAGAGGCATTTCAGTCTTTCTGGTATCTTCAATAAACCTAATCTGATTTAGGTTTTACGCAGCTCATTCTCGATCATTCTCTCTTGGTTAACAGAGAGAGAAAACGGTTAGAATATGCTGTGCTGGAAATCCGAAGAACGTCGATGGAATCAAACGGTGATGGTAGGTCTTAGCTGTCCTATTTGTTTTGCCTTTGTTTGCTATATAAATTGCCTCTAATCTCTACCTATTTGATTATGTATGAGTGGTGATAGCATCTGGGTGTACGGGTGTAAATCAGAGGGGTTTTATCGGGTTGTACCTTGTGTAAAGGGGGTGAGCCTAATCTCTGTAAGGTTTCTCATTTTTCTCATAGTGGATTCTTTTTCTTTTGCCCTGAAGAGTGGATGTAGGTAATCTTTCATATTACCGAACCACTATATATCTGATGTTCTTAATTTTCTTGTTTTTCTGCTTTATCTGATTATTGCTGTAAACTTGTGGTTTTGGCTTGGATTCGAATACTGCATATTGTGTTCTGTTTTTGGCTCTCATGTTACAATAGATACATTTCCTACAACTCGAACAAAAGACCCCCTAAGTATAACTAACCCTAATAGTTAAAGGGTTTGTTATCTAATCACAAGAAGAGAGGTAACTTCCCATTCTTTCATTTCCTCTAACTCTCGAACCTTTCAAGTTCTACAACTACAAAGTATTTTAATTTCATTTATAATATTTCATAATCTTGAGACTATAAATAGATGTATTGTGAAAGATAATGTACACTCAACTTTGGAATAGAAAAGCATTGGTTTTATTTATCCTCGACCATCTTCTCTCTTCTCTTAGTTTATTTTATAACACATTTAATATTTTTAATTAATTACTTGTATTTTGTAACGAGCTGTGCATGTCCCTTGCAGTAAGCTTCTAAAACAAGATCAAAACATTTAGGCCTATAAATATGAGTATAGGACTACAGTCTGAACTTTACCAAACACAAAATCCAAACAATTTTGACATTTTCATTCATTAATAATTTGTATCTGCAAAATGCAAACCTGGTTCATTATCCTTTTCTCCATCTCCATAGCTTTCCTCCTCAAAGCTTTCTCTAACCTTCTCTTTCCCAACAAATATCTTCCTCCTGGCCCTCCAACCTTCCCCATTATCGGCAACTTATTGTGGCTTCGAAGATCAACTTCTCAAATTGAACCCATCCTCCGGAATCTCCATGCCAAATTTGGCTCCATTGTTACTCTCCACTTTGGCTCTCGCCCTGCCATCTTTGTTGCCGATTGCTCCCTTGCCTACAAGGCTTTAGTCCAAAATGGTGCTGTCTTTTCTAATCCTCCACCGGCTCCTCCCACAACCAACACAATATCACTTCCTCTTCTTATGGCCCTACGTGGCGCCTCCTGCGCCGTAATCTGAATAGGGAAATTCTCCACCCTGCACGTGTGAGGAGCTACACGCGTGCGAGCAAGTGGGTTCTGCATATTCTTTTGGATCGTCTTCAAGTCAGAGTCCACAAATGGTGATCCAGTTCGTGTAATGGATCATTTTCCATACGGCATGTTTTGTTTATTAGTGTTTATGTGTTTCGGAGACCAGGTTAATGAAGGCCAAATCAAACATGTTGTATTGAGTAAGATATATCATGTTGTACTGTATGTTATGTTATTTACATCAAACAATTGCCTTATTTTGGAAGATATTTCTCCCTAATTAAGGAAGGATATATATATATATTATCCCCTTTTTTCTCTTTTATCTTTGTCTCTTCCCTTACTAATTTTCTTTCAGTCATCTTTAACACGGATTATGTGTCATTCATCTTTAATTCCATCTTAGATATATTTTTTTAAATAATAATTAAACAGAAGTTTATGATGTAATAAATAAATAACAGCTCTTGAAAAACAATGGAAGAAATTTAGCTAACATTTGCCACTCCAGCAGTAGAAAACAAAAACAATGCTGTTTGCTTTTACATAAAACGGTGCGTTTTTTAATAAGAGGATCCAGCTTCAGTTTATCTTTTAAAAAAACAAGGAAAAAAACACCAGACTCAGGGTCAGGGCTTCCTCTCTCAAATAGATCTATCAGTAAGTTTCCTTCTTTCTTCCAGTTCCACTCAGTATTGCGATTCCAGCTTTGTATTTTTTTATTTTCTTGTTTACTAATTTACCAGATTAGTTAATTTTTTCACTTGACTTAGCTTAAAGTTTGGTTTTTTCTTAAAAAAAAAAAAAAAAAAAAAAAAAAAAAGGAAAAAGTATGAATTCTCTTCTTTTTTTCCAATATTATTTTTGTTAATTAATGATCATCTTGTATTAGCGCGGCATTAACTTGATTATTTAGTAAGCTTTAAACATCTAATAAAGAAAATTTTGATGGAAACAAAGCAGCTATGTAAATTCATTTGATATAATGCACGCTTTGTTTGGTGCTTTTTTGAATATTTCTGGTGCAAATATTAGAGCTTTGAGAAGTTTTTTATGCATACTATGAAGTGGATGGTGGACATCATAGCTTCCAAGTTTTTGTTTGTACAAGTCAAGTTTCTTTTTATGCACACTTAAAGCGGATTGTTAGGATTTGTGCCGGGTGTATAAGGCAGTGGAGGTATCGTAGAATTTTAGTGCATTTGTTGCAAATATTACAGAATGTCAATAGCACTGAACGATGGATTCAAGATACCCATAGTGGGTCTGGGTGTCTGGCGAATGGAAGGAAAAGAAATTAGAGACCTCATCATCAATGCCATCAAGATTGGCTATCGTCATTTTGACTGTGCTGGTAATTTCTCATCTGTGGTTCTTTTACAATTATCTATTATAAAATATGTCCAAGTTTTACTTTCACATGAATTTTCCATGCCTATATGGAAACTATATTTAACTTATGAATATATGTGGTTTATTTTTCTGATTCTGAAATAAGTGTTATTGATTGACCGGATTTCAAATTAAAGTGTTCTTTAAGAAAAGAAAAAAAAAAAAAGTATTTGAACTTGAAGACTGTGTTTTGATCATTTGTACAAACATTTAGCTGCAAGATGATATTCATGTTCCCTTATTTGGGCTATTTTGGGAGGAAATGGGGACAAATTTGCATATGTTTTATATGATGTTATATGTGTTTTGTTGTGGTTGCAGCTGATTACAAAAATGAAGCAGAAGTTGGGGAGGCGCTCGCGGAAGCATTCAAGACTGGACTTGTTAAGAGGGAGGATCTTTTCATCACCACCAAGGCTAGTTTAATTGCAACTCTTACATATTTTCTTTCTTTGACTATCTGTTGGACACACAACATTGAACAGACAATGATTTTCCTCCTGAATTTATCCTGATTGCAGCTTTGGAATTCAGACCATGGACATGTTGTCGAGGCTTGTAGAGACAGTCTAAAGAAACTTCAACTAGATTATCTAGATCTCTACCTTGTGCACTTTCCTTTAGCCACAAAGCACACTGGTGATTCCTATCTGTCTTTTTGATCTTTTCTGTGAGGGTGTGTGTGCATGTGGGTGGGTTTGTATAAATCTGTTTTGCTTGTATGCCTATTAAAGTTTAATTCTAGACTGTGCAAGTTTTTGACCAATCCATATCAGCTGCATAGCTTGACAATCTGAATAGCTAGAAAATTTTAAGATGAATTATGAAATGGGTAGTAAGATGCATATTGTTCTTGCAAGCAGAACATATTATGAAATGGCTATAAAGGTGCATATTATACTTGCAAGCAAAACATTGTATATTCTGCTCCTTCTTTAGAACATACGCTGAAGGTGATTGGTTGGGGGGTTATCGATTAAATCAATTAATATTTGCTGGTGGAAAAAGGTTAAATTTGCTGAAGGGTTTATGCACTAGGCAATTATTACCTTATAAAGGATAAGTTGATTGCATGCCTTTGTGTTTTTGCTAACTAATATTGAATGTTAACTGCGGTTTGTAAAGTAAAGGTGAGATTGAAGATTTATACTTTTCCATAATGCTTTGATACTGTTTGTGAAATTGCCAAAATAATTGTTAATCTACTGATCTTTGCGGTGAAATGGAATGCTGAACGATTTATATTATCATACATACATGCAGGAGTCGGGGAAACTGATAGTGCTTTAGATGAAGATGGTGTCCTGGAGATAGACACAACTATCTCATTAGAAACCACCTGGCATAATATGGAAAATCTGGTTTCAATGGGCTTAGTACGCAGCATTGGGATCAGGTATGCTGGCAATTTGAATTTCGATATTTTAACCTATAACTTTGTATACTATATATATCAGTATTGTGACTTCAAAGTTATGAAATTACTAGTCTGTTAGGTCAGAAGAATCAAAATATTGTAATATCATGCTCTTTTTCATCCAAATAAAGAAGAAATGGCCAAGAACCTTTTAACATTTAAACAAATTACCTTGTTATTGACTTATGACTTCATATGTGATCATTGCTGGTGCCACTGCTTTTAATTTAAATTTGTGATGAATTATCCATAGTTTATTTTGTTTCCATGTTCCAACTGAAAGTAGTATATGCTATTTCACAAGTCCTTGAAGAAGCTTAATTTATCTTCTTTGCTAAAATACTACTATTCTGATAATCTTACCTTCTAATATTTCTGGCGATCTGATAGAAACTTTATTGCAGCAACTATGACATCTTTCTAACAAGAGATTGCTTAGCTTATGCAAAATTGAAGCCTGCTGTGAATCAGATTGAAACACATCCATACTTCCAACGTGATTCTCTAGTCAAATTCTGTCAGAAGCATGGGATCTGTGTTACAGCCCATACGCCTCTAGGAGGTGCTGTGGCTAACACAGAATGGTTCGGCACTGTGTCATGTTTGGGTGATCCTGTTCTCAAAGTAAGCGAAATATTCCACAATGTCAATAGCTTACAAAATTTTTCTTTGAAGTGCATATTAGCTAGTAATTTTCATCTCAATCTTCTTGTCACAGGGTCTAGCTGAGAAATACAAGAAGACTGTTGCCCAGATTGTTCTCAAGTGGGGCATTCAGCGGAACACGGTTGTAATCCCTAAGTCGTCAAAGCTTGAGAGATTGAAGGGGAACTTTGAAGTTTTTGACTTTGAGCTGAGCAAAGAGGACATGGATGTGATTAAGAGTTTGGATAGGAAATATCGGACCAACCAACCAGCTAAGTTTTGGGGCATAGATGTGTATGCTTAAGAATGGCTATTATTTCATACTTGGGAGAAGAATAAGTGTGAGTTATGAAACATCCTGAAAACTCTTTTGGAAAGACATTCTTCACTTGTATGGCAACAGATTCAGATCTAATATTGAATTGACGTTTCTTATTTATGACATTTATTAGCTTAAATTAAAATGTTTGGACTTTTCAGTGACTGACTGCCACTTCTAATTGCTTACATAAAATGTATTTAAGCCTTAAACTCCATTGACATTTTCAGATTATTTAACGAAAAACAAAGAATTGCTTTCATTCTTCATATTAGTTACATAATATGTAAACAACTGTAATATAGGGGTTTCTGAGACTATGAGCTTGGCTCAAAAAGTTCTGAAATGTAGAATCTATAACAAAGTATTAGTAATTTTCTTATATTTTATTTTGAGCGATGCTATTGGCCCTCTATAATTTATCTTAATAAGCCCCACCGCCGCCAATTAACCACCACCAAATCACTCACAAACTCAGCCACAAACCCACCCAAAAACAACCACAAATTGAGCCCGCCACCACCATTCCACCCATCCACCACCATCTCAATCCCTCTAAACTCCAAAGTTAGCCTCACCGCCACCAAACAACCACTAAATCACTCACAAATTCAGCCACAAACCACCACCCAAACCTACCACACACCCACAAATCCAACAAATGAACGAGGATTGCGAGCAGGAAATGGCGGCCGATGCGACCTGAAATGGTAAGGGTGTGTCAAGGGAGAAGAGATGAGCTTGATGGTGGCGGTGGATGTCGGAGTCAACACAAACGCAGCAAACTCAAGCACGCATTGTGATGGACAGATGCAGTCGGGAAAGTTGGAAACGACAACTGTTGGTGGCAGTGCTGGTGGGGGTTTTGAAGAGGATGGTGAGAGGAAGATGATGATGGAGTCGGGTGGTTTAATCAACGCCGGAAACCATCCAGATTGGGCCTGAGAACAGTCAGTTGAGCAAGGGTACGGGTTCATTTAAGGGTGGAAATTTGGAATTTATGGAACCATGGGTGGGAACCACGAAACCTTGGCTGGGTAAATGTCGTTTACTCCAAAACAATTGATATAAATCACAGCCAACAATTTCTTTCAACTCTTAAATAACTGAACAATCTTTCAACTACGGCATTAAAAGAAATCAAATTCACTTCATCTTTAATAGGGATTATACGGTAGAACAAGAAATTCAACCAAACTGTGATTGGATCTTTGAAAATAAAATAAGATTTCCATAAAACTTAAGAAAACTATTTCTATTTTTTTAGTATTTTGATAATAGAGGATGTTTGAGATCTTATTTTATTTTCAAAGACAAAACTAAAGGTCAGTTGAGCTTGATTTTTTTGTATGGCCTAGTTGATAAAGATTTAAAAGAAATTATTGGATGTGAGTAATGTGTATTGTTTTATTTAGTAAGTCAATCTCAGTCATTAGATTAAATATGGGTAAAGGGTAATTAATCAGTGTCTCATTTTAATTTAAGAAATTAATTTATTATAGCCACCCTGATGATATAGAAATTTTAAATTACTAGTAAAAGATTTATTCTAGATGAATTGTGTGTAAAATGTTTTTTGAGTCTTATTTAGTAATTTTCAGAAAGGATAAAATTGTAAATAAAAAGAAGATAGTAATTGGGTTCAACTAAGATAAAAGATGGGGCCGAAAGCATCACTCTTTTATTTTAAATAATTGTAATGTTTATTTACTTTTTTACCCTTATTTATGATATAACTAACAGGGAAGGATTAACGACAAGGGGTTCCTAATTAATCTAATGACCCTTCACCCTCCAAAAACGGCAAAAGTTCACTGGATGCTGCTTAGAGAAACCACCATTCCCAATTGAACAAGTTTTGTTAGGGTTTGATTTCTAGTTTTTCAATTTAAAGTCAATTTTTCTTGATATTGAGTTGTTAGATAAAAATATGAGTGAACCGGGTTTATATTGAATTGGATTTAGTTGGAGTTAGGTTGAATGTTGCTTGGGGTTGTTTTTTGGTGAAAAGAATAGCAAAAAATAAAAATAAAAAAAAATGGTGAAAAACGAAAGAGAGAGGCGATGACGATGGTTTCTACAAATTTTGACTGACACCTAAGTGTCAGTCGATATCGATCGGTGTCGAGTAAACTACTCTCTAACCAACTTCTTGATATTGACCTAAGTAGTAGTGATCGTTAATAGGTATAGGTCCCTTTGATCTTAGAAATTGATGACCGACAAAGAGTTTCAATCATTGACATCGATATCAATTGACATTGAGTGACATAAGGTGTTGGTCAATTGGACATAACCTTAGTTGACCAACACAGACGAACAACCCGCCATCAATTATTTGTCGGTCAATAACCCTGTTGTGAGTAATAGATAATCGATAGAAGGGTGTCTGTCATTGTTCATCTTCAACCTCCAGATTGAATTTCGATCTACTATGACCAACATGACTGATATTCCCACCTTATTATCGTGAGAAACACCTAAAACCATCTATTTGCATCATGCCTATTCAACACTAAGTTCATACAATATAAAAAGCAACAATCTAACCGAAAAAAAAAAAAAAAAAAACTTCATTTACATGTTTAGGACATATACATTTGAAATCCATCAGCAAAAGTAAACATATACAACTCCCAAATGACATAACATACCTTTCTCTCTATTTTGGGGCTTTTAAAACAACAATATACCCTCAAATGATTCAATAAAACCTCCTTCGAATCAAAAGAACACGATTTGCTACTGCTCACTACAGATTGAGCATTTGAAAGCTTCAAAATTGGTTGAAGGGTTAATGAGGTTACATAGTGTCATTTTCGTCTTGAAAATTAAGGGAAATTGGGATTGGGCTAGTCCTTGAGACACTTTCCACATCTAGGCTAGTTTTCAATTTTCACCCATAATTTGAGTCTTTTTTATTTTATTTTATAATTTCTCCGTAAACAAACCCACTTATGGAGTAACCCAATAGCTGGGAAGAGTAATGGTAGAGGTACATCTTACAAAGATTTATGTATAAAGTGATGTGGTTGAAAATGAATGGAAGAGAGAATATAATAAGTTTGACTTTTTGTATTTACTGTTTCAATCATTTTCTGTCACATTATTTTGTACAGAAATCTTTATAAAATTTCTTGTTAACTCTAGCATTATTGAATTGGGAAAGGGACACGAAGAAAGAGCGGATTATGTTGGGTACAAATAAATGCCTAAGAGTCTAAAAGGGTCATTCATTAGACAATCAAGCTATACCCAAGGAATAAATGACCTAGGTAAAACAAATTAAATGATTTAAGTCAAATAAAAAGGGTAAAAAAAAGGGCAAAAACAAACCACGAGCCTTCTCAATTAGGGGCCGTTTGGATGGGGTTAATATAAGATAACTGAGATAATATTTTTTAAATTGAGTTGACGATGTTTGGTTGGTTTGTAAAAAATTATTCTACAAATATTTTATGACAAACAGTAGCATTATTAAAACTTACTCCTGGTAGTACAATTTTGTTTCCTATGTTACCCCTAAACAGTTGACTATTTGGTCCAAATTGGCCTTATATCTGTTAACATTTACAAAACATCTAATTCACTCATGCAGACACTTTTGTCCTCACTTTTTAAAATTTTCAGATGACATTGCCCTCGTTATTATCATTATTTACTGGAATGCCATTATACCCAGAACTAGTCACCACTGTCAGCCACCGTCGACTGCCGTCGGAGATTGCCAAAATCGTCATAATGGCATATGACCAACTGTATATGGTCAGCCATGCATCGGTGAGGCTTTTCCAACCATGGGATCTGACTTTTTCACAGCCAGATCTATGGTCGTTTCACAACCAAAGATTTGTGGCACTGTTGGCGTCATGACTAGATTTGTGATACTACCAGTGGCCATTAGTGGCTTGGGGTGAATAGAGGTGTTTTTGTTAAGTTTAAAATATTTTTAGTTGTTAGGGTGTTTTTGTTAAATCTGAAAAGTAAAGATTAAAAGAAATTTTAAAAAAATAATAATAAAAAATATTATTATATTAATATTTAAAAAGAAAAACAATTTAGTAACCCATATAATATTTATGGAATGTTCTACCCACCCATAATATCTCTCTATAATAAAAGGGGATGAAAAAGAGATGCTACAATCAAAACGGTTCATGATCTCTAAGAGTAAGGAGCAAGACAATGGTCGTAACAAATAATTCAATGCAATAATAATGTTGGGTGGGTAGAACCTTTCACACGTGTTAACCGTGAAGTCCGAACAATGTGTGTTGATTTTTAAGTGGATATCTTTTTTCTTTTGACTTGCATAAAAAACACGTAACCCCAATCGCTATTAAAATAAATACGCTTGATATTATTTTATACGTATACCCAAAAACAACACCACAAGTTAATCTATTCTTTTAGCAAAATGGAAACCTGGTCCATCATCCTTCTCTCTTTCGCCATAGCTGCCTTACTCAGAGCTTTCATCAATCTTCTCTTTTTCAACAAAAAATCCACTAAAAATCTCCCTCCTGGTCCTCTTATTTTACCTATTGTTGGTTCCTTTACATGGCTTCGCAAATCAATCTCAGAAATCGAGCCTATTCTCAGAAATCTCCATTCCAAATTAGGCCCCATCATATCTCTCCGTATCGGCACTCGACCATCCATCTTTGTTTCTGATCGCTCTGTCGCCCACAAGGCCTTAGTTCAAAACGGTGCTGTTTTTGCTAGCCGTCCAAGATCTCTTTCCACTGGCGAAGTCATTAACAGCAATCAGCATACTATTTCTTCCTCCTTTTACGGCCCTACATGGCGCCTCCTCCGCCGCAATCTCACCGCGGAAATCCTCCACCCTTCACGAGTGAAAACCTACCAGCATGCCCGCAAGTGGGTTTTGCAGATTCTTGTTGATCGCCTCAACTCAGATTCCAAAAATGGTGAGACAGTTCGTGCGGTGGACCACTTTCAATACGCCATGTTTTGCTTATTAGTGCTCATGTGTTTCGGAGACAAGCTTGATGAATCCCAAATCAAACAAATTGAAGACGTGCAGCGAAAGATGTTGCTGGGATTTGGCCGGTTCAATGTACTAAATTTCTGGCCAAGATTGACCAAGATTGTATTTCGAAAGAAATGGGAGAAGCTGTTTCAGTTACGCAAAGATCAAGAAGCAGTACTTATTCCTTTGATTAGAGCGAGAAAGAAGGTGAAGGAAGAGAGCTTAAACAAAGCTAAAGAGGATGAATATGTTTTAGCTTATGTTGATACTCTGTTGGATTTGGAGCTCCCGGAGGAGAAGAGGAAACTTATTGAATCAGAAATTGTTTCTTTGTCTTCAGAATTTCTAAACGCGGGCACAGATACTACATCCACAGCGCTGCAGTGGATAATGGCGAATTTGGTGAAGTACCCTTATATTCAAGAGAAGATATTCATGGAGATTAAAGGAATTGTGGAAGATGGAGAGGAAGAGGTGAAAGAAGAGGACTTGCAGAAGATGCCATACTTGAAGGCGGTGATATTAGAGGGATTAAGAAGACATCCTCCTGGACATTTTGTGTTGCCACACGCTGTGACTGAAGATGTAGAGCTGAACGGATATATGATACCAAAGAATGGGACCATCAATTTTATGGTAGCTGACATAGGTTGGGATCCAAAAGTGTGGGAAGATCCAATGGCGTTCAAGCCAGAGAGATTTGAGGGTGGGGAATGTAATATTGATATAACAGGAAGTAAAGAGATNGGGGGGGGGTGTTGGTTATTAAAACTTACTCCTGGTAATACAATTTTGTTTCTCATGTTACCCCTAAACAGTTGACTAATTGGTCCAAATTAGCCTTATATCTGTTAACATTTACAAAACACCCAATTCACTCATGCAGACACATTTGTCCTCACTTTTTAAATTTTTCGGATGACATTGCCCTTGTTATTGTCATTATTTACAGGAATGTCATTATACTCAAAACTAGTCACCACTGCTAGCCACCGTCAACTGCCGTCGGATGTTGCCGAAATCGCCATAATGGCGTATGACCGACCATATATGGTCAACCGTGCATCGGTGAGGCTTTTCTGCCCATGGGATCTGGCTTTTTTACAGTCAGATCTATGATCGTTTCACAGCCAAAGATTTGTGGCACTGTTGGTGTTGACTAGATTTGTGGCACTGCTGGCATCACGGCTAGATTTGTGGCACTGCCAGCGGTCATCAGTGGCTTGGGGTGGATAAGAGTGTTTTTATTAAGTTTAAAACGTTTTTGATAACTAGGGTGTTTTTGCTAAATCTGAAAAGTAGGAGGTTAATTTTTTTTTTTTAAAATAATAATAGAAAATACTATTATATTAATATTTAAAAAAAAATTTAGTAATCAATATAATACTTATAGGAGGTTCTACCCACCCATAATATCTCTCTATAATAAAAGGGGATGAAAAAGAGATGCTACAATCAGAACGGTTCATGATTCTAAGACTAAGGGGGTGTTTGTCTAAGCTTATGAAAATTAACAATTGCTTATAAGCTAATTTTAGCTTATAAGCATTTGAAATTTTAAGTAATTACGTGTTTGGTTAAAGTACTTATAAGTTACTGATAAGTAGTTGACATGTTTGGTAAAATGTGGCTTATAAGTACATTTTATTATAAAATAACTAAAAAGGGTACTACATTAAATAAGGGTATACTATAGAATTTTAAAATTAAACAAGGATAATGTGGTAATATACTTGGTCAAATTAGCTTATAAACAGGGTGTTTATAAGCAAAAAAAAAAGTATCTCCCCGTAACCTTTTTTTTTTTTTTTTTTTATAAGCTCAACTTATAAGCTCAAAAAAGTTATAAACAAACAGGTTAACTTAATTTTAAAGCTTATAAACTAGTTTGATTAGCTTATAAACTTAGACAAATACCCCCTAAGAGTAAGGAGCAAGATAATGGTCGTAACAAATAATTCAATGCCATAATAACGTTGGGTGGGTAGAACCTTCCACAAGTGGTAACCGTGAACTCCGAACAATGTGTGTTGATTTTAAGTGGATATCTTTTTTCTTTTGACTTGAATAAAAAACACGTAACCCCAATCGCTATTAAAATAAATACGCTTGATATTATTTTATACGTATACCCAAAAACAACACCACAAGTTAATCTATTCTTTTAGCAAAATGGAAACCTGGTCCATCATCCTTCTCTCTTTCGCCATAGCTGCCTTACTCAGAGCTTTCATCAATCTTCTCTTTTTCAACAAAAAATCCACTAAAAATCTCCCTCCTGGTCCTCTTATTTTACCTATTGTTGGTTCCTTTACATGGCTTCGCAAATCAATCTCAGAAATCGAGCCTATTCTCAGAAATCTCCATTCCAAATTAGGCCCCATCATATCTCTCCGTATCGGCACTCGACCATCCATCTTTGTTTCTGATCGCTCTGTCGCCCACAAGGCCTTAGTTCAAAACGGTGCTGTTTTTGCTAGCCGTCCAAGATCTCTTTCCACTGGCGAAGTCATTAACAGCAATCAGCATACTATTTCTTCCTCCTTTTACGGCCCTACATGGCGCCTCCTCCGCCGCAATCTCACCGCGGAAATCCTCCACCCTTCACGAGTGAAAACCTACCAGCATGCCCGCAAGTGGGTTTTGCAGATTCTTGTTGATCGCCTCAACTCAGATTCCAAAAATGGTGAGACAGTTCGTGCGGTGGACCACTTTCAATACGCCATGTTTTGCTTATTAGTGCTCATGTGTTTCGGAGACAAGCTTGATGAATCCCAAATCAAACAAATTGAAGACGTGCAGCGAAAGATGTTGCTGGGATTTGGCCGGTTCAATGTACTAAATTTCTGGCCAAGATTGACCAAGATTGTATTTCGAAAGAAATGGGAGAAGCTGTTTCAGTTACGCAAAGATCAAGAAGCAGTACTTATTCCTTTGATTAGAGCGAGAAAGAAGGTGAAGGAAGAGAGCTTAAACAAAGCTAAAGAGGATGAATATGTTTTAGCTTATGTTGATACTCTGTTGGATTTGGAGCTCCCGGAGGAGAAGAGGAAACTTATTGAATCAGAAATTGTTTCTTTGTCCTCAGAATTTCTAAACGCGGGCACAGATACTACATCCACAGCGCTGCAGTGGATAATGGCGAATTTGGTGAAGTACCCTTATATTCAAGAGAAGATATTCATGGAGATTAAAGGAATTGTGGAAGATGGAGAGGAAGAGGTGAAAGAAGAGGACTTGCAGAAGATGCCATACTTGAAGGGGGTGATATTAGAGGGATTAAGAAGACATCCTCCTGGACATTTTGTGCTGCCACACGCTGTGACTGAAGATGTAGAGCTGAACGGATATATGATACCAAAGAATGGGACCATCAATTTTATGGTAGCTGACATAGGTTGGGATCCACAAGTGTGGGAAGATCCAATGGCGTTCAAGCCAGAGAGATTTGAGGGTGGGGAATGTAATATTGATATAACAGGAAGTAAAGAGATTAAGATGATGCCATTTGGGGTAGGAAGAAGGATTTGTCCAGGGCTTGGTTTGGCAATGCTTCATTTGGAGTATTTTGTTGCAAATTTGGTTTGGAATTTTGAGTGGAAGAGTGTGGATGGAGATGAGGTTGATTTATCAGAGAAGCAGGAGTTCACAATGGTTATGAAGAATCCACTGAAGGCACATGTTTCTCCAAGAACTAAATAAGTAAGATTCATGTCAGCTTCTTTCACTTTTTTTTTTTTTTTTAACAGCATCAGCTTATTCTTATTTGACTTGCGGTTTTTCTTTCTTAATACAACTCATTTGTAGTTGTGTGAATGTGATAGTACTAGTTAATTAATGAAAATATTTATGATCTTAATTTTAGTTTTCCTAATTGGAATTTGTATATTAAGAACATTGGGTAAATGACATTAATCCCTTGGATGTATGATAAAATAACAAAATCTTCTTAAGGTTTCGAATCATTGCTCTTAAATTAAGTTTTTGGTGTTAAAATAAATAATAGAAAGACAATTTGGTAATATTTATGAACACTTAATAATATAAATGTGAGCATTTGGTTTGAGGTCATAAAAGAAAACACCGGTAATCTATCTTTTAATCTGATAATTACCGCATTTGAGTGTTAAGTAATAAATGATTCCGGTAATCAACCAATATCAATAGTGATTACTATGAGTAATATAGGGGATAATTTGATTATCGTCTGAAAGGTTGTTATTTTTTAATTACCCGGGTGATCCACTGTTCATACCAATTTTACCCTTGATTAATAAATATTTTAGACACAAAGGTCTTCATATGTCTACTAAATGACAATTAGCACAAATGTACGAAATGAATTTTGTAACCTCATATATTAATTTCTGAACAGAAATACTCTCACTATTTACATGAATAATACCCAAAATACTCCTAGCCACTCAAGACGACTGTCAACTGTTGGCCACCACCATCGACAATTGCTGGAACAGTGCACGATCATCTAGATCTGGTTGGCCGTTTTCGATCAAATCAACGGTCAAAAATGGTCAAATGGTTGTGGATCTGGTTGGAAACGACTAGATCCATTCTGGCCTTCTAGCCGGATCCATGGCTGTAAATGGCCACAGATCTGGTCATTTTCAACAAGATCCATGGTCATTAATGGCCAGAATGGATCTGGTCGGAGCTTCAATTTAGATGGAAACGGCCAAATTGGCACACGACGGGCCAGATCGTGTCATTTGTGCGCCGTTTAGGCAGCGGCTAACAGTCGTCTTGGGTTGCTGAGTGTATTTTGTTAAAATTTTAAACTTTTGTTATTAGGGTGTTTTATCTAAATTCTCAAGTGTAGAGGGTTAAAAGTAATGCTCTGAATAGTAATAATAATATTAAAAAAGAATGATAATTCAATAAAAAAACCTCCAATAACATTATATTCCACCCAACCAAACATATTAATTATTTTTGCTCACCAATATAACCAAACATATTGATATAACATTTTCTCATTAATCTTCAAGGTAATCTATTTTAGTGGTAATCCTATCTTTTCAATAATAAAAAATTCCCCCAATCAAATGCTACGTTAATAATATAAATATTAACGGTTAACTAACAATATATTAATGGTAGTAAAATTTTAATTAGTTGATCATACCTCAAGGGGTCTATGTCTTTAACCCTAAGGGTTCGTTTGGTTCGGGGTCATATGAGATAACGAGGGTAATCTTCGTTCATTTATGAAGATTCTGTTGTTTGGTTTGTAAGTAATAAAATGTTACAGGTATCTTTTATGGCAAATCTTGTTTACTGTTGATTAAATAAGTGGTAATCAGATACCCTCCCTAGGAGGTGTTATTAAAAGGTTACCAGGTAATTTGATTTTTATACTTATTTTGACCTTAATTAAATACTATTTCGACACAATTGCCCTCAAATGTCTACCAAATAACTATTACTTAGACCCCCTATATTTGAGAATTTAGCTAAACCACCTCAGTCATAAAAAGTTTAAAAGTTAATAAAAAACGCCCAGCCACCTAAGACCACGGAAGAGATCTATGGCTAGAAATGGCCTTATCGACACACGATCGGTCAGATCTCGTCGGTCGTGCATCATGACAGAGACTTTTGACGGCTGCTGGCAATGGTGGCTGGTTGTTAGCAGTGGCTTCGAGTGGGTGGCGGTGATTTTGCTACAAATTAAAATTTTATATGACTGCGATATTTTAGAAAAATTTAAAATGTAGGGGGTTAAAAAAATTATTCAAAAAATAATAATAAAAAATATTTAAAAAGGAGGGCAATTTAGTAAATTATATGACATACGTACCCATTTATCTTCCAAACCAAACATATTAATATAATATAATCACCAATTTATTCGAACCAACAAAAAATATTTTCCTAAACATTCCCAGTAATCTTTAAGGTAATCTATCTTTCTTTTAATATAACATCCTCCATAATAAAACATTATATGAACCAAACACACCCTAAGGGGCTGTTTGGTTAAGGATTATCTCCTATGACTTAGGTAATATCATCTTATATTACTTACATTACCATGTTTGGTTGTCAAGTAATGTAAGATTCCGGTAATTTTCCAAAACTAATAGTAATCGCTTTTGGTTATGTTGTAGTCTGAATATATACCATAATTTTCTTAGGTATTCTGAGATCTTTTGCTAATCTTATTTTTGTTATGATTTTACCCTTTATTAATAAAATTTTAGGACAGTAATGCCCTTGTTATCTAAACAATGTAAAATAAATTTATAGACAATTTTAGCCTTATATTCAAGATTTTTAAGATAAAATTACCCTTGTACTTCAATCAAATTACCCAAGACCACAGCCACCCCTAGCCATCCCTAGGCACCATCCCAACCACCCAAGAGGACTGCCAGCTGCCAGCCACCATTGTCGGTTGCTATTAACAGTCTCCTTACTGGTCGCACGATCGCTAGATCCTATTCGTTGTGCACCGTTCAAGCGATTACGGTGATTGTGGCCAGCAGCCAATAGTCTTAGAAAGGTGGTTGGGGTGTTTTTGTGAAGTTTTAAACTTTTTTATTGTTGAGGTGTTTTAGCTAAATCTGAAATATTGAGCTTAAATAATAAAATAAAAATTAATAATGATATTAAAATATAAGGACAATTTAGTAATCTATAATGTACCCACAAATTTTTCCTACCAACCAAACATATCAATATAACAAACCAACAAATTTAATCTTATCTAGCCAAACATATTTTTAATAAGATTCACAGTAATCTTCAAGGTTATCTATCTTCCGATTAATATAACATTTCAGGTGTGTTTGTTTGGGGGTAATGGGGGATTACTGAGGTAATGTCATCTTATATTACTTGATTATCACGTTTGATTGTCAAGTAATATAAGATTTCGGTAATTTTCCAAAACCAATAGTAATTACTGTTGGTAATATAAGAGAGAATCTGATTACCTCTATTTTCTTAGGTATTTTAAGGTTACTTGGTAATCTTAATTTTGCTACAATTTTACCCCTTATTAATAAAATTTTTGGACAAAAATACCCTTAGTTTGAAATTATTTTACAAATATATTCATGGACTATTGTACACTTATATACAAATTTTGTAGAACACAAATACCCCTGGACTTTAAAAAAATGACCCAAGGGTGGTGGCCGGATCTGGCCACCACTACCAGCCCTCGACCACCACCACCATTTGTTATCGGCCGTTGATAGAATGACACACAACCAGACGGATCTGGCAGACTGTGCATCGGTAAGGCCGTTTCCAACACAAATTTGTGCTCCATAGCCGAAAACAACCATATCTGGCCGGAAAAGGTTTTATCAGCGCACTGTCGATCATATTTAACCGATTGTGCATTATTCCAATGACTACTGATGGCTGTAGGCATTGGTGTCTGGCTACCGACAGTGACTTAGGGTGGGTGGGAGTGATTTTGTTACAAATTAGAGTTTTATATGGCTGGGGTGTTTTAGCAAAATTTCAAATGTAAGGGGTTAAAAGAAATGATTCAAAAAATAATATTATATTAATATTTAAAAAGGAGGGTAATTTAGTAATCTATGTAACATACCTACTAATATATCCTTCTAACCAAACGTATCAATATAACATACCCACCAATTTATTCCAAACTAATTAAACATATTTCCCTAAATATTCCCAGTAATCGTTAAGGTAATCTATATATTTCCATTAATTTAGTAATACAATATTCCCTGAACCAAACGCCTCTTAAGGAGCTGTTTGGTTGAAGATTATCCTTCGTTACTGAGGTAATGTCATTTTATATTACTTACATTTCCATATTTGGTTGTCAAGTAATATAAGATTTCAGTAATCTTCTAAAACTAATAGTAATTACTGTTGGTTACACAGGTAGTAATCTGAATATCACAAATTTCTTAGATATTTTAAGATTATTTGGTAATCTTAATTCTATTACAATTTTAACCCTAACTATTAAAATTTTTGGACAATAATGTTCTTGTTTTGAAAACAATTTACAAAAATGTTCATGGACTATTTTATCATTATATACAAAATTTTTAGGACATAAATACCCTTAAACTTAAAAATAGTTATCCAAGATTAGTGGTCGGATCTAGCCACCACCGTTGGCTGCTAACGTTGGAGCGGCGCACGATAGTAGCTTGGGTGGTTGTGGTATTTTTGTTAATTTTTAGACTTTTATTATGGGGTGTTTTAACTAAATTCTCAAATGCAAGGTGTTAAAATAATAATCTAAATAATTATAATAAATAATAATATAATAATAATATTAACATAGAAGGACAATTCAATAATCTATATAACATATTTACCTATTTATTATAATCTAACCAAACATATTTAATATAATATTCTCAGTATTCTTTAAGGTAATATATTTTTCTTTTAATATAACATTTCAATAATATACTATTCCCTGAATGAAATGCACCATAAGAATTTTATATTATAATTGAGATATCTCTTTTAATTTATCAATTTTCAAACATATTTTGATTCACTATCCATATTTTGAGAAGGATTTGCCATCTATAGAGCAAAGGAAAAAGGGGATCTTTGTCTAAGGAAATAAAGTAAAGATTTAACTTTAATCAATCTTCTCTTAAAACCTTTGAACAAGATAAACTCTTAAATGATCTACTACCGCCGGTGATAGCGACCGGCTACCACCTATGTGAATTGAACTTTACAAATTTATTTAATTAATCATTTTAATTCAATTATTTTTTGGTCAAATATCCCTGATTTATGTAATATAAAATATTTGTAAAAATATTTAGTATACATATTTTTTATTATATAAATTTACATCACATTCATTTATTCAATAAAAAAATTCATTATATATTCAGATTCTCCGTTGAAATGCCCATTAATTTTATAAACATAAATGTGAAAACTAAGAAAAAAAAAAAAAAAAAAGAGTTAATATTTACATCTACTAATTAAAATATATAGGTATCTTATACAAAAACGCTTGACTAATTATGAATCTGGATATCAATTGGAATTTACAAATTAATTTGATTAATATGTTTTATATAAATTTGTATTTTCAAATATACTGTAATGTAAATAACCATTGTTAATACTTAATACCTATTTTTGTCGAGGAAAGTCCAATAGACTAAAATGGTCCCAATTGAAGAAACAGTTTAACAAAAATGAGTTTAAAAGCCCATTGTGCTCGTTTCAAAGGTTTGTTTCTCTTAAACCCTTTTTAAAGACTGATGGACCCAACGGGACACTATTTGGACTTTTTATATCTTTCACAAATTTTTGTTCCCGGACTTTTTGTATTTTAAAATTCTTTCAAATTCCTCAAAAGCTATGATTTAAAAACTTCATAATTTTATTCCAAATAAATCATTGTATAAAATTATTTCTTTCGAAATTTGGCAGTTTTAACTCAAATTTTCACTTTGTATTTGCAAATTCATTCTCAAAGGACGTCCATGTTCTTTTGTTTAAATTAAAACCCCTTCAATTCATATTATTTTCGAGCAAATCGCAAAAACCCAACGGCCAGAGGCAAGCGTTTCATGGCTGATGATCGTAGGGAAACTAGGTAATGTGGTTTTGGAGAGGGGACATTAGTGGTTAAGAGTGTGTTGTTAAATTTGATTTCCATTTTCAGAATCTCTAGAAATCGGCAAGAAGCATGTGATTCCACAATGAGCGGCGTCAACGATTTGGCGGTGTGGAGGGGTGGAGATGATTGGGGTTTTGATGAGAGAGGTTAGGGGATGTGTTTGGTGGTATCGGGGCGTTCCAACGATGCTAGAATCAAGCCAATTTGGCTTGAAAATGACAATTGCGAGGTGGTAGAGGAAGGTTGAAGAAAATGGTATTATTGAAATAAATTTGAAAATAAATTGGTTATTTTCTAATTCTACTTATTTGGAGGTTAAAAAAGACTTTATTAATTTATTTATCAAGGGTAATATGGTAATAGCATTCTCTGCACCCTAAAAATTGTTGACGTTGTTGGTTTAAGGGTGATAATATGGAACAAATGCAACAAGGGGTATCAACTTGAGATTCCACTAACCTCGGCTGGGAACATGTCGTTTACTCAACTGCATTATCATCCCTACATTTATTAAAAACATTTTATTTAATATTTATTATATTTTAATGGGGAAATACCACTTATGAAACTATGTTAAATGTTTTCCGAAGTGTTAAACAAGCTACCTTAGTTTTATGGGATGAACAATATTAATTATGCTTACAATTAAGTTGTACAACTGAGTCATACAAACAAACAAAAAAAAAAAAAAACAAAGGACAAGTAGTCATTTTAGTAATGCTGCGGACACCGAAATTTTACACTAAATTTTTGTATCGAAGGACATGGCAACCAGTTAGATGCGACCACGCTGGAGTCTTTCGTGAATGAACGGCTGTCCAACATTTATGGATGGTCGCCCATATTTAATGGACTCCAGTTCATATTGTATAGACGAGTGTCCATTTACTATGGACGGGCCCATCCAAAAAATTTTAAAAGAAAAATAATGGACGTCCGTCCATCTTATATGGACGGGTGTCTATTTACTATGGATGGGTGTAAGATGGACGTCTGTCCAAAAAATTTTACATTCATTGAATAGGCGTCCCTTTTAGATGGACATTTGTCCATTATTTAATTTAAGATGAAATATTCATTTTTAAATATAAAATTTTTAGATGAAATAAAAGAAAAAAAATTTTGATTTTAAGTAAAAGTATGAATGCGCAATTGGACATTGTCTGAGCATTTCATCTAAAAAAAAATTTGAAAATTAAATAAAAAAATTTGAGAATGGACGCCACGGCCATCCAAATGAGTGGATTGGCGTCCACTCTCAAAATTTTTTTTTTTATTTTCAATTTTTTTTTTTCATTTATAAACAAAATGCAAAGGAAGAGAGAAATGAAACTTGTTTTGGGAGCCCTAAATTTGTAAACATTTTAATTGAAAATTTAAAAGATTTTTTTTTATTAAACTAAAATTTGTTAATATTAAAAGATGGACGTCTGTTCTCTTATGAGGACGACCGTCCATAACAGGATGGGTGTCCATAAACAATTTAGGCTTATTTTTTTTTTAGTTTAAACTATGAATGGGCGTCCATTTTAGGTGGACGACCATCCATATAATATGGACGAGAGTCCATTTCAAATCAACGACCATCCAATAACAATGGACAATCGTCCATATTTGATGGATGACCGTTCATTCGCGAAATATTTGTTAATGTGATACGTGACTCGTCTGATTTAGTGGACACGTTGTTTGGTGTAAAAATTCAGTGCAAAGCGTCGGTGTCCGTAGCATTTTTCTTTACATAAATTTTGTGCAAATTTTGTCTACTCAGTTGTACAATTCCGTTGTAAGCTAAATATTATTGTTATGGGATTTCCAAATCATAATTTAATTCAAAATTCCATTTTTATAAATATTCTTATTCTATAAATTGTTTTTAAATATTGCATAATATTCCGAAATTATCTCTCAACAAAATTAAATTTATTATGAATTATCTCAATTACTCCCGAAATTAGATTAATTATATATTTAATTTTTGGGATTATTTCAATTTTAGAGCTAAAAAGAAGGAAAAAAGTGTCTTACGTGTCACTCAAATAGGTATGCTTTTACCTTTGGATTTGGAATACCAATTAAGCAATTAATATCTCTCTACAACATCACCAATAAAATTCAACCACAAATCATATGTGCCAAAATAAAACAATTTTATGAGTTCTAAAACGTGTTACATGGCGAACAACTCGTATGTGTATTCAGCTTTATATATATATATATATATATATGATTCACATGCCATATTATTGATTTTCCAATTTACACTTTTATTTCTATGTATATTTGAAAATGTTTGATTCTCATAGTAGAACTTGAAATAAATATAAATATAAAATTATTCAACAGAAAGAAAATATTCTTTCTAATAAAAAAGAATAAAAATTTAAGTTTGCAGCCAGGATTTGAGTTTCCAATCCCATCCATTTTTAATATGCTACTACATTTGAAAATCTGAGAGCATTTATATTATCTAAATAAAAAATTAAGGCATATGTAACAAATCCTCTTAAGAAGAAATGGGCCCAATGAATTCGGAGCCAAGATGAGAATGGGAGTCACCACATCTCCGTGGGCCGAGGCTAGGGATACCCCGACATCCCCGCCCCCATCCTTAATTGGTTGTCAGCTGGTGATTTACTACCAGTGACCAACCATCAGTGTCAGATTATTTTAGCTACATATATGAAAGATGTCAACGCGAAGCTCTAGCAACGATCTATCTATCTATGTAGGTATCTTACGAAGAAGAGATATACTTAAGGTTGCACATGGTTAGAGCCCTGAAAAGGTTATTCTGATAATCTATCTTTTAATCTAATCATTACCTTATTTGGTTCAACAAGTAATAAAAGATTTTGATAATATTTTATTACTTAAGTAATATGAGGGGTGATGTAGGAGGTTATGTGATTACTCACTCAGAGGGTAGTATTTTAAGATTATCGTGGTAATTCTATTTTTGTTCCAACTTTACCCTTATTTAATAAAAAATTCCAAACACAAATGCTCTCTTTTTGATGTAAAATAACAATTAACCCAACTTGTTGAATGACTTTTTTAACCTCATTAATTAATTATTTTGACAAAAATGCCCCTATAATAATAATAATAATAATAACAACAACAACAACAACAACAACAACAACAACAATATAGTTGTATATAATCTTGTAAAGAGCATTTCAGTAAAATAGTATCTGAGTATTTTGTAATTACTGTCAACTGAACATATTAATTATTTATATCGCTCACATGAACCAAACACAATAATAATTTATACCCATTAATTTTTGAGGTTATTTATCTTACTAGTAATCCTATCTTTCTGATAATAAAATATTGTCGGAATCAAACGCCCCCTAAAGGTGTGTAGGGCAAAAGATACAATTTTTTTTCCTGCAAAAGTTGTTTGGATGTGTAGACCGGCTAAAGAGCTTTGTTTTGGCACCACTTTACTTTCCAAAAATGCTTTGTCTATAAAGGTCTGTCGCCTACGTCCAATGGCCAATCGTTAGAGATGGTGGTTAGTTAGAGAGAACTTTGACTTCACTTTTTGGCTTATGAAATTAGTTTAAAATGAGGAAAAAAAATTATACATATACACGAGGGTGTTTATGGTATTTTAATCCAATTTCAGATAAAAGAAAGACTTTTTAACTTTTTCAATTTGGTGGCAAATCACTGAAATTCATGCTCTAAAAGAAAAAAAACAAAGAAAAAAAAGATGAGTAATACTACACTTATAAAGTCTTCATACAAAAATACATATATAAAGTGATATGTCTATGATTGGTACAATAAATTGAATTTTAGTTGAAAAGTTGACTTTACAAATTCTCTCTCTCAATCATAGTATGACTCTGACACATCACGATTGTACACATATCCTTGAATGAGAACTTTGTAAATATAGTATTATTCTAAAAAGATATATTCTATATCGATATTACAAAAACAAACAGCCCCTAATTCTTAGTAAACGTCTGTTAGGGTAATTTAATTATTGATCTGTTGTACTCTTTTTATTGCTTATTTCCAAATACAATTACCACACGCTTCATTAAAATTTAGTACAATAATAGTTTTATTTTCGTTTAATGTATTGGAATTTTGGTTAATTTTTATTTATAAGTTTTACATTTGATTTTATATATCTTATTATGGCCAAAAACCATAATTTTTAGTATAAATATAGGTGGCAATGCCTTAGTTAAGAGAGTTTTGAGGCATCTCTTTAAAGTTTCTATTTTAAAAGGGCCATTTGGATCGGAGGTATATAAGATAACATGGGTAATCTTCATTTATTTTGCAAGATTCCAGTGTTTTATTTGCAAGTAATAAATATTACGGTTAATCTTTTATTGTAAATAGTGTTTACTGTTGGTAATGTGTAAGGTAATCTTATTACCTTGCTATGGAGTGTTATTAAAACATTACCGGGATAATCTAATTTTTCAACCCATTTTGCCCTTAATTAAAAACCATTTCAAACACAATTGTCCTCAAATGTCTACCAAATAATAATCCCAACCCCCCTACATTTGAGAAATTAGCTAAAACACCCCAATCACAAAAAAGTTTAAAAGTTAACAAAATACCCCCAGCTACCCAAGACCACTGTTGACTGTGACTCACCATCGTCGGCGTTAGTCGTCGTACTAGTGCACAACCAGCAGGATCTGGCCGGTCGTGCATTGGTAAGGCCTTTCCGACCATGGATCTGATCCATGGTCGAAAAACAGCCAGATCTATGGTCATTTCACGGCGACATCTTTGGCCATGAAATGGTCATAGATCTGGCTGTTTTCTGGCCACGGATTTGTGATCTATGGCTAATTCCGGCTTTGTTAGGGCATGACCGGCCAAATACGACCAGTCATACGCCATTCCGTCGATTGCCGATGGTAGCAGGCGATGGTGGCTGGATGTCGCAATGGCTTGGGGTGGGTGGGGGTGATTTCAAAACAAAGTTTTTTATGGCTGGGGTGTTGTAGCAAAATTTCAAATGTAGGGGGTTAAAAAAATGATTAAAAAATAATAATAAAAAATACTCTTATATTAATAGTTAAAAAAGTGGTTAATTTAGTAATCTATATAACATAGTCACATATTTATCCTCCCAACCAAACATATTATTCACCAATTTATTCAAAGCAATCAAACACATTTTTTAAATATTCTTAGTAATCTTCAAGGTGATCTTTTTTTTCATTAATACAATATTCTCCTATAATAAAATATTATATGATACAAACACTACCAAACAAGTTAAATTCCATAAAATTTCAAAGAACATTTGTTCTATGACAGTTTTGCAGTTTCATAAATATTTTAGTTCTACACCCTTATGAAACCAATAATTCATTTCATCCTATAAGTTATACCACCATTTATTAGAGCCTGATTTGCACTAAAATTGTCCTAAAGATGGCGAAATATATCTTTGAGGATAATGTTTTAAGGGAATGGAATTGAACTTCGAAAATCCATGTTATTGTTGACCGAATCAACTTTAAGAATCCATTTTATTTCAAAATTTTCAACAGCTTCTAAAATGACCACCAGATAATATTATTAAAAAAAATTAACTAAAGTAAATAAAATAAAATATATATTTATATATTAACATTAGTAAATTATTTTAGAAAGTGAGAGTCGTGAACATAAAACATGAGCTTCATAAATGTTAAACATCAATCCTAACATAGAACACCTAGGACATAGGTGAACATAAAATACAGGCTTTCAATAAAAAGATAAATTCTTATATTAAGAGCTGGTCAAAACAAACGTATACCAACATAAAACTCCCATATATATTACTGAAACCGAGGATATAGGTGAGCTTCCAATGGATATTTCATGGTGCCTGTGAACTCGTGATTTTCTTCCATATTAAGGTCACTCCCATCCACACTCTTCCACCCATACCACCAAACTAAATTTGCCACAACATATTCCAAATGAAGCCTTGCCAAATTAAGACCTGGACAGATTCTCCTCCCAACTCCAAATGGCATCATCTTTATCTCCCTACTCCCTGTTATGTCAAACACCTCTCCTTTATTTAAGAACCTTTCTGGCTTAAACTCCATTGGATCATCCCATGCCTTCGTGTCCCATCCCATATCTGCCACCATAAAATATATAGAAGCTTTTTTTGGAATCAAGAACCCATTCAAAACTACATCTTCCGTAACAGTATGTGGCACCCCGAGGTGTGAAGCTGGATGACGCCGTAAACTTTCCAAAATCACGGCTTTCATATACGGCATCTTTTGCAAGTCATCTTCTTTAATCTCCCTCTCTGAATCTCCAATAACCCCTTTAATTTCTGTGAATAACTTCTCTTGAATATGTGGATACTTTACTAAATTTGCCAATACCCACTGCAGTGCTGCTGCTGTTGTATCGGTTCCAGCAGCAATAAACTCTGAGCACAAGCTCATAATTTCTTTTTCATCAAGCTTTCTCTTCTCCTCCGGAAGTTCCAGATCAAACAACGTATCCACATATGCTAAGACATAATCATCGTTGACTTCTTGATGATCCTGATTAGTCTTTCTTAATCTTTCTTCTTTCACCTTCCTTCTCTTTTTTATCAGTGGCATCAATAAGTCATATTGTCGTTGACGTATTCGCAAGAATTGCTGCCATCGTTTATGAAATAAAATCTTTGTCAGTCTTGGCAAGACACTAAATAAATGAAACCGGTTTAAATTGAGTACCAACTAACGATAAGCATCCTCTACTTCTTTAATTTTCTTCTGGTCAAGCTTGTCTCCAAAACACATAAAGACTAATAAGCAAAACATGGCATATTGAAAATGGTCAACAACCTGGACCGAGTTACCAGATTTTGATTGAGAGTTGAGGCAATCAAGGAGGGTTCGCAGTACCCACTTACGAGCATGTGAATACGATTTCACACTTGAAGGATGGAGGATTTTCCCCGTGAGATTACGGCGGAGAAGACGCCATGTTGGGCCATAAGCGGCGGAGCTGATGTTATGCTGATTACTGCTAATAATTCTTGAAATGGGAGTGGGAGGTGGGCGATCGGCAAATACGGCTCCATTCTGAATCAAGGCCTGATGAGCTAGAAAGCGGTCAGTGATGAATATTAGTGGATAAGAGTCGAATTGGAGAGTGAGAATGGGACCAAGTTTTGAGTGAAGAGATCGCACGAATGATTCAAATTCCAACGGGGATTTGCGGTAATATCGGAACTTGGTGATCATGAAAAAGGGTGAGGGAGATGGAGGAAGTTTATAGTTTGATGTTTTGGTGGGATAGAGAAGGTTGAAGAGGGCTTTGATGAGGGCAGCAACACAGAGAGAGATAAGGATGATGAACCAATTTTCCATGTTTGAAATCAGAAAAG